>NC_090446.1:463022612-463332556 GCF_031143425.1 Pleurodeles waltl | reverse complement strand
AATATAATGAGCCATGAACTCGGAGTACTACATTGTCCTTCTGCAGAGTTGATGTCTGCTAACAAAGCTCAACAGTCTTTGCCCCCTCTTTGGATCCTTACAAGACTCTCTTTTTAAACCTCTTTCCAGTACATCTATTTAATTCTTTTTGCAAGGGACCTATTTCTTATGGCTTTGCAAGTGGCCAAAATGGACACTTTATTGTGTCATGTTTCCTATCCACGAACTCTTATCTGTTTCACATCTTTCTGCCTAATGTCTTTTCTCCCTGCTAGATAGCATGCCGCATTTTGTTACAGAAGTTGTTCGAAACTGCTTTCTGCTTTTTACCTAGCAAGTGTTTCTTTTCTAAAGTGTTAGATGCTGTTTTTGTCACGTTGATCCTTATGAAAGGAGGCTAAGCCGACGGTGACTACCTTGAGTTGTTGGGTCAGGTTTGCTATTAATTCAACTTATTCTGCAGTTGGACTTCCTTTAACAGGACACATTTAGGGAATATCTACTTGTGGTATGGCTGCTTCATGGGCTGACTTATAGGGCACTGGATTGCTGGAAATGTATTGTCTGCTACATGGGCTGTGCCTTACATAATTATAAAACTTTATAAATTGTGTGTTGGAGTGAATGCTGTGCTATCTTTCGTGATGCACCATTGAGATGTAATGTTTTGTTGCAGTCACTTGTGTCTCCTGTCTCATGTTTTAGTTACATTTCTGATTTTAGCACATCCACACCAAGACAGAAATGTGAGAAGGAACTGGAAAATGTGGTAATGTCCAGATTACATACCAATGATTTTCTTTACTTCGAGATCCAACTTGTCTCACAAGTTGTTTCCCTCGCTCCATTGCATCCTGTTAAAAATGTCTGATTGCTACTAACAGGAGATGCTAACCGGTTAGAGAGGAATGTATAACTTCAGAGTGCGGAGTAAAAAAAAGGGAACACGTTAGGATTGCTTGTATAGAAAGCTAAGACTTCACTCATGAAGTTAGGACTCTGACAAAGAGATTAGGGTTTGGAGTGATGAATATTATTGCTAAGGAATCAAGACATTATCCGCAAAGCTTTGTTCATCAAATGTGTACTTATTTGTTAAATGCTACCTCTATTTACCCACATGCATCTTATATATAATGACATGACGTTCAAACCGCTCTTCCGAATAGTCTTCTTGGATGTCCCAACACAGGAAAATATTATATTGGGCTTTGGCAACAACACAAGCAGTTGTCTTTAAGGTTACTGCTTCAGACACAGAGGGGCATACTCCATCACAACTAAGCAATTGTGCTCCGAAGTAACTGGTGTGTTTAGTTATCTGATGGCTACACATTAGATATGAACACCCAGCACTGGATCCTAGGGCATCTTGGATTGACCTCCAGACTAAGGGGGTTATTCTAACTTTGGAGGAGGTGTTAATCCGTCCCAAAAGTGATGGAAAAGTGACGGATTTACCACCAGCCGTATTACGAGTCCATTATATCCTATGGAACTCGTAATACGGCTGGTGGTATATCCGTCACTTTACTGTCACTTTTGGGACGGATTAACACTCCTCCAAAGTTAGAATAACCCCCCAAGTACTCTTTCAGCACATTGGGAGGATCATGTTGCATCTTTCCAACTGTCCTCTCCTACTAGGCCAGAAAAAGTCCTATGACTGCCACTCCATTGCTTGCATCACACTAAAGATGCCAGTAAAACAGAAATCATGTAGCAACTGCAACTGGAAGACCTCAGGTACTGAAGCACTAGCTTCCTCAGGCTGGGTGTTGGAAATGGCACTTTTTGCAGGGTTATCCCCAAACGTTTTGCCTTCTTCCTCCTATTTTTTCAGGTCTGTTTTTCTTGGTTTATTGTCTCTGTGCACTTTACCACTGCTAATCAGTGCTTAAGGGCAAGGTCTCTTTATAAAAATGGTAGTGCTGATTGGTTTATCCATGATTTACTGTTAAGTCCCTAGTAAAGTGCAATAGAGATGCCCAGGACCTGTAAATCAAATGCTACTAGTGGGCCTGCAGCACTGGTTGTGCCACCCACATTAATAGCCCTTTAACCATGGCTCAGACCCGCCATTGCAGTGTCTGTGTGTGCAGTTTTAAACTGCCAATTCAACTTGGCAAGTGTACCCACTTGCCAGGCCTAAACCTTCCCTTTTGCTACATGTCAGGCACCCCTAATATAGGCCCTAGGTAGCCCTGGGGGCAGGGTGCAGTGTATGTTTAAGGTAGGACATATACTAGTGTGTTTTATATGTCCTAACAGTGAAATACTGCCAGCCAAATTTGGTTTTCACTGACAAGGCCTATCCCTCTCATAGGTTAACATGGGGGATGCCTTTAAATATCCTTATAGCGGAGATTCCCCTTGAGAGCAGATAAAAATGTGGAATTTAGGGTCTTTGAACTCACAATGCAAAAATACATCTTTTATTGAAGTTGTTTTTTAAATTGCCTGTTTGAAAATGCCACTTTTAGAAAGTAGCCATGTTCTTGCTTAAACCATTCTGTGACTCTGCCTGTTTGTGGATTCCCCGTCTGGGTCAGTTTGACAGTTGGACTGTTCACACCTCTTCTCTAGACAGTGACACAAAAGGAAGGGGGTGGGATGTAGCCTGCATATCCTGGTGAGCAATCTGAGCTGGAAGGGACGGAGGAGTGGTCGTTCACACCTGAAAGGACTGTGCCTGCCCTCCCACAATGCAAGCTCCGACCCCCTGGTGTGTGTCTGGGGCCTGGTCTGGACAAGGAAGGATCTTGCAAGCACTTGAGACTCTGCTTTGAAGTTTGCCAACTTCAAAGGCAGAAGAGGGTATAAGAAGAAGACCCAAACCCCCAGACTTTGAGAATCTTTCTGGAATCAAGAGGAACCTCTGCCCAGGAGAAGTGCTGAAGAGCTGAAGGAGGAGTACTGTCCGTTTGCTGTGTTGCTTTGCTAGACTGGCCTGCAGTTGCTGCTTCTGCCTTTAAAGAGTGCAAAGGATGAGCTTTGCTGTGTGTCCTGCTTGAGAAAGTTCTCCAAGGGCTTGAAGTAGAGCTTGCCTCCTGTTGGAAGTCTCAGGGACACCAAAGACTTCAGTTTCCTCGACCTGCAGAACTGGGAACTGTATGTTTTGTGCTGTTCAAGAGGAGAAACCACTGTGATGCCACCAACAACGCCACTGGCCTCCACCGTGACCTGCCGATTCACACAGAGTCGCATTGCCCTGCTTTGCACCGGAAGCCTCGTCTCACGACCCCGTCATCAGATGACTTCACTGAGACGCTGCTCACACTGTAACCTGTGTGCCCCGCACTCCAGCCTCGCCTGCTCACACCGCAGCCTGGGCCTCCCCAACAACAACACTCCTGCTGACACCGGCGCCGCTGCCTGCACCGTGGCCTGTGAACACCACTTGTGAGGAACACGAGGCACCAGCCCGCAGCCCCGGTCCACCGATGCCAGCGCCATCGACTCCAGTGTTGTCACCAGGAATCCCTGCTTGCACCATGGCCTGTGGACACCGCTCGTGAGGGTCATGAAGCACAGTCCTGTCCAAACCGCTGGCTTGGGCCTACCGACAACAGCACTTCCGCAATGACGATGCCGCTGCCTGCACCGTGACCTGTGGACACAGCACATTGCACCGCCCTGCTTCACACCGCAGCCCTGGTCTCACTGACGCCGCTGGATGCTGTCACCAAGGCGCTGCCTGCACTATGACGTGTGTACACCACAAGTCGCATCGTCCCGCTTCGTACCGCAGCCCCGACGCCATCCACGCCAGCACTCCTGACTTCATCAGCCTGGAGTTCAATGTGCGACGCATGGGACTTTAAGGGCCCGACGACTCCTGCACCGACTGTGTAACTGACACCGTGACGTCAGCAACGCCGCTCTCAGAAGCTCACAGCGAGGATCATGTTTGCGGGTCGTCCCGGCACCGTAGCTGGCCCCGATGCTGTGGCCGGCCTGAACTGTTGGTTTTGTGGATCACGATGCTGTGATAGCCCATGTGGAGCTATTGACTTCGAGGAACTATATTTTTGAGTAAATCTTGCAGAATTCATATTTGTATTACTGTATGTTGGATTTTTATCCTATTTGGTCTTGTTTTAAATAGATAAATATTGGCTATTTTTCTAAAACTGGTGTGGTGTCCTTTTGTAGTGTTTTTTCACTGTGTTACTGTGTGTTATGTGCAAATGCTTAACACATTGCTTCTGAGATAAGCCTGACTGCTCGTGCCAAGCTACCAAGAGGGGGAGCAAGGGTTATCTGAGCAGGTATCTCTCTTATCCTTGGCAACACAAAAGGATGATGGCTGAAGTTCTGACAATGCAAACACTCACCCCCAGTTACAGATCTGGGTTTAATCCATCGTTCTTTTGCTCACCATGCCCCCCCAGTTTGGACCCAGCCATATGCAAATCAGTCTTGACCCTGTTCCTCATGGGAACAGTCCAGCCCGAACTGCCAGGCCAGGTCCTCCCTGGACCGGAAACAAGCATCCTGGGACCGGTTTCAGGGTATCACCCTTCTTCAGCCAGGCTAACTTGATTCCAGTGGCACAGTGAGCAAGGGACCCACGTCTGGGCATACCCTTCCCACTTAGGGCAACTTTGGCAACACAAAAGGATGATGGACGAAGTGCTGACAATGCAAACACTCACCCCCAGTCACAGATCTGGGTTTAATCCATCATTCTTTTGCTCACCATGCCACCACAATTTGGACCCAGCCATATGCAAATCAGTCTTGACCCTGTTCCTCATGGGAACAGTCCAGCCCGAACTGCCAGGCCAAGTCCTCCCTGGACCGGAAACAAGCATCCTGGGACCGGTTTCAGGGTATCACCCTTCTTCAGCCAGACTAGCTCGATTCCAGTGGTACAGTGAGCAAGGATGATGGACGAAGTGCTGACAATGCAAACACTCACCCCCAGTCACAGATCTGGGTTTAATCCATCGTTCTTTTGCTCACCATGCCACCCCAGTTTGAACCCAGCCATATGCAAATCAGTCTTGACCCTGTTCCTCATGGGAACAGTCCAGCCCGAACTGCCAGGCCAGGTCCTCCCTGGACCGGAAACAAGCATCCTGGGACCAGTTTCAGGGTATCACCCTTCTTCAGCCAGGCTAGCTTGATGCCAGTGGCACAGTGAGCAAGGGACCCACGTCTGGGCATACCCTTCCCACTTAGGGCAACTTTGGCAACACAAAAGGATGATGGACGAAGTGCTGACAATGCAAACACTCACCCCCAGTCACAGATCTGGGTTTAATCCATCGTTCTTTTGCTCACCATGCCACCTCAGTTTGGACCCAGACATATGCAAATCAGTCTTGACCCTGTTCCTCATGGGAACAGTCCAGCCCGAACTGCCAGGCCAGGTCCTCCCTGGACCGGAAACAAGCATCCTGGGACCGGTTTCAGGGTATCACCCTTCTTCAGCCAGGCTAGCTTGATTCCAGTGGCACAGTGAGCAAGGGACCCATATCTGGGCATACCCTTCCCACTTAGGGCAACTTTGGCAACACAAAAGGATGATGGACGAAGTGCTGACAATGCAAACACTCACCCCCAGTCACAGATCTGGGTTTAATCCATCGTTCTTTTGCTCACCATGCCACCCCAGTTTGGATTGGCTATTTTTCTAAAACTGGTGTGGTGTCCCTTTGTAGTGTTTTTTCACTGTGTTACTGTGTGTTATGTGCAAATGCTTAACACATTGCTTCTGAGATAAGCCTGACTGCTCGTGCCAAGCTACCAAGAAGGGTAGCAAGGGTTATCTGAGCAGGTATCTCTCTTATCCTGACTAGAGTGAGGGTTGCTACTTGGACAGGGTGCAAACCGACTGCCAGCTGGAGACCCCATTTCTAACATTGGTTGTCTGCGGTGAGAATAGGACTTACCATATCTCAGAGCATTACGCGCCACATACAGATTTTTGTTTTTGATTTTTTTCTCTTTGACCTATTTTTGATCTTGAGTTCATGTGAACTCCTACGACATCATGTCTCAATCAAGACCATCTTCAGTTGCATCCCAGGATTTTATTTTTATTAAACTTTCTTTATTGGTGTTTTTATGGTACATTGCAGAATACATTTCAACGTAACATATGGATTGGCATACCATGCCGTGTGCTACATAGGACTACTTCTTCAATAGAGCATGGCTTGCAGTGGCCTCAGATCCAAAATTGAGAGGGATATCCCTCTTAATCAACCCATATTGTAGCATGTTGACCTACGTACCAAATAGCTAGTATAAACAAGAAAAGAAAAACATAACAACAATACTGTGTGTCCTATCTAACTTAGCGTAGCCAATGTGCCGGGGAGGCACAGTCAGAGTAGTCGATCTGCTTCCCCTCAGGAGTACCCTGCGCCACCATGCTCTTCTACCCCAAAGTCACACCTCTCTACACGTGGAAGAGATGTAATGCCCTGAGAGGTGGGTTGCAGGTTGTAAGTGGGAGGCCTCCGGAGGGAACCGCTCCAGGGGGTCACATATATAGTCAAAGCTTCTTCTCAAATCAACCAATTTATGTTAAGGGTTCCATGGAGAGGCTGTGCCATAATCTAGTGTGGCACAGTGCTATAGGGGGCGGTTCTGATTTCTTCCAGTATGACGCTAAAGCCGTCTTGGCAGCTCTTGGTGCTTACCACGTAATGGAGCAGTCCCTCACTGTTTGGTGTTTCATGGCTGGGGCTCGTAAACCAAGCAAAATGTGTGCTGGTGATGTTGGGATGAGGTAACCCAGAATTTCCTTTATTTGTGAAAGGATTTCCTCCCATTAAGGAAGAATAGTTGGGCAGTCCCACTAGATATGTCTGAAGTTTCCCAAGATGGCACAGCCTCTCCTGTATCTATCGGACTCGTGGGGATATATCTTTTTATGTTTTTCTGGGTAGAGGTACCAATCATAAAGTAGTTTATAGTGTGCTTCTCTTGCCCCCATGGAGTGATTGTATGTGGTGACATTGCGGAAGAATAAGTTCCATTGTTCTTCCTCTATTGTGGAACCGAACACACCAATCCCAAAATGTAATACAGCGAGGAGTGTAAGTGTGATGGGCCGTTGATAGCAGCTTATACAGCATAGAAATACTGCCCCTTACTACCCCTCCTTGTTGTACAAATTTTTCAATCGGGAGGAGGTCTCTGGTAGCCGCCAGTCGCATGAGAGGCTGTGTAACCCAGTGTTTCAATTGAGTGTAATGGAAGTGTTCAGATGCAGGAAGCTGAAAATCCCTGCAGCAGTTCTCAAACGTGAGTTTGTTTTCAGCATGGTACAAGTCCACGATCCGCAGGCACTCCCCCTCCTTCCATCTATTGAAATGGTCTGGTGTCAGTCCCGGGGAGAAGGCTACGTTTTGGTGGATGGGGGTGTACGGCGGGGGGAAAGGTGTCACCCTTGTTACTTGTTACTGTGTCTCACACTTTAAGTGTGGTGGCTGTAGGGGTACTGAGGTAAGCGTTCTTTGGTCGCTCTGCTCTAGGTTTCCACAGTATGTCCCATATAGTCTGCCCCACCACTGCTCTATCGATGTGCAGCCACAGTTTGTCTCATTTGCGGAGTGACAATTCGGCCATGATGCAGACTTGGGCCACTCTATACTAGAGTAGAAGATCTGGGAGTGTAAGCCACCTTTCTCCTTTGATCTTGTGAGCAGTTAATGAGAAAGTCTAGCCCTATTTCCCTGCCATATGAATCGGGTAATCATTGTACGGGCCTCTGTAAAGAAGTCTTTGGAGATGTCGATAGGCAGCTTTGGAACAAATATAAAGTACAGGGGAAGTACTATCATCTTGATAGTATTGATATATCACAGCCAAGTAAGCCAAAGAGACGACCATCTCTTGAAATACATTCGCATTCTTCTGAGGAGGGGTGGGAAATTAGCTTTAAACAGGTCAGTAATTTTGGGGTAAGTTTAATGCTCAAATAAGTGATCTCCTTTTTAGCACACACAAATGGTGTTTCGGAAGCTATCTTCCGCATCTCGGATGTGGGAATTGTCAGAGTGAGTATGTATGATTTCCCCTTATTCACTTTAAACCCCGCTATTTGCTCATATAGAGCGAGTTCCTCCTGGATTGCTGTTAAGGTCGTTTGGGGTTCAGTGACAAAAAGTAAAATGTTGTCTGCAAACAGTGAGAGTTTGTGCTGGTCGAGACCAAACTTGAGTCCCTGTATTCTCGGTTGTGCCTGCATTCTAGCCACTAGGGGTTCAACAATGAGCGCAAACAGCAGTGGGGAGAGAGGGCAACCCTTTATCAGCTCAAAAAAGGCAGATGCCACACCGTTTATCAAGATTCGTGAGCGGGGGCAGGAATAGTTGCTCATCACCATTGCTATGAACTGATCACTGAGCCCAAAGCGACTTAAAGTAGCCACCAAGAAGGACCATTCATGCGGTCAAAGGCCTTCTCGGCATCCAGCGCCAGCAACACAGCCGGGATCTTTTTCTTTGTCCCCTTTTCCATCAGATGGATTACTTGTCGTAAGTTATCATGCGTTTGGCGACCTTTAATGAATCCCGATTCATCGGGGTGTATCAGGTCTGGCATCACATCTTCAAGCCTTTTGGCCTGGATTTTAGAATATAGTTTTGCATCTAGATTTAGTAGGGCTATAGGTCTACAGGATGCACAGGATTGAGGATCTTTCGCAGATTTGGGGATAAGTGTGATTAGAGCTTCACCCATGGTGAGGGACAGTGAATGTTCCATTCTAATTTGGTTGAACAGTTCAGTGAGGTGCGGTGTTAGCTCCGCGCTAAAGGTTTTGTAAAACTGGGAATTAAATCCGTTCAGACTCGGTGCCTTGTGTAGAGGGAGCGAGTCAATGGCTGCCTGCACTTCGTCCGTAGTGAAGGGAGCTATCAGGGCATCATTGGTTTCTTGGGATACCTGTGGAAGGTTCAATTGTTGGAGGTATGTGTCTTGTGTTAGGATTTCTGGTCGGTTGGACTTAAACAGTTGGGTATAAAAGTCTGTAAAGGCCCATGCCTTTTCAGCTTCTGAGTAGTCTTCTCCTGCCTCATCTCTTATTTGGGCTATGTATTCCCTAGCTGTATTGCAACAACGTACCTATTTTGTCCCCCTTTTCATAGTAAGTTTTCTTGAGCCGTAACATTGTGATTTCTTCTCTATTTGTGTGTATGGATTGCAGTTTACCGTTGATGGAAATCATCTTCTTCTGCGAGAGCCAAGGGCGGAAATGTTTGTCGTCCTATTCTGCTACTGTCAATTCGTTTTCTAGATTCTGTCATTCATTGGCCTTTAATTGGTTTGGGGAAGTCGCTAAAGAGATGCATTTTCCCCGTATGACTGCCTTGAATGCATCCTAATTAGTGAGGGAAGAGGTGTCAGTGGGGTCATTGTGCTGAAAGAAATCCCTAGCTGCCTTCTGCAGTTAGTCTCGAAACATTGGGTCACAGGTTAAAATGTTAGGGAAGTACCATCTCCGAAATTGAGCACACGTGGCGGGCCAGTCAAGACCAATCTCTATCGGAGCATGATCAGATATGATAATCGGGTGGATAGTTGCTGTTCTAAGTGATTGTTGAAGGGGTTAGCTCATGAACATATAATCGATCCTTGAGTGGTATCTGTGTGAATGGGAGAAGAAAGTATAGTCCGTCGCCGTGGGATTGAGCATACAACATATGTCGATAAAGCCCAAAAATGTTAAGGCCGTTTTGACAGTCTTCGGAAAGGTGCTTGTTTGCGCTCTTCAGAGGTGGGTAGTGTCTTGGGTTCTGTCCCATATCAAATTGAAGTTGCCCAATAAAAGAATGTTTCCCTCTGCGTCTCCCTCCAGCTTCTCTAGGAAACCTAAGAGAACTGAGTGTGTCCACTGTTGGGTGCGTATAGTGTGGCCACTGTACAAACCCTCCCTCCCCAAGTTTGCCTTTGTTTTTAAGTATCTGGCCCCGTGTCCTGTTTTGTGCCCTGCACTTGGAAGTGGTTGGATTTGTGGAACATCAAGGCAACCTGCAATGTTTGTTGTCGCTGATGATGTATACACCTGCGGGTAGTGTTAGTGGTGCAATCGATGTCCATCCCCCTTCTTAAGATGTGTTTTTTGCAGGGCTATAATATCAAAATGATGGTCATCATAGTATTTCCCTAACTGTGATCTCTTATTAGGGGAGTTCAGTCCCTTGATGTTCCACAATAAGAGTTCAAGCATCCTGCTATTCTAGTAGGTACTGCTATAGTTGGTTTTGCTCTTTGCCCTGGCTGCTTTGTTGCCCCCTCAAGCCCTTGCCTCCATTTCCAAGTCTGTGTTAGTATCACCCATAACCAGCTATGCTTACCCCTGCTAGGTAAGGACACAAAATAATAATAAAAAACATATAAAAACATCATAACAACTATGAACGTGTAGACTTGTTGTTGCTGGTTCTCAAACCATTTTGAAATCTTCATGGTGGGGAGTGAATACACATCCACTCTCAACCACCACATAGAATACGTGTTGAAACCTTATGAGTGTCAACTGTGAGCATCGTTCATCCTCTCTATTCGTGGGAAATTGCCTTGACTGTTCTCCTTAAATATTCTTTAATCTCTGAACGCATTCCCTTGATAAGTTTCACTGGGGTTCTATCCCCTCCCCAGAATCCGGTGGGAGTTCTCATGTGAATTATGAACAGGCCGCTCGAGTGACCAGTACCCTGATCATGATCCTTTTCTTGCGTCTGGTGGGATGCTTTATTTCTTGTTGTTCCTGTTCCCCCTCTTCGGTTGCTTCCATGGCTCTGTGGAGGTAGATGGCTCCCCCTGTCTTTGTGTCTTGTCTAGTTTCCCGGCCGAGACTGCTGTGCAACTCTCTTGCAGGTCCAGTGAGGCTGCCACCTCTTCAAAATCCATGAAGTGGTGCTGTTTATAATTGATTTCAAAAGCCATGCCGAAGGGTTATGTCCATCTGTACCTGACATTTGTCTTTCGCAACAGGTCCGTGATGGGTAGGAATTGCAGCCTACGGGTTAACGTTGCTGGAGCAATATCATGAAGTACTGAGCATTCTGCACCCTGGAAGGATATGGAGTCCTATTTTCTCACCTTCTGGAGGATTGGCTCCTTCACCTTGAATGAGCTCAGTTTCGCAAGGATGTCTCTAGGTCTCTTCCCTTCACTTGCGGTGTGGATCCCTTCCTTGTGTACTCGCTCCAGTTAGACCTCTGGGTGGTCATTGCCTAAGAGAGTGGAAAAGAGACCAACCATGAAGGACTCGAGATCCAGACTTTCACTCCCTTCCTGCAGCCCCCTCACTCGGATGTTGTCTCTGCGGGAGCTGTTTTCCAAATCTTCGCATTTGATAAGTATTAAATGGAGTTGCATCTTGAGCTGGGTGACCTCGCCCTCAAAAGGATCTATTTGTTGTTTCATCTCTTGGACCTTTGCTGCGAGATCCAGTGTGCAGGTCCCCACCGAGTCCACATCGGATTGAAGGGAGGTAAAACGGGTATTGATTTTGGATTTGAAAGTTTCAAGTGTGGCTTTTATGTCAGCCATCAGTGCTTCGCGGAGTTCCGTTTTGAATTTGCTGAGCGATGTTCGGGGGTCTTTTTTCAGCGTCATCCCCTCTGTCTGTAGTTGCTTGGGTCTATCTAGTCTGGGTGTGACGGGTACAAAATAGTTGGAGAACCTATTAGATTGTGGCTTCGGTCATGACATATGTGCCACCCCAGTTCATCGCTGCCTTCCTTCTCCCTGTATTACCTTTAGAAGTGGTGCTTGCCACTGCGCCTTCTGCTCAGGCCACTTGTGCTTGTCTCATTTAGTAGGCCCAGCTCGCTAATTTCTCATTCCAGGGGTTTGGTACAGGAGTCCCCGCTGTCCTTCATATTATGCTCGTTTGGGGAGGAGAGAGGTTGAGCTATGCTGCGCTGTGCTTCAGGGTGCCAGCAGGGCGTCTTGCGGATTTCCCCCTGCACTCCGCTGATGGGCACCATCTTAAGACTCAGGCAATTGCGATCGTGGGCCCCATTTTATCCACCTCGGAGTCTCACTATCTCTTAGCACCCCTCTATAACAGGGCGATGCAGACTGACCTTTTCTGGCGTGCACCGGGTTGTCCCTAGGCCGCCTTTCATCGCCTGCCGCCTTCGTCTTTAACCAGAGGTGGGTCGGGCTTTGTGCGCTCCACTCGCTCATTGCACTTCTGTTTCCTACTCCATTAATTCTCCTCTCCGGTCAAGTTCTATGACCATTTCCAGTCGCGGCATTAGGCCACCTCTCCCCCGCTTTGTACCTGCATTGTCGATCTGTATCGAGAGTAGCAGGGACAGGCTCAGTGGCTCGCGCCCACTGCCATGTTGGCCAACCTCGCCTCATTGCTGCGGGGTCCAAGGCGGCCAATTTCTTGGGACTGCGCCTGTACCTCGATGTGCCATGGTTTCCCACACTCCACACACATTCCCTGGTGCAGATCTCTTGGCTTACTCACATTGGGCACTGCAGTCCACGTTACTGTTAAGGGTTGGAGTGGACCCTCCGGCAATAATGCCCGGTCAGCCATGTTGGTTGGCCACGCCCCCCCAGGATTTGGTTTTTGTGGAGGATAGGTTGGAAACCTATATCATAAAGGAACAGAAGGGAGTTTGTAAAAAACTCAAAGTTCAGGTCAGAGGCCTCACCAAATAGGAGAAGCTACAAAAGGCACGGAGGGCCTGGGTAGCCCCAGAGCTGCCAGTGGGCAGTCTGAAGATCCAAATGGAGAGTCTGCTGACACAAATTCTAGGGAAGATGTACTGAGGGTGCAGGAGCTGCCAGGGGGAGGTACCCCCCTGTGCCATGCAACAGTGGTGGATCAAAAGGCCTGACTCCAGAGGAGCTGGAGGACAGGAGAGAAGCCAGGAGGCACCATATTGAGTTGGAGAGATTATAAATTGAGGCTCAGAGGGAGAAGCGAGCCATGGAGGAAAGAAAGATGCTTTTGGAACATGAGCTCAAAGTGACAGAGCTGGATATGAGGAGCAGGTCCAGCCAGGATGGTGGCAGAAATTCATCAGTGCAGTCAGACAGAATTGTGCACATTCCTAAGCACATAGGGAGGAAGTACAAGAAGGGAGACGACATACAGAGGTGGTTTTAGGGATATGAGGCATCTATCATATGAATGGGATCCCTCAGAAGAATTCGGGAGCCGGTTTATGGAACCATTTCACAGAGGAGGGGAGGGATACCTTGCTAGCTTTGGGTAATGGGTACAACCTCACCTATGCTGACATGAAGGAGGCCCTTCTCACTAGGTATGGTCTCACTCCTGACAAGTACCGGGATCAGGTTAGGCAGAGTAAGAAAACTGAGTCCCAGACCTGGTTGGAATGTATAGATTAGTTTTGGGGAGCACTGGATGGTTGGGTGAAGGGCAGTAATGTGACAGATTTTCGGGGGCTTTACAACTTCATCGAGCTGCTGCTTGCACCGCAACCTGTGGGCCCGCACTCCGGCATCGCCTGCTCACACCGCAGCCTGGGCCTCCTATCGCCGCCGCTCCTGCTGACACCGGCGCCGCTGCCTGCACCGCGGCCTGTGGACACTGCTCGTGAGGAGCACGGAGCACTGCGCAGTCCCGCACCGGAGTCCCGGTCCACCGACACCAGCACCATCGACTCCAGTGTCGTCACCAGCAATCCCTGCCTGTACTGTGGCCTGTGGACACCGCTCGTGAGGGTCACAAAGCACAGTCCCATCCTGTACCATTGACAAGGGGCTACCGACGACAGCGCTTCCGTAACGACGACGCTGCTGCCTGCACCGTTACCTGCGGATACCGCACATTGCACTGTCCCGCTTCACACTGCAGCCCTGGTGTCACCGACACCGATGGATGCCATCAACGAGCCGCTGCCTGCACCGTGACCTGTGGGCACCGCAAGCCTCATCGTCCTGCTTCGCACCACAGCCCCGACGCCATCCATGCCAGTGCTCCTGACTTCCTCAGCCCAGAGTTCGATCAGCAACATGTGCGACTTCAAGGGCCAGACGACTCCTGCACCGACTCTGGAACCGACACCACAACGTCAGCGACGCCACTCTCCGGAGCTCACTGCGAGGATCATGACGCCCTACAAATCCAAGGTATTGTTTGCTGGTCTTCCCGACACCTTAACTGGCCCGTGACGCTGCAGCCGGCCTGAACTGTTGTTTCTGTTGATCATGACGCCGTGATAGCCCCAGGTGGAGCTACTGACTTCAAGGAACTGTATTTTTGAGTAAATCTTGCAGAATTCAAATTTTTTATACTGTATGTTAGATTTTTATTGTATTTGGTCTTGTTTTAAATATATAAATATTGGCTATTTTTCTAAAATTGGTGTGGTGTCCTTTTGTAATGTTTTCACTGTTTTACTGTGTGTTATGTGCAAATGCTTTACACATTGCTTCTGAGATAAGCCTGACTGCTGGTGCCAAGCTACCGGGGGGTGAGCAGGGTTTACCTGAGCAGGTATCTCCCTTATCCTGACTAGAGTGAAAGTCCTTACTTGGACAGGCTGCAAACTGACTGCCAGCTCAAGACAACATTTCTAACACTGGACATAGGCCAGGATCCATGGGTTCAGTTTGTAGGAGCTGATGTTCAGAAGCTACATTGAACTACAGAAATAGCGCACCAGAAGCCTACCTTTCCATACCCATTAGAGGGATAATATGTTTTGTGCCACACAGAACTTAGGCAAGTCCTAGCATCCATCAGCTTACAATTTACGTGTTCTTGTAGCTTCCAAAGGCTGCACCCGGGATCTATTTATGCAGCTCTGTTTTGTTCTGCACTAGTGCAAGCAACTCAACAAGCTATGTGGAAACATATTCATGCCTTTCACCTAGAAAGAGCTTCAGTTACACTCTACTGCTCGTCAGAAGCTGCCTGTGGCTTGGAAAATCAAGAGCCATCACATCTGAGTAGTGAGAACCATTTGCAAGCAAGCATCCAACCAGAAGCTCAAGGCACACAATTACTTATTAAGTTTATTCTCCATTCCCGAATTTAAGGGGACACATTCTGCTTGGCATATGTCTTCTTGCACTCAGGCTCTGAATACATGGTTACATTCATCAAGGAGATGTTTATTTTTTCTATGTTATTTATTATTTTCCCCCAATAAACATGAACAAATGGCATCACGTCAGTGCACTACATTGGAGAATGCAACATATACAGAAACATCAAGATACACCATTTCATAAATTACAAGAGGGGACGCTCAATAACAAGCAGTGCAGCAGAAGAAAAGGCAAGCTTATGCAACAGTGTCTTTACAGGTGGAATACGAGGAGGAAAGTGCGGGATGGGAAGGAGAGACTTGGCTCTGGGAGTTCAATTCCAAAGAGAGCAGATGGGCCCGGAGGCGTTGCCAAATGTCTTTTGGTCTTGCAGTGAGGGTTTGTAACGTGGCATATACTTCACTTGTCATGTCACAATATGTCATGCTATGTAGCCACGCCTTGATAGTTTGGCAAAGACCGCTGCCTCAGTTGAGCACTATTTCTTTCTTCTCCAGTAACAGAGCAGTGAGCCTGCAGGTACTCTTTGGGACATCTGCCACATTTCCTAAAAGCGCCATCATAGGGGACGGTTCAAGAGTAGTGGGATTCATGCAGGAGAGGGTGTTAAACACTTCATTCCAAAAAGTCACAAGAGGGGGACAGGTTCACGTTAAATGGGAGAAATCTGCTTCAGGAAATCTGCATTTGGGACACAAGGAGGACCTGGAAAGGTGAAGTCAAGCAAGGCCAGCAGAGGAGGTGTAGGATCTGTGCAAAAACTGAAAATGGAGTAACTTGTGCTGATGGTTGGGGAGACCATTTGAGTTTGTGCACAGGAATAGGACCAATAACTTTGTTGGCAATAACCGGACACCACTGTCCAAATGGACTTCAGTGATACACACTGGGCCTGGACTGGGATGCAGGAGATGGGCTACAGTGCGGCTGGGGCATTCCCCCTTGCCATATCTTTGAGCCCTGGAGTATTTACCAAGATAAGTGGTTTCCTTCTCAGCAAGGATCTGAAATTTCACAATAAAGACCGAGCATCTGTGGAGGGAAGAAGAATTAGCATGTCAGGAGTCAGTCCTGTCAATATCGATGAGTTTGGCTTCAATTCATGCCAGACTGTTGTGAATGTCTCTGAGTACACCCACATGTTTCGAAATGCAGATTCCACGGATGTAGACCTTAATATAGCATGACTGCAAACAGACCCCAAATTAAGTTCAAAATATTCAGGAATGGAGTTGTGAAGTTCTGAACGGAAAACAGTATCCAACAAGGCCAAACTGGAGAAGGACCATCGGCGCTCCCACCCTCCTCCATAGGGGAACTCAATCACTAGCCTGATTGGGGCATGATTGGGCACTGTATGTGGCAAATGTTGTGCATCTCTGAACCACGTCAGCATCCTCGGACATATATCAATAGTCTATCTGTGTCCAAACCGTGTGGGGGGCAGAATAGAAAGTGTACCCCTGTGTGGTGGAGTGACAGAGACGCAAAGCATCTTTAAGACTATATGTGCCAAGAATATCACAGAGGATGCGCAGCGCACATTGCTGCTGGAAGGTAGGCTAGTAGTGTCCAGCGAGGTGTCAAAAACTAAATTCCGGTCTCCCCCAACAAGACAATATCTGTATCGAATTGACCGAGCAGGCTTGATAGTTCCTGAAAGAAGAGGGGATTGTCCACATTAAGGACATAAACATTCCTAAAAAGGAGCCTTTTTCCGAAGAATGAAGCAGTCACAAGAATGTAATGTGAGAAAGTAGCCTCTTTCTAGAATGGTTACCCCCAGTTTTGGCCTGTTTATGAGTGGGTTTTGACTGTGTCACTTCGATCCTGCTAGTCAGAACTCCAGTGTTTATGCTCTCTCTGGTTCTAAATGTGTCCTTCCATACTGGTAACCCAGTATTTCACTCCAAATTGGCATACTGGACCCCCTTATAAGTCCATAGTATATGGTACTTTGGTACCCGGGCATTGGGGTTCCAGAGGATCCTTATGGGCTGCAGCATTTATTTTGCCATTCATAAGGAGCCCATACAAAGGCTTCTATAGGAGAGCCATTGCAGCCTGTGTGAAATAGTGCATGCACTATTTCACAGCCATTAACCAGATCACTTATAAGTCACCTGTGTGTTTAACCTTCAGACCCTGAAGGCTGGCTACAAAGTACCTGTGTGTGAGGGCCCTCCTGCACTAGCAGAGGTGCCCCCACGTCATCCAGGCCTATTTTCCCTGACTTCGTGAGTGTGGGAATGCCATTTTAAGTGTACACTGCACATAGGTTAATACATATGTACAGCTTCACAATGGTAACTCCAAATATGGCCATGTAAGGTGTTCAACAACTGGGAACTGTACCCCAATACTAATTCCAGTGTTGGTTTTACAATTCCATGGACCCTGTGGGCTCCACTATGGACCCCCAGTACTGCCATACCAGCCTTCTGAGGTTTTCACTGCAGCCCCTGCTGCTGCCACCTCACAGACAGGCTTCTGCCCTCCTGGGGCTTGAGCAGCTCAATCCCAGGAAGGCAGAACAATGCATTTCCTTTAGGAGAGGGGTATTACACCCTCTCCCTTTGGAAATAGGTGTTGCAGGCATGGGGGTGTATCCTCCCAGAGCCTCTGGAAATGCTTTGGAGGGCACAGATGGTGCCCCCCTTGCATAATCCAGTCTACCCCGCTCTGGCGCAAAACTGGACAAAGGAAAGGGGAGTGATCACTCCCCTGTCCATCACTACCCCAGGGGTGGTGCCCAGAGCTCCGCCAGAGTGTCCCTGGGTTCTGCCATCCTGTTTTATGGATGGTCAGGGAACTCTGGGAGTATCTGAGTAGCCAGTGCCAGCAGGTGACATCAGGGACCCCTCCTGATAGGTGCTTACCTGGTTAGGTGACCAATCCTCATCTCAGTGCTATTTAGGGTCTCTCCTCTGGGTGTTTATTCAGATTCGGATTACGAGACTCCAGGAGGAATCCTCGGTATCCTTTACTTCATCTTCTACCTACGGATCAACCGCTGACTGCTGCGGGAACTCTACAAAACTGCAATAAAGAAGCTTAGACAACTTCTGCAACATTGTATCTTCAGCGCCTGCCAGCAACCTCAATAGTTTCCAGGTTGTGCATCCTCCGGGGACTGCCTGTCTTCAGCCTGCACTAGAAGAACCAAAGGAATCTCCAATGGAGTGATGGAGTCACTTCCCTGCTTCAGCAGGCACCTCTCTGCAGCGACGACTAGTGGCTTGGATCCCCTCTCCAGACAACAGGCATGGATCCAGCAACATGGGTGGTGGACTAAAATGACTTTGACAGTCCCAATGTCTAGCTGTCCAAATTTGGTGGAGGTAAGAGCTTGCCTCCCCACTCAAGACAGTACCCCTATGCACTGCGTGACTCCGTCGTTGGAGTCTTACAGTCTCTTCTGGTTCTTGCACTGTCTTCTATCACGATTTCTAGTGTGTTTTAGTAAACTTGCTGTGTTTTACTCCTACTTTTCTGGGCTCTGGAGTGGGGTATTCTACTTACCTTTGGTGTTTTCTTACACTCCCAGCGCCCCTCTACACACTACACTTGCCTAGGTGGGAAACCGACTTTCACATTCCACTATTTTAGTATATAGTTTGTGTTCCCCTTAGGCCCATTGCAACCTATTGTGATTTGCACTATTTTATGACTGTTTAATTACCTATTCTTGGTTACTAGTCTATATCTTGTGTAATTTACTTACCTCTGAGTATAGTCTCCAAAGTATTGTTGGCATTGTGTCACAAAAATAAAGTACCTTTATTTTGGTAACACTGAGTATTGTTTTTCATGTGTGTGAGTACTGTGTGCCTACAGTGGTATTGCAAGAGCTTTGCATGTCTTCTAGTTCAGCCTTGGATGCTCTGCCTACAGCGACCTCTAGACAGCCTGACTTTTAGACACTGACTACATTTCACTAATAAGGGATAACTGGACGTGGTATAAGTACGTTTGGTACTCACTACAAACCAGGCCAGCCTCCTACATGTAACGTCTGTTCTTATCTGCAAGAGTGGTACGTTGGCTGAAGGAGATAGTTTCATGGAGGAGTAGGCAAACCCAGCAAGAATATATACTTTAACTGGCAAAGTATCTGTGAGGTCCCCATGATGCCGCAAATGTAGAGATGTGTGAGGAGGGAGGTGTGTTTCTTGTAAAAACACGACCTTGACCCCATTTCTAAGGAAAGATGACAATACCTGTTTGCCTTCCATGGATTAGGACCTCGGATATTCCACATCAGGAAACAAGTGAGTTCTGCTAACTGTCTATCCCTGTCATCAATATAAAAAGGGTGGTTGTGTAAGTCAAGTCATGTGTTTGAAACAAGAGGCGGTCTCGTCCGACATACTATAGATACAAAAAGATAAAAATCAACATCCACGTAAACGAACAAAAAACACTCCTCACCCACACTAGGCAATAGAGACCCAGTGAATCCCAGCAATAAAACAACAAACAGAAAACCCAACAAGTGCAACATGAATTACTCCTGAGGGAGCAGAGTGGTGGCTTATACGGGTACCTATCTATAGTCCCGAGAATCCTGCAGCATGCGAGCACACAGGATGCAACCGGTATATTACCTCCCGTCCCTCCCTCGCCTTCCTTTTAGACCAATGAGGCCTCCCGCCTCCCCCCTAGACCCTCCCTTCCCCTTTTAAACCCCCCCCCCACCCTTATCTCCTCCTGTTCTTTTGTCTAGCCCACGCTAGACGTTTTCTTTCCCTTTACCTGCACGGCGGGGCCTGGAGGTCTGCGATGGAGGCACTCCTCGGGACGCGGGGCTGCGCGAGGAGTGCTGCAGCTGGTCGCGACTTTGATGAGCAGCCGGGCTGCTCAGGAGGCGCGTACTGAGGGCTGGCTGACGGGGTCAGCCGGCACTCGGTGGCTGGGGCGTCGGTTTCCGGGTTTCCGCGCCACGGAGCCGTGGGGAACTGCAGGAATGCGGTTTTTGGATGATCTGCAGGTAGGACGGGCGTTCTGCCCACAGTTTTATGGTCTTGGCATTCGTTTTTGACCATTTTAGGGATTGGTGGATTCCTGTTGGGGGAGGTCCAGGTCGCTATATATGGGGAGTGATTTTAGGTGAAGGGCAGTGTATTTTGGATATTAACATGCCTAAGGTTCTGGCTAAGAGGCGTATGATTGTCTCTTCTTCCTCCTCTGAGGAGGAGGGTGCTGCTGGCGTTTCCACTCCTGGGGGCTCCCAGTTACAGGAGGGTAGGGGTACTCCCCTCATGTCCAGGGAGGAACTGCAGGAGATGATTGAGGTGGCTGTTACCAGGGCACTTCAAGCAGGGATGGCCAGGCCTGGTCAGTCTAAGATTGCTCATACATCGGCAGCTGCAAGGAAGTCCTCGTCAGATAGTGAGGGTGATGAGGCCCCAGCTACGTCATCTGGGGGTAAATATGTATCCAAAGAAATGTGGGAGGTGATGGCGCATGTTCGGACAATTTGGGTTTCCCAGTGTTTCAACCTTCAAACTCGGATTCTCACTTATTTCCACAATATCAGATGCCTTCTAAGTTTGCCATGCCTTTTCAGGGACCTGTGAAGGATATGGTGTTTCGTGAATGGAAGGATGTGGATAAGGCTCAAGTTCCACGATTCCTGCAGAAACTGTATTTACTTGAGGGTGTGGAGGTATTGCCTCCTTCGGTCCGCCTGGATTCAATTTTAGCTACCCTGATTGGCAAAACGGCAGTAAATCCGGAGGATTGTGTGCCTACGGATGCCACGGACCGTAAAGTGGATTCAGGTCTTAAAAGGGAGTTTGCCGCTGAGAATCTGGCGCTAAGGGCAGGTATATATTCTGCTTATGCGGCCCAGTCGTTGGTGCAAGACTTTGATAAGCTGGCGGTGGCTGTTCAGGAAGGGGCGAAATGTTCAGAGCTCCTGGCTGGTATGGAGCAGCAGGCCAGATTGTTGGCTGATGTGTCTTCTGATGTGGTCCGTACTTCGGCTCTGGCCTCTGGTGCTTTGATTGGGGCTCGTAGGTCCCTCTGGTTACGTTCCTGGAAAGCTGACCCAGGGGAAAAGGCGGCCTTGCTGAGACTGCCGTTTGAAGGTCGTAGCTTGTTTGGAGAACAATTGCCATCTATGCTTTCCAAAGCATTTAAGGAACGGAAGCATGCCTTGCCTTATTAAGGGGGTTCTACTTCGGGTAAAGGGTGGAAGAAACATTCCCGATCTTCTCCTAATAGGGATGCCAAATCCTTTTCATTTAGGAAACGGCGTTTTCATCCGCGTTTTTCTCCTAAGAAGTCTGCTCCTGCGAACCGGGGTGGGTTCAAGAAGGGGTCCTGACAATCACTGTGGGCCTAGCATAGGGCCGGTTGGGGGAAGGCTGAGTCACTTTCTTTCAGCTTGGGAGGAGAGTGTCAACGATCGTTGGGTGCTAGACATTGTGGCCAATGGTTATGTCATCGATTTTGTGGTGGTACCTCCAGATTCAGCGGTACGTCCCACCCCTCTGCCTTTAGGGGGGTCACGGAGAAAAGCATTATTGGACGGAGTACGTGACTTGCTGGTCAAGGGGGGCATTTCCCGCGTTCCGCTGGACGAACGGGGTCAGGGCACTTATTCGGTCTTGTTTCTTGTGCAGAAAGTTTCAGGGGGATTTCGACCGGTGCTCAATCTGAAGGAAGTGAATGCTTGGATCAGGACGGTGCATTTCCGCATGCTGTCTATTCAGACTATCTTTCCATTGGTCAGGCAAGGGGACTTTCTAGTGTCGCTGGATCTGCAGGATGCTTACCTGCACGTGCCTGTGGCAAGGTCTTCTCAGAGGTTCCTGAGGTTTGCTGTGGATCAGGAACACTATCAGTTTTGCGTTCTACCTTTCGGTCTAAAATCTTCTCCTCTAATTTTTACGAAGGTGCTGGCCCCCCTGGTGGCTTTGCTACATTCAGAGGGGGTGTTTATTCATCCATATCTGGACGACATCTTGATTCATGCCCAGTCACGAGTCCTGTTGCAGAGGCAAGTGGCCCAAGTTCTGGGGGTCCTGCAAAACCACTGGTTTTTAATCAACTGGGAGAAATCAGATTTAGTTCAGTTCCTGGATCTGGTTTTTCTGGGGGCTCGGTTTCAGACTCTTCTAGGTTTGGTGACGGTGTCAGAAAAGAGGTTGGGTGTACTTCAGTCCTTGGTAAAGAAGGTAGTGTTACTGACTGCACCCCGAGCTCTTCTATGGTTACGTCTGCAGGGTCATTTGGCGTCTGTGACATTTCTGGTTCCTTGGGCGCGTTTCCATCTCCTGTGCTTGATGACATGGTTCTTGAGAAGGTGGGCGCCAGGGTCCGGTTCTCTGAGGGACAGGGTTCCGGGGTCCGGATTGATTCGCAGGGAGTTGCAATGGTGGTTGGATGCAGATCATCTTCGGGTAGGGGTTTCTTTGTCACCTCTGAGACCTGTGGTGGTGACTACGGATGCCAGCCTCTCCGGTTGGGGTGCGTGGATGGGGTCGGCTCAGATTCAGGGGTTTTGGTCCCCTCGGGAGGCGAGGCGGTCGTCGAATTGGTGCGAATTGAGAGCTGCCTTACTGGCTCTGGTCCATTTCCAGGGGTTCCTGAGGGGGGCGGTGGTTCTTGTTTGGACGGACAACTTAGTGGCCAAGGCTTATGTCAACCGGCAAGGGGGGACCAGGTCAAGGGCTCTGTTCAGTCTAGCCAGGGAGATTTTTGTGTAGGCTCAGGAGTAGGTTCCTTCTCTCAGGGCTACGTACATTCGGGGGGTGGTCAATGTTCGGGCGGATCTACTGAGCAGGGTGATTCCTTCCTCTCAACTTTTCTCCCTCCGGAAGTCTCTGTTTCTGCATCTGGTTCGGCTTTGGGGGCTTCCAGTGCTGGATGTGTTTGCGTCCGCAGAAAATCAGAAGTTGGATCGCTTCTGCTCCCGGTTTCGGTGTCCCCAGGCCTGGGAGGTGGACGGGATGTCATGTCCTTGTCCGAGGGGCCTTTTGTATGCGTTACCACCGTTTCAACTACTCAGGTCTTTTCTGTTGCAGGTGAGGGATCTGGGTTCCAGGGTTATCCTGATTGCGCCACTTTGGCCGCGGGCGAATTGGTTCCCGTTGTTGAGGCTGATGGCAGACGGGAGGATGTGGCCTCTGCCTCTTTGTCCGTCTCCCGTGGAGTGTCCCTGCCTCCCATTGGGGTCGTTGAGGAGGTTGCACTTGACGGCCTGGGGGTACCTGTAGCTTTGAGTTCTACCTTACTGGTTTCCAGGCGGCGTTCCACTTTACTTTCCTATGGTAGACAGTGGAAGGTTTTTTCTTCTTGGTGCTTGAATCATGAGTTGGATCCTACCTGCGCGTCTATCTTTGAGGTGATGCAGTTCCTGCAGGACGGTGCACAATTGGGGTTGTCGGTAGCATCTCTACGGGTACAGTGGGCGGCTATTCAGGCATTCAGAGGGCTGTGGTGTAATCTTCAGGATGAAGGGCGCTTGATGCCTAGGTTTTTTCAAGGTCTTATTAATTTGTTTCCTCGCCCGGTACGTTCTTTTCCTTCATGGGATCTTTCTTTGGTTTTGGATGTTTTGACGGATGCCCCCTTTGAACCATTGGGGGACTGTGATTTGCGCCATCTGTCCTTGAAGACGTTCTTTTTGGTAGCCATTACTTCGGCTCGTTGGTTAGGGGAATTGGGGGCCTTGGCCTGTTCCTTTCCTTTTTGTAAGGCTTTTCACGATCTGGTGGTTCTGGTTCCGGTTCCTTCCTTTAGTCCGAAAGTCAATTCTTCATTCCATTCTCGCCAGCAGGTCATCCTGCCTTCGTTTTGTCCAAATCCCTCCTCAAGGGAGGAGGTCCGTTTGCATTCGTTGGATGCATGCAGGGCTTTGTTGGAGTACCTGCGGGTGGTGGCTCCTTTTCGTAAGGGGGATTCGCTTTTTGTTAATTTCGGTCCGGCACGTAAAGGTGAGAAACCTTCCACGGCTCCTTGAGTCGGTGGGTGAGATCGTTGATTCTGTTGGCCTATTCCTTAAAAGGGGTGGTTCCTCCTCAAGGGATTCAGGGTCGGTCTACCAGGGGTATGGCGGCTACGGTGGCGGAGCTTCAGGGGACTTCCGTGGTGGAAATTTGCAGGGCCGCCACTTGGGCTTCTCCTTCGACGTTTGTGCGTCATTATAGGCTGTCGGACTTGGGTCGTTTGGAGTCGGTATTAGGTCACCGAGTCTTATCCTCTATGAGGTAATGGGGGTAGGGTTTTTGGTGATCTTGGTGCAGGATATTAATAAAGGTCTTGCAACTCGGTGTCCATCTCCTGTGTTTTTCTTGCTATGTCTCATTGGTCTAAAAGGAAGGCGAGCGAGGGACGGGAGGTAATGCTTTGATTTTCTTGCGATAATGGCATTACTCCTAGTCCTACTCCCTCGCCTTCCTTTCTGTTCCCTCCCGCCCTCCCACTACGGACTGTCCGAGTTGCTGCTTGGGCTTGGTTTTTGTACAGGAGGAGATAAGGGTGGGGGGGGGGTTTTAAAAGGGGAAGGGAGGGTCTAGGGGGGAGGCGGGAGGCCTCATTGGTCTAAAAGGAAGGCGAGGGAGTAGGACTAGGAGTAATGCCATTATCGCAAGAAAATGGAAGCATTACTGCTCTACCGGTTGCGGGGATCAGGATCACCAACCTCCGATACTGGTGGATCCCGCTAAAGAGCAGTAACCCATCGGATGTGGGCTAATGGTGCTGGAGCGTCACAGCCTGTGCGGCCATTATGGTCGACAGCGTGGCCTCTCCCCGATGCATTTTATTTTTAATCATGTATATGTTTTATAAAATGCACAAATACCAAAAAAATAGATTTCTGGTGCCGTACTAAGAGAACGCTAGAGGCACAATATTATTTAAACAGAAATAATTTATGTGTAAGATTAGGAAAAGACATTACAATATTTATATAAATCATAGTCATAACGCTTAAAAGAGAAAAATAAAAAAACTGAAATGACAACTATATAAGACTACAGACTTCGTAAGCAAAAATAAAGCCTATAAAAGCATATAACAATTTGATCTGTTCAACTTTGTGGCAAATCGAATGTCCCACTTCTTTCCATTTTTGTTTAAAATATTAAAATGGTCAAATAATCATAAAAACACAAGTAGTCCAATGAAGTGATTAGAGTAAATAGAAAAGTAGATATATTTGTTGAGTTCACCTTCACTCTTGTTCATGTATTTGAGAAATGTGCCTTTTGTAGAATCATATCGTAGTAACACGGACTTACTGCATGTTCTTAATTCTAGTGAAATAATAGGTTTTATTAAAAGAGATCTCCGCTCAGATGCGCATTTTGTGCTGCAACATAGTAGATGCTCCACACTTTATAATAAGTGTAAAATCTACATGCGGAATATGACCTTGAGTACATTCATGATTGTTTCATTTCCCCAGCCTCAAAGAGATCAAAGCGCAGACATTTTATCCTTTAGGTCGAAGGGATTGAGGTTGCATAGACCGCATGACGAGCAGTGTTTGTTGGCATAGCAATCTTTAAGCAAAAAAATAAAATGGTCTGGGTACTCAATTTCTGGAGATCTTTTATAAAGAAAAAAGAAAGATGTTATTCTTTACAGCCATCTTTAAAGAAGATTTGGAAACAAGCTGGTCCCATGGGCAATCCATATCCACGGCCTGAATTTACGAAGCCCTTGCTGCTTCCTAAATCCGGGCGTGAGATTTACTAAACTACGCATGCCAACCCCTCAGACAGGTTTCTGCCCCCCTGGGGTCAAGCCAGGCTTGTCCCAGGATGGCAGAACAAAGGACTTCCTCTGAGAGAGGGTGTTACACCCTCTCCCTTTGGAAAATGGTGTGAAGGCAGGGGAGGAGTAGCCTCCCCCAGCCTCTGGAAATGCTTTCTTGGTCACAGATGTGCCCAATTCTGCATAAGCCAGTCTACACCGGTTCAGGGGACCCCTTAGCCCTGCTCTGGCGCGAAACTGGACAAAGGAAAGGGGAGTGACCACTCCCCTGACCTGCACCTCCCCTGGGAGGTGTCCAGAGCTCCCCAGTGTGCTCCAGACCTCTGCCATCTTGGAAACAGAGGTGCTGCTGGCACACTGGACTGCTCTGAGTGGCCAGTGCCACCAGGTGACGTCAGAGACTCCTTCTGATAGGCTCCTTCAGGTGTTGCTAGCCTATCCTCTCTCCTAGGTAGCCAAACCCTCTTTTCTGGCTATTTAGGGTCTCTGTCTCTGGGGAAACTTTAGATAACGAATGCAAGAGCTCATCCGAGTTCCTCTGCATCTCTCTCTTCACCTTCTGCCAAGGAATCGACTGCTGACCGCGCTGGAAGCCTGCAAACCTGCAACATAGTAGCAAAGACGACTACTGCAACTCTGTAACGCTGATCCTGCCGCCTTCTCGACTGTTTTGCTGGTGGTGCATGCTGTGGGGGTAGTCTGCCTCATCTCTGCACTAGAAGCTCCGAAGAAATCTCCTGTGGGTCGACGGAATCTTCCCTCTGCAACCGCAGGCACCAAAAAGCTGCATTACCGGTCCCTTGGGTCTCCTCTCAGCACGACGAGCGAGGTCCCTCGAATCCAGCAACTCTGTCCAAGTGACTCCCACAGTCCAGTGACTCTTCAGTCCAAGTTTGGTGGAGGTAAGTCCATGCCTCACCTCGCTAGACTGCATTGCTGGGAACCATGACTTTTGCAGCTACTCCGGCCCCTGTGCACTTCCTGCGGAAATCCTTTGTGCACAGCCAAGCCTGGGTCCACGGCACTCTAACCTGCATTGCACGACTTTCTAAGTTGGTCTCCGGCGACGTGGGACTCCTTTGTGTAACTTCGGGTGAGCACCATTTCACACATCCTCGTAGTGCCTGTTTCTGGCACTTATCCGGGTGCTACCTGCTGCTAAGAGGGCTCCTTGTCTTGCTCGACGTCCCCTCCACCTCCTGGTCCAATTTGCGACCTCCTGGTCCCTCCTGGGCCCCAGCAGCATCCAAAAACACTAACCGCACGATTTGCAGCTAGCAAGGCTTGTTGGCGTTCTTTCGGCGGGAAAATACTTCTGCACGACTCTCCACGGCGAGAGGGATCCGTCCACCAAAGGGGAAGTCTCTAGCCCTTTTCGTTCCTGCAGAAACCTCAGCTTCTTCTGTCCAGTAGAAGCTTCTTTGCACCCACAGCTGGCATTTCCTGGGCATCTGCCCATCTCTGACTTGCTTGTGACTTTTGGACTTGGTCCCCTTGTTCCACAGGTACCCAAGATTGGAAATCCATTGTTGTTGCATTGTTGGTTTGTGTCTTTCCTGCATTATTCCTCTATCACGACTTCTATGTCCTTGGGGGAACTTCAGTGCACTTTGCACTCACTTTTCAGGGTCTTGGGGTGGGCTATTTTTCTAACCCTCACTATTTTCTAATAGTCCCAGTGACCCTCTACAAGGTCACATAGGTTTGGGGTCCATTCGTGGTTCGCATTCCACTTTTGGAGTATATGGTTTGTGTTGCCCCTATCCCTATGTGTCCCCATTGCATCCTATTGTAACTATACATTGTTTGCACTGTTTTCTAAGACTATACTGCATGTTTTTGGTATTGTGTACATATATCTTGTGTATATTTCCTATCCTCTCACTGAGGGTACACTCTGAGATACTTTGGCATATTGTCATAAAAATAAAGTACCTTTATTTTTAGTATAACTGTGTATTGTGTTTTCTTATGATATTGTGCAAGTGACACTTGTGGTACTGTAGGAGCTTCACTCGTCTCCTAGTTCAGCCTAAGCTGCTCTGCTAAGCTACCATTATCTATCAGCCTATGCTGCTAGACACCCTATACACTAATAAGGGATAACTGGGCCTGGTGCAAGGTGCAAGTACCCCTTGGTACTCACTACAAGCCAGTCCAGCCTCCTACATTGGTTGTGCAGCGGTGGGATAAGTGCTTTACCACTCTTGTCATTGTACTTTTCATAAGAGAAAAATATACAAAACAAGTTCAGTGTGTGTACACATAGCTAAAAAGTTTAGCATTTCCTCTTTTCACTCTTTTCTAAAGTGCTGAAAAGTACTTCTAAACTTTCAAAAAGTTCTTAAAAGTTTAAAAAGTTTTTTTCTGTCTTTCCAAAAAGCTCTGACAAACTTTTTTCTCTTTTTCTATCACTTTAACTCTCTCTAAAAATGTCTGGCACAGGCCAAAATGTTGATCTGTCCAAACTTGCATATGATCACCTTAGCTGGAAAGGAGCAAGGAGTCTCTGCATAGAGAGAGGTTTGAGTGTAGGGAAGAATCCTTCCTTGGAATTGTTACTTAACATGCTTAGAGAACAAGATAAGGCTAAAAGTGCCCCATCTGTTGAAAAAGTAGCTAATGGTTCCCAATCTGATCCAGGGACTCCCCCAGGAAAAGATTCAGGAAAGAAACTCCCTAGCCTGCCCATTACTAGACAGTCTAGCATAGTTGGTAATGATGGAGAGCCACACCATACAAATAGTGTTGTCTCACATCATAGCAAAAGCATTTATTCTCACCACAGTGGTACTGATGTTTCTGTTAGCCAAGCTGTTAGGGTGCCCTCTGTAAGAGACAGGTCTCCTTCTGTTCCTTCCCATCATACCTCTGTATCTAGGAATGTCCCTCCCACCAACCCTGATGACAGATTGTTAGAGAGGGAACTCAATAAGTTGAGGGTGGAACAAACCAGACTGAAGCTTAAAAAGCAACAGCTGGATTTGGATAGACAGTCATTAGAATTAGAGAAGGAAAGACAGAAGTTGGGTTTAGAAACCCATGGTGGCAGCAGCAGTATTCCCCATAGTCATCCTGCAAAAGAGCATGATTCCAGGAATCTGCACAAGATAGTTCCTCCTTATAAGGAGGGGGATGACATTAACAAGTGGTTTGCTGCACTTGAGAGGGCCTGTGTTGTACAGGATGTCCCTCAAAGGCAGTGGGCTGCTATCCTATGGCTATCATTTAGTGGAAAAGGTAGGGATAGGCTCCTTACTGTGAAAGAAAGTGATGCCAATAATTTTACAGTACTTAAGAATGCACTCCTGGATGGTTATGGCTTAACCACTGAACAATACAGGATAAAGTTCAGAGAGACCAAAAAGGAGTCTTCACAAGACTGGGTTGATTTCATTGACCATTCAGTGAAGGCCTTGGAGGGGTGGTTACATGGCAGTAAAGTTACTGATTATGACAGCCTATATAACTTGATCCTGAGAGAGCATATTCTTAATAATTGTGTGTCTGATTTGTTGCACCAGTACTTGGTGGACTCTGATCTGACCTCTCCCCAAGAATTGGGAAAGAAGGCAGACAAATGGGTCAGAACAAGGGTGAACAGAAAAGTTCATACAGGGGGTGACAAAGAGAACAATAAGAAGAAAGATGGTGAAAAATCTCAAGATAAGCATGGGGATAAGGGTAAAACCAAAGATCCCACTTCAAATCTTAAACACTCTTCAGGGGGTGGGGATAAAACAAATTCTTCCTCTTCTTCTCAACCTACACAATTTAAAAAGCCTTGGTGCTTTGTGTGTAAAAATAGAGGCCATAGGCCAGGGATAAGTCCTGTCCAGGTAAACCCCCCCTGAGCCTACCACCACTAATACATCAAGCTCTAGTGCCCCTAGCAGTAGTGGTACTAGTGGTGGGACTGCTGGCAACAGTCAAGTTAAGGGTGTAGTTGGGTTCACTTATGGGTCCATAGTAGAAACTGGGGTAGTCAGTCCTGAGACAGTTTCTGTCACACCTAGTGGCATGGGCCTTGCCACACTGGCTGCTTGTCCCCTTACAATGGATAAGTACAGGCAGACAGTTTCAATAAATGGTGTGGAGGCCTTGGCCTACAGGGACACAGGTGCCAGTATCACTTTGGTGACTGAAAACCTAGTGCACCCTGATCAACACATCATTGGACAACAGTATAAAATTATTGACGTCTATAACTCCACTAAGTTTCTTCCCTTAGCTATAATTCAGTTTAGTTGGGGTGGAGATACTGGCCCTAAGCAGGTGGTGGTATCACCTAGCTTACCTGTAGACTGTCTCTTAGGTAATGACCTAGAGGCCTCAGGTTGGGCTGATGTAGAGTTTTATGCCCATGCAGCCATGCTGGGCATCCCTGAGGAATTGTTCCCTCTCATTTCTACTGAAATGAAAAAGCAAAGGAGAGAAGGCCTGAAAACTCAGGATCCCTCTCCATCAACAGGTAAAAAGGGTATCACAGTATCCCCTAACCACCCTACCATTCAGGATACCATTCCTGTGGGGGGAGAAACCTCTCCTGGGGTGGCACCTGTTCCAAGGGAATCATCAGCTGGCAAAGCTAGATTCCCTGAGGTAGAAGTACCTCTCTGTGGGATAACTAACATTGGTGAGAAAAAGAGCACCATTTTAGTTAACATGGAGCATCCCTCCAACCCTCCCAGAGAAACTTTAGTGCAGAAACTCTGCACTGCCTCACCACACTTAGGACAGCATCCCTGCCCTAGTGTGGAGCTCATAGGACAGCATCCCTGCCCTGCTCCAACTCAAGAGAAACAGCATCCCTGTTCTCTCTTCCAGCCATATGGACAAAGTTTTTGCCCAGCTATGGCTTTTCTGAGACAGCATCCCTGTCTGGCATTTCCATCACTACAAATAGGTTCAGTGGACATTTCCCACTGCTCTAAACTAAAACTTACTGATAGAAACTCTGAAAATACATCTTCACATTGTTGCTTAGCTAAAAAACTTCAAACAGGGTGGTTTACATCCCCACAGGGAAGTAACCATATAGTGGATGATAAAGGGAGTAACCAGTCTATTGCAGAGCTACTCTCTACTTATCACCACTTAGACAATAAAGTCTCAACTGGCCAAGGTTAGCCTTATTGTCCTTCGTTTGGGGGGGGGGGGGTTGTGTGAGAAAGTAGCCTCTTTCTAGCCTTGTTACCCCCACTTTTGGCCTGTTTGTGAGTGTATGTCAGGGTGTTTTCACTGTATAACTGGTATCCTGCTAGCCAGGGCCCAGTGCTCATAGTGAAAACCCTATGTTTTCAGTATGTTTGTTATGTGTCACTGGGACCCTGCTAGTCAGGACCCCAGTGCTCATAAGTTTGTGGCCTATAGGTATGTGTTCCCTGTGTGGTGCCTAACTGTCTCACTGAGGCTCTGCTAATCAGAACCTCAGTGGTTATGCTCTCTCATTTCTTTCAAATTGTCACTGACAGGCTATTGACCAATTTTACCAATTTACATTGGCTTACTGGAACACCCTCATAATTCCCTAGTATATGGTACTGAGGTACCCAGGGTATTGGGGTTCCAGGAGATCCCTATGGGCTGCAGCATTTCTTTTGCCACCCATAGGGAGCTCTGACAATTCTTACACAGGCCTGCCACTGCAGCCTGAGTGAAATAACGTCCACGTTATTTCACAGCCATTTTACACTGCACTTAAGTAACTTATAAGTCACCTATATGTCTAACCTTTACCTGGTAAAGGTTAGGTGCAAAGTTACTTAGTGTGTGGGCACCCTGGCACTAGCCAAGGTGCCCCCACATTGTTCAGGGCCAATTCCCCGGACTTTGTGAGTGCGGGGACACCATTACACGCGTGCACTACACATAGGTCACTACCTATGTGTAGCTTCACAATGGTAACTCCGAATATGGCCATGTAACATGTCTAAGATCATGGAATTGCCCCCTCTATGCCATCCTGGCATAGTTGGCACAATCCCATGATTCCAGTGGTCTGTAGCACAGACCCTGGTACTGCCAAACTGCCTTTTCAGGGGTTTCACTGCAGCTGCTGCTGCTGCCAACCCCTCAGACAGGTTTCAGCCCCCCTGGGGTCAAGCCAGGCTTGTCCCAGGATGACAGAACAAAGGACTTCCTCTGAGAGAGGGTGTTACACCCTCTCCCTTTGGAAAATGGTGTGAAGGCAGGGGAGGAGTAGCCTCCCCCAGCCTCTGGAAATGCTTTCTTGGGCACAGATGTGCCCAATTCTGCATAAGCCAGTCTACACCGGTTCAGGGTACCCCTTAGCCCTGCTCTGGCGCGAAACTGGACAAAGGAAAGGGGAGTGACCACTCCCCTGACCTGCACCTCCCCTGGGAGGTGTCCAGAGCTCCTCCAGTGTGCTCCAGACCTCTGCCATCTTGGAAACAGAGGTGCTGCTGGCACACTGGACTGCTCTGAGTGGCCAGTGCCACCAGGTGACGTCAGAGACTCCTTCTGATAGGCTCCTTCAGGTGTTGCTAGCCTATCCTCTCTCCTAGGTAGCCAAACCCTCTTTTCTGGCTATTTAGGGTCTCTGTCTCTGGGGAAACTTTAGATAACGAATGCAAGAGCTCATCCGAGTTCCTCTGCATCTCTCTCTTCACCTTCTGCCAAGGAATCGACTGCTGACCGCGCTGGAAGCCTGCAAACCTGCAACATAGTAGCAAAGACGACTACTACAACTCTGTAACGCTGATCCTGCCGCCTTCTCGACTGTTTCCCTGGTGGTGCATGCTGTGGGGGTAGTCTGCCTCATCTCTGCACTAGAAGCTCCGAAGAAATCTCCCGTGGGTCGACGGAATCTTCCCCCTGCAACCGCAGGCACCAAAAAGCTGCATTACCGGTCCCTTGGGTCTCCTCTCAGCACGACGAGCGAGGTCCCTCAAATCCAGCAACTCTGTCCAAGTGACTCCCACAGTCCAGTGACTCTTCAGTCCAAGTTTGGTGGAGGTAAGTCCTTGCCTCAGCTCGCTAGACTGCATTGCTGGGAACAGCGACGTTTGCAGCTACTCCGGCCCCTGTGCACTTCCGGCAGAAATCCTTTGTGCACAGCCAAGCCTGGGTCCACGGCACTCTAACCTGCATTGCACGACTTTGTAAGTTGGTCTCCGGCGACGTGGGACTCCTTTGTGTAACTTCGGTTGAGCACCGTTTCACGCATCCTCGTAGTGCCTGTTTCTGGCACTTCTCTGGGTGCTACCTGCTGCTAAGAGGGCTCCTTGTCTTGCTCGACGTCCCCTCCACCTCCTGGTCCAATTTGCGACCTCCTGGTCCCTCCTGGGCCACAGCAGCATCCAAAAACGATAACCGCACGATTTGCAGCTAGCAAGGCTTGTTGGCGTTCTTTCGGCAGGAAAACACTTTTGCACGACTCTCCACGGTGAGAGGGATCCGTCCACCACAGGGGAAGTCTCTAGCCCTTTTCGTTCCTGCAGAAACCTCAGCTTCTTCTGTCCAGTAGAAGCTTCTTTGCACCCACAGCTGGCATTTCCTGGGCATCTGCCCATCTCCGACTTGCTTGTGACTTTGGGACTTGGTCCCCTTGTTCCACAGGTACCCAAGATTGGAAATCCATCGTTGTTGCATTGTTGGTTTGTGTCTTTCCTGCATTATTCCTCTATCATGACTTCTATGTCCTTGGGGGAACTTTAGTGCACTTTGCACTCACTTTTCAGGGTCTTGGGGTGGGCTATTTTTCTAACCCTCACTATTTTCTAATAGTCCCAGCGACCCTCTACAAGGTCACATAGGTTTGGGGTCCATTCGTGGTTCGCATTCCACTTTTGGAGTATATGGTTTGTGTTGCCCCTATCCCTATGTGTCCCCATTGCATCCTATTGTAACTATACATTGTTTGCACTATTTTCTAAGACTATACTGCATATTTTTGGTATTGTGTACATATATCTTGTGTATATTTCCTATCCTCTCACTGAGGGTACACTCTGAGATACTTTGGCATATTGTCATAAAAATAAAATACCTTTATTTTTAGTATAACTGTGTATTGTGTTTTCTTATGATATTGTGCAAATGACACTTGTGGTACTGTAGGAGCTTCACTCGTCTCCTAGTTCAGCCTAAGCTGCTCTGCTAAGCTACCATTATCTATCAGCCTATGCTGCTAGACACCCTATACACTAATAAGGGATAACTGGGCCTGGTGCAAGGTGCAAGTACCCCTTGGTACTCACTACAAGCCAGTCCAGCCTCCTACAACGCAACTGTGTGGTTTAGCAAATCGAGAGTAACACAAGGCAGCACAAGTTGCTGCTTGAGTTACTCTGCGCAAGGGAGGTGTTCCATGGATGGCAGGGGGAGTTCCCAAGTGCCCACCTATGGATTTTGGCACATTCCCAAATTTACTAAAACTAGTAAACCTGGAAATGCTTCAAAATGCTATGCCTTCTCAATGGCAGCCCAATAAGGAGAGATATGTTTATTTCTCCACATTATTTTCCTTTTGTGTGTTTGCTGCATTCTGCAGCACGCACAGAAAGGAAAGAGGAAAATGCCTCTGAGGGTTGCTTTTCTGCAGGAAGGTATGGCTTACTGCTCAAAAACAATCCTGCCTGTAACGCAGGCACCCTTTCATCATCATGCAATGTGTGCACCAGCGAAGAGAGCAGAAAGGACCATATGCTAGTAAATATGCTGCATTCCTTCTCTCTCCATCTGATACAGCACAGCAACTTTAAGTCTTTGAGAATTTGTCAACTAGCCTAAAAAATTATTTCAAAAGATTCTGGACTTCTTGCATTCAATATGAATATAAAAGGATGCAGACTGTTTTTACCTCATTCTTATGCGTAGGAAATGGAAAAGATTAATTTAGATTTTTGGGAGTAGTCAAGACTCCAGTGTCGTCCCAGTGCTTTAAGGTAACCTGTTATGTGCAGCAAGAGAATCAGTCTACCTAGAAGCTGAACGGTGCATGCAAAATTAGATACATTTGGAAATGTGTGTGATTTTTTAAGAGCACGTGCTATGCACTTATTAAACACAGATTGACTCAATTGTGAATTGAAATCAAAACAAATAGAAACTTTAACTCAGAGGAAAACTGGAGGGGGCTCATTTATGAGGCCAGCAGCACAGGAAGACGCAGCAAGTGCCTTGGTGCTCCACTGGGAAAGGGCAGAAATGTGCCCTATCTACCTGATATGACGCATTTGTGTCCTCTCCTCTGCGCTGGTGCACATATTGCTGCCTAGCATCAATGCAGGCACCCTTGCACCATGGTGGAACAGTGCCTATCTTGTGGGGAAGATTGTTTTTGTGCAGGAAGGGACATGTGGTGATGATTGTTTTGGTGCAGGAAGGCACACCTTCCTGCACAAAGACAATCACAAGAGGTGTTCTCCTCTTTCTATGTAAAAGGAAAAAACAGGGGAAAATATAGATATTTCTCCCCGTTGCGTCACTTTTACGACCCCCCTGAGGTGACGTAGGAACCTGACGCATTCCCAGACTTGTAAATCGGTAATGCATCAGATTCTTTCAAGTTCCATGGGTGTTGCTTGGGAACACTTAAAAGCAACACCCATGGAATGCCCCTTTCACACAAAGTTATGCGTGAAAGAGGCCCATATTTACAAGGCTATGAAAAGACACAAAGTGGTTTTGCGTGGCCTTGTAAATATGGTCTGTCACACTGCACCACTGGAGCAGAGCAAAAAATGAAGCTCAGGTGGCGTAGTGTGCTGCTAGGGCCTAGTAAATGAGGCATGAGTTGTTTATTTTACATGGTTTCCATTTGGTATGCGAAAGACATCTTGGAGAGTTTCAGAAAGTTGACCTGGGAAGGCATTCTGCCCTTTGCTTGACATTGGCTTTGTGGTTTGTAACTCACATTTTCTTGCTTTCTTTTTGTTGGCTTATGGTCTCCAGGCTCACTTTTTCCCTCCTAATGCCAAAACCATTTTTTTACCAGTATCCTTCAGAGATCTCCCTTTCTGTAGACAGGCCTGTAAATCTTGTTCTTACCTCATCACATTTGCTGTGCATTTAAAGACCAAGGTCAAGTGTCAGGAGCTGTCTTCTGAGGGCGCTTGTTAATTCGTCCCTCTTATTGGTGCTTCTCTCCTCATTAGGTTACTCTATTGTTGCTTGTTTCCCCTTCCCCTGCTTGTTTTCTTGACCCTCTACCCCATGTGGATTGTTGCTATACAGAACCCGACCAGGCTTAACCAAGCTCCTTTTAGAAGTGTCACCTAGCCATCCATTGTCTGCCTGTATTTCTCCATATCAATTTGAATGTAGTAACAGACATTATTTTATTCTCCACCTAAAGAGATGTCATAACAATATATTTCACAGCCTTAATTGCAAGTGTCATCTGCATGTGAGCCTGCATGCCCACCATACTGAAGCGTGTATTTCACAATGGTTATATATCATGATCTTCTTCAGAGACCTACTACTGAATGATTATCTTTCCCTTTAGGAGGGCTTGGTGCAGATGCACGCCTGGAAAGAGAGCAGTGCCCTGCCTTCCGTGAAGCCACATTCTCTGAATTATCTTGCCATGACAGACACCACCCATCGAAATTGGCACAGCAACCTTAAACGTTATTGGACGTAAATGGGCAATGGGACCGGCTCATGACTCAAAGAACGCAAAAGATGGGGGTTGTTGGTGATGCCATGTTTAGATTTGCCAAAAAGTTAGGCCAAAAGCTGCCTTGGGAAATGATCCAACTCTCTAAAAGTGGGCACTCATGGAGCAGGAGTTTTGGGACATGTTGCTATAGGCAACCTCTAGTTAGCCGAAAGCAGTTTCCTGTGCAGACTCCTAGCAATCCCTAAAAAACACCTTGAGCTGTATCGCACACATGGAACTGGGAGCTGGATTTATGGAAGACGAAATGCTATGGTACCACTCATCTTATGACTAAAGGTATGCTGCATCCCTAAGGCACTATTTTTGAGACAGATGCTGGCAGATTGTATAAGCATAGACAATATAGCTGCGATTCCAAAGCTGGCCTACATAAAAAATAGCTTTTATAGCTTGGGCCATAGCCACCTTTCTGATAGACCGGAAAGCATTTTCTAAAAAATCCAAAGAGATAGTTAAGGTTGGCATATTAATCATAAAAGGATGGAAACCAGGCTTGAGAGATTCCTGGACATGCCATCAGTGATTAGATACATGCAACTGTTTACATCTGTAGATATGTAGCCCTACTTAGCTTGGATAATTAACCCAGAACATAGATTCTATCTCACTAGGTTAAGATTGAATACAGTTCATTTCCTTGTGACCTTCTCCATAGAGAGTACCTGACACTCATCCCTCCCATTTTCTCCTTGTGATGCTGTTACTGTCCAATCTACTCGGAACTTTATGCTTTTTCACACACTTTATTATTCTCTTAGTTTGGGCATTTTGCGCCCAGTTCTCTTAAAAAAGAATTTTACATCTCATAAAGAGGGGGTGATCTATCAGCAAGGTTTATCTTCTGTAAAATCTGCACTGCCGTCCCAATCTGTAGTTATTGCTGCTATTGCTTAAAGAACCTATGCACCTTGATTGCTTATTGGGTGAATTCTTACTGGATTCTGAATTGCTGCTTCTTTGTTTTATCGTTGCTGTTCTTTAATATTATCTATTTTTAGCTGTCTTTTATTCTCTGAGTTTTAGAATGTATTTGGATTTTTGTCTTGTGCTTTAATGGTCACATAGAGTGGCCGGATAACGATATTTTGAACTTGATATTTAAGCCTGTGAACTAAGTGTGAGATCCCAAATATCAAACATTTGTAGGAGCACTTTTTAACAAGCATTGTCAAAGCCAATAGACCATGGAAAGGCAAAACCTATTGGATTTGTCAGTGTCTTTTAGCCATGTTGTACAGCCGCGCCACTGCTGTACAGCAAGGCCGAAAGTAAAGAAAAAAAAATGATGTGGTGCTGCCAGCGTTACCCGCGTCATAGTGCTTTTTTACTTTTCTTTCAGCCATGCTGCACGGCAGCTGCACCGCTGTACAAAACTAAACATTGACAAAACCAATAGCTCTCGCATAGTCAAGACCTATTGGCATTGCCAATGCTTGTTCATAAATGAAACTGGCAGAAGGGTTTATATTAGCGGTAGAGCAGAATTAATGTTAAATGCAATGGCACCGTGCTCTAATCAGAGAACCAGAAAAATGAGGCTGCCTGAAATATAATTAGCACTTGTGAATATCAGGTCACTAGTGTAACCTTCTACATGCGTGCGCCCTGAGGCAGTTGAGTGGGTCCAAGAGTGGCACAAGAGCCCACAAGACTTCTGGTTACCAAGGAATCTAAATTGTCTAACCACAGATTCATATTTGACAGTGTAAAACTGGATCATTTACAACAAAAGAGACAAATCCAACGAAATGTGTACCAAATTGAGAGTGCCTGATCTGATGGTCTATATGCCAATCCTATAGTAATAGAAAAGTGGGACAAGGGGACAGCGTCCAGAAAAGACATTGTGAATCTGACAGTTCAAGCAATGTAATATCTGTAAAGATAGTTATTCTCGATAGATAACAACCATTGCACCTCCACTGGGAACTTTATGGTCTAAATTGCAATGTTTTTGCCAAGCCAGGAGAGGAAGTGTAACATCAGTCATAGAAGAGTCGTTTAGCTAGTCCTGAAAATAAAAATATCTAATTTTTGCTCAGTAAAAAAGTCATAATTGTTAGCACTATGCTTCGGTAATTCGCGTACATTTAATAGTGTTGGTTGAGTTGAGTAAACGGAAGAGTTACTCGGGCTTGTGTTATTAGATGGAAGAGAGCCAATGGTATGCAGAAAGAGCTTCTTTCGGTGTAATACCTTACTGTACAACCTCACTGCTATATATACTTTGCTTACCTGTCCACTGTCATAACCAGGATTTTTGAAATCCGGTTAGTCACTGAAATTGCTGAAGATAGTAACAAATAAACATACTTTTCTTTACTTACAAACATTGTAGTATTTTATTTGTATGGTATACATTATTCCACAACAAACACAACCATACTGCTCCTAAAGTGTGTAATGCCCGATAATGTCAGTGCATGAAAGTGGGCCCCATAGATAAGATGACATTATCGATGGGAAGATGTGATTAAAATGGACATTTTCCATCCGAGGGTTCTGGGTGACATAACCAACAACTTCGTGGAAACATTTCTTTAATTAACAGTCTGTCATCTATCATTTTATTTGTTATATATGGCTTCCAAGTGTTTGGTATAAAGCTCAAGAGATGAAAAATAATAATAAACTTTGTTACAATTTTATTTTCGATCCACCTGTCCTGAACCAAGGATTGGTTAAAGGTGTTGGCTTCAGTACGCTTACCACTGGACTGCAGAGGAGGAGAACGTGCAGCGAGGAGAAGGACGTGTCGTGCGTGTAAGGTACGTGCCTTTTTATATTATTTCTCTTGTGACGAGCAGCGCAATAGTGCATGCCACTACCCACCACCCATTTGCCTAACCTTCCACTCTGCCTAGATGCCAGCCGCCACTGCCTCTATGGTGACTAACCAGACCAAAATCCAGTTAGTCTTTGAAATGATGACACAGCATTGGGTAAACAGGGTGAAGACTCGTTACATCACATGGGAAGCACTTTCCTCGTTCCCCCACCTCACCTGGGCCCCCTGAGCACAGCAGTGGAAAGGCACTTCGTGGTTTGATCCACACTCTTGGGTCTCTACCGACCTCAGGCAAGGTGGGGCACATGTGTAGCTCTGTGCCTGACGTAAATTCATTGTTCTCCTGTCAGCGAACGTCTCTGTCGTCTCACACTAAAAGCTGAAATCAACCTGCGCTCACAAGTGAGTCTCTCAGAGACGCTGTCTGAGGGATTACGGCTCCCCACTTTCAGTTGGAGAGTAGTGAGTGCAGCTTTATGCAAGGAGGGAGTAGGATGGCGCAGAGGGTGGTGGAAGTAGCATTTCGGTAGCCATGTGCTTTTATTCAGTTCTTGGACCTGGCAGGGGCAGGCAATTTTCCAAGGTTTTTGGAGAAGGGCGGCTGGCGACCAGGTATTTATTTTTTAATTAGGGTTAGGAAGGGCATATCTCGTGGGTGGTGACAATTAGTGACACAATACCAGTTTTTCTTTTCACATTTGCAGGGCAGGATATTATATATATCCCCCATTGCTCCTCTGTCCCTTCGTAAGTGTTGGAATAAGGGACCAATGCTTTCGGGGTGCGGGGGGCATATAAACCAAATCATTTTATATGACTAAGATATGAATAAGGGGATTATTTGTCTCAGGGTTCTGAGTGACATCATAGTCACACCTATAGTCACAACTTGAGTTTCACTCTCATTGCCTATTTGGGGTTACTAAGAACCCCTCAGTGAAAAACATCCTCACTATTCACAATTACCCACCTATAGTTCTATACATGCAGAAGGGTTTGTCTTTCAGAGTGGTGGCCTTACTAGAATGTAAGTAATAGAGGTTTGAGGAACCTAAGGATGCTCCCGAGGACAAGGGCTAGACAAGGGCTAGACTTCTGTTTAAGACATCACTATCCCTATCTTATCTCAAGATCTTTAGATGCAACTGCCACCTCGACTTCTAGATGGCTACAATTGGGTTTAGGTCAACTGGTAACATATCAAAGGATGAGTACAGGCATCCTTGAAGAAGTAATAGCAGGACTTGTATCAGGGGTATAACTCATTGGGCTCACAGATGATGCATGGAAGATGGGAAGGATTCTATGATGGCTGCTCCCATGACCTTATGGGAAAGGTTCCAAGGAGGAAAAGGCACCAACCAAGATTTCAGCTGTTCTGAGGTCAACTAATCTTCTGCATCGAGGGATTATTTAGGATGGGAAAATACTAACATTTCAAAGGTCTTCAGCTAAAAGTCACAGGTCCTCTTGTCTTCCCAGATAAACATGGAACAAATGGAACACATCCAGCACATTTAGTGTAAAATCAATACCTATGCAGTTTAGGACATTCTTACCCTCACGTCCTTACTGACAGCAATTCATTGTGAACAAATATAGCGGTAACCCATTAATATGGAATGTGAACAAAGACTAAACTATTAAAATCAGCGTCAAAATTCACTTGCCCCTCTCACATGAGGAGGCACGTCTATGAAGGACCTCGGGGGCTTAGGTCAATAAGCCAGTCCAGCTGAAAGTGGAAACGGCACACTGTTTAGCCAAAGAATCAGGAACTGCATATAGTTGCAGATGGAAGTTATGACTGCAGAAAATGTGCAAGATGGACAGATTTGATTAATTCACTAGGGTAAGATCAATGAGAGGGAAACGAATTTTCCCATGAAGCGCTCTGATTTACAAACACCCACAATGTCATGTTTTTAGGTTTTTATAAATATTTGGAATGCTTTCTAAAATCCTGTCTACTATAAGTAAAGTTATGTGGTGCAACAAGCGTGGAAAAGTAAAAAAAAACATTATTTATTTTTAAGGGATGCAGTGGAATTATTGTTTTACATTTTTTAATGTGAAGAAATAGAGTTAAAAAAATTTGCATTTGCCAACGAGACCTCTTTCACCCTGTTGCGCAAATCTATAATATGTGGATATGTACATTTCCACACAGGATCATGGAACCCTGCTGGAGATGTGACATGTCATTCACAATAGTACACCTGAAAACCTGAGACCGATGCACCCTAGCAGGCATCCAATGGGGAATGTTTACAAACTCTGGCCCATATTTATTAATGGTTAGCGTCACCTTAGCACCATTTATTTTGGTGCTAAACAGTGCTAACCTAACTCCATATATAAGCTCTCATCTTCGGCTTCACTCCCTCCGCATGGGATGACTTCCAGTTGCCTGCCACTCTCGAAACCGCTCCGACTCCCATCAACCACACACGCAACCTAGGATTCATCTTGGACCCCTCACTATCCATGACCCTGCAAGTCAACGCCATCTCCTCCTCCTGCTTCAACACCCTCCGCATGGTCCGAAAGATCTACAAATGGATACCCATTGAAACCAGAAGAACAGTCACCCAAGCCCTCATAAGCAGCAGGCTGGACTACGGCAATGCCCTCTACGCAGGAACCACGGCCAAACTCTAGAAGAGGCTGCAACGCATCCAGAACGCCACTGCACGCCTCATCCTGGACATCCCCCGCCACTGCCACATCACAGACCACCTGAAAAACCTGCACTGGCTCCCAGTCAACAAAAGAATCACTTTCAAACTCCTCACCTAAGCTCACAAAGCACTGCACAACACCAGACCAGAATACCTCAACAGATGACTCTCCTTCTACACCCCGACCCGGCATCTCCTCTCCGCGGACCTCGCCCTCGCGACCATCCCACGCGTCTGCAGAACTACAAACGGGGGTAGATCATCATCACACCTCGCCGCTAAAACGTGGAACACTCTTCCCACCCACCTGCTCATCACCAAAAAGCCTCCTTACCTTCAGGAAACTTCTCAAGACCTGGCTGTTTGAGCAGTAGCAGCACCTTCCCCCACCTTCTTCCCCCTCCCCTCCTCAGCACCTTGAGAGCTTCACAGGTGAGTAGTGCACTCTGCAAATCCCTGATTGACAAATCCCTGATTGATATCTATATTTTGACGCAAGACCAGTCTAGCGTCAAAATCTTGGAGTTAGCACCATGTTCAGGATGCACGAAACCACAATGAGATGCAAGGTAGGCGTTCCCGTCCTAAACACAATGCTAATCCCCTAGCGCCATATTTACCTCCCGGTGCAGAAATGACACACAAGGAGGAGACAGGCCTAAATAATGGCCCTAAGCCTACTTATGGCCATTATTTAACGCCTGGGTCAGACCAGGCATTAGGGTGCAAGTAGGCCCATTTCCATGATGGAACACCATGGAATGGGCACAAAGATGCCCACCCCAGCAACACCAACACCACAGGGAAACTACAGGAGGGGAGACCCCATCCCAGGTAAGTTTAGGTGAGTATATTGTATATTTTCTTGAAGTGCCACTGGGGGACCCTTACATGGGGCCCCCTGCCTGGCACTGGGTATTTTGGGCTTGCCCATGGGACACTGGCCCCCTGTGGTGGGCATGACTCCTGTTTAAACTTAGGAGTAATTTTTGGGCTGCTTGTGTCAGCAAGTGACGCTAGGCTGACTAGCGGCAAAACCTTTTCCACTAACCAGCCTACAATCATTTCTGACCCATTAGTGCAATTCCCACTAACGCCACCCCCGGCTAGCGTCTTTTATTTCGACGATAGCCATTCCTTAGTGCCATTCCATAAATATGGCACACAGATGGTGTTAAGAAAAATGACGCACAATTGTTGTGCGCCATTTTTCATAAATATGCCCCTCTGTATGTCACCACACTATGGGGCATATTTAAGCACCCCTAGCACCATTCCAACGCCACATTAGCGTCATTTTATGACGCTAATGTGGCGTTAGAAGGCAAAAAATGCCACGCCACATTTACAAAGTGGATGCATGCATTGTGCCACTTTATAACTCTTTGCGCTACATTATGCCTGCACCAGGCAGAATGTATGCAACAAGGGTGTTCCCCCGTTAGAGGGGCCCAAAAAATGGCACAAGGAAATCTAAGAGATTTCCTTGCACCATTTTTTTTTGTTGCCACTTTTAACATCTGCTCAAGGTAGGGTTTTGAAAGGGGGCTTCAGTTGGTAACAATAGGCCACTGGGTGCTTTGCAGGATTCGTGTCAGAAATGTTTACGCTAATCCTGCAAAGTGCCAGACTAGCGTAAAAAATTCTGATGTTAGTCCCCTAACTACTGCCATGGTGCGCCGTATTTTAATACGGTGCACACATGGTGGCGTAAAGGGGGCACTAAGGGCACATGGAATGTGACGCTGCACTATGTGCAGCACCAATTTTCCTAAATATGCCCCTATGTTTCGTAACAGGGCTCAAACTATGATTTTGTGTATTTACAATAGCTCTGTGCCTTTGTATTTTCCACTCTGCAGATAATTACCAGTTTTAATATTAGGACCGACAGACATTTATCAAGGAAAATAAGAAAGTCACAGTTTATGCTCAAATAAATCTTTCATTTTCAGAATCCCAAAAATAAGGCAAACTAGGCAAACAACAGGCATTATGATGCCTGAACTTTTGGATGTCTTTCGTGAATTAGGCCAAAAGAGACACACTGCAAGCTCCCCAGAGAAGCTTCAAACTCACCTTCTCCGACCATATACTTCTCCAGGAACTCATCCCAGGTCCCAGGAAAGTACCCCAGTCATCTTATTAGTATAAATAGTAAAATGAGACAGCCATTTCCTTTTCTTGTCGGCCAACATAAATAATCTATATGAGGAACAACAGAGGGATATCTAAGGCCACTCATTAAGCAACTCACCATTTCTAGTTGATGAAATACATGTTATTTGATAAATGCCTAGGAAGCAGTATGTCAGAATATGGATAACAGTAATATTACATAAAATAAATATAGTGACCTAAATAACATTTTAAAAAATATCTTTCAATTGTGTGTTGATTTTCTATTATTAAGATTGCAGCTCATAGATTTTTTAACCCACTGTACTGCTCTAAACAGAGGCCCACCTTCTGTAAACTAGCAGACCTTGAAACAGTCCCTGGTGTTAGTTGGTGGAGGAGTCTTAGGGGCATATTTATACTCCGTCTGCACCGAATGTGCATCAAAATTTTGACGCACATTCGCCGCAAACCTTGCCCCATATTTAAACTTTGACGCCCGAGCACGCATACGTCAAAATCCCGCTGTGTGCGTCATTTTCCGGATGCGGGAAACCTCCTTGCATGAATCATATGCAAGGTAGGCATTCCCGTCCAAAAAATGACTTAAACGCCTGTGCGTCGTATTTATGCTACCGGGCAAAAATCCTGCGCGGCCGGGAGGCGGAGTCGGAAAATGACGCACAGGCTGATTTGCGTAAAAAATTAATGCCTGGGTCATGGCAGGTGTTAAAATGGGGCAAACACCCCTGTTTTTAATCAGAACACACAGAAGCAACAGCAGAGCATGAAAAGGGAGACATGGCGGTGCTTCTCATCCAGCGTGCATGCAGATGCAGAGCACAGCAACAACAACAGCAGCTACCACAACACCAGCAGTGACCCCAAAGGCAACGCAGAAGGCAGGAGAGGATATTCCGCACCAGGACAACCCTTCATGGCCTCAGGGAACATGACATCATCCAGAGGTACAGGTTGAACTGGCAAGCCATTCAGCAGCTGCTGAGCAACATTGAGCCACAGTTGGCACCCAGCTTGCTGACACCCCGCACCACCCCAGCAGAAACCAAGCTGCTAGCTGTACTACACATGTTGGCAAGTGGCTCCTTTCAAACCACTGGCGCCCTGGTTGCTGGGATATCACAGCCATCTTTCTCCGACTTCCTGCCCAAGGTACTGGATGCCATCATCAGACTCACACCCGCCACATCTGCTTCCCAAACACACAGCAGAAGCTGCAGGAGACAAAACAGGAGTTTTACCTCATTAATGGATTCCCACACGTCCTTGGTGCCATTGACTGCACACATGTACGCCTTGTGCCACCTGCTGCAACTGAACACCTATATCGCAACAGGAAGCACACACATTCCATCAATGTGCAGGCCATTGTGGATCACCAAGGATTGATCACCAACATCGTAGCAAAGTATCCTAGGAGTGTCCATGACTCATTCATCTTCTGTCACTGTACAATCAATCAACACTTCCAGGATGGATTATATGCCAATGGACTACTTGTTGGTAAGTACAGAAACCTACTTATATACACACTGCACAGCAGCCCTCTAGGACAAGCAACACATGCACCACGACAGCAACATGTGAACAGGAACACACTGAGGTCGTGACACCGCTAGGCATGTTTGATAGGTCTGCAGTGAACCTGTCACACATCTGAAATTAGTGTACAGTCTAATGTTAAGACGTCAATGATCACAACGTATGGAGAGGTTTGGCTAATTGTCACCTTGCAAAATGTAAGCGTTTCACTGATGTTTAAATTAATCCATTACATATGTCTAAAAGTATGAGATGTCCAGGGTACATAGGTGCTAACGTGTTACCACCACTGTCAAATTGAATTTGTGTATGGAACTATCATCTGACCCCCAGTGAAGACACAGGAACACCTGTATCACAAGTCACAATGCTAGGGGGTGCACACTGTACTGAAAATCCCAAAACATACTGCTGACAACCGGTCAGCAGGCAAACACTCGTTCAGCCAAGGAAACAACCCAATGCCGATGGTACATCCTAGAAGCCTAGGAATCGACACAATAACACAAACGAGTCACAGACAACACAAGACAACTACTGCCATGCAAGGTGATATTAATGGGGCAAGCTACATCAACATGATCTTAATCATTTTCTCTTTCAGCTGATCAAGGGTATGGGATCCAGCCATGGATTATGACACCATTTGGCAACCCAAGCACTGCAGCACAGCGTGCCTACAATGAGGCACATAGGAGGACACGCACCATAGTCGAGAGGACCTTTGGCATCCTCAAGTCGAGATTCAGGTGCCTTGACATCACTGGCGGCAGCCTCCTATACTCACCAGAAATGGTCTGCAAGATCATTTTAAAATGTGCCATCCTGCACAACATTTGTGGACGAAGGAATATTCCCCTATTAGAACCAGAGCCAGAAATGCCTGAAGAGGAGGAAGAGGAGGATGCTGGCCTGCAACATGAGGGGGACCAACAAATCACAGCTGTTGGATTGCGTAGGCACCAACATATTGTGAACAATTTCTTTTGAAACAACTCACCATCACCACTGTATCAACATATGTTAATAAACACCTATAATAATCACCAAACACCACAACATGCACTGCCCTTGCAGATGCTTGGAACAGCATAGAAGCTGCCATTTTGTCGATTACACTGTTATGCATTGCTAGAAAAATAAGCTGTGTAACACAGCCCTTGGGTTTATGTGTCACCTTCCAAAACACAGGACAAACACAGTTTTCCATGTCAACTGTCGTGTTCTTCCTCTGACCAGTCTTAGTCAGACCACTGAGTATGTACCTTGTGAAATTGCTGGATCCTGATTGACCCTGCATCCTGTCAGCCTGACTGGCACCTGTCTGTGCGTTACCGTAAAGGTTCCTTGTGGCTACATATGTATCATACTTGCTTTCCCAACCCTCACATTCCTCTGGGGTTATTTTGTCAGGTGGTTGATCAATGCATACTCAAATAAGTTACTTAGCATAATCTGCTTATTTATCGTACCTTAATTGGGAACTTGTCTCCAAATACCCAAATCATGGCCTATCCCTTGTCTGGGTCTCATGTATGCATGAGCGACAAAGTGTGACAGTGTACCATGGCCATGTGCAGGGATTGGGTATGGTGCCTCCAGCAGAACCAGCAACGTCAGATAAGGTGCATGAAAAGTCCACACATGTTAGGACTCTGACAGTTCACATGCTGAATCACATTGCTCACAACATATTGATGGGACGTGAGTGCTGAATAGCTGCAAGATTAATCAACACAGAGGCTATGATGTTCCCAGATGCAGTGGGAACTTTACAGGCCAACCTGTGTACAAATGTTGTAATGACACCTGCCGTAACATGACTCCTGAGATATGATCTCACTCAGCACACCAAGGTTGCCCTGTTGACAGTCTCATAACACGTCTGCAGTGACAGGGTGGGATCATCCCCATGTAGGTACCTATGTCCTTATTGGCTTTACTTCCATTGATCTCCGAAGGATACTCAGTAGATACAGGAATAGCCGCCACTGATTCATGATGAGACCTGGACGTAACTGTGACAACATAGACCCCTAAAAATATACAGGATCAACATTGGACCACACACATGAACCAGACACCTCTGTGCAATTGATCACTGGAAATATGTGGCCACGTGCTGCTTGGTCTGCTGGTCCACCACGGCCACAGGAGAGTTGTGGTTCAGTCATATGACCACAACTATGGCGTGATATTACATTTGTGATTCACCTTTGGCTTTCCTTGTCAATAACATGGTACCCACTTAGTCTGTATAAGTGCATGATTCACGGTATGTTCGCTAAACAAGTGCCTAGGAAGCAGTATCAAATTTCCAGGACATGTGATGGGCAAGTTTTGGACCATTGACATGAAAAAGAGTCTGCCATCTATCCGTTGCATGCTTTGTCATTTGTGGTGCTTAGGTTACCCAAAAACTAGGAAGTGCACACAACAGATGTTGTTACATGTATGACTAACACATTTCCTCTCTCATTTCCACACTGACTTGCATCTGAGGGTTGGACACATTGACTTCACATTCATACAAGCATATTTGCAATGATGCATCTTGTGATGCACACACAGTGGGTTAACAACTACATTAGTAGCCAATGCACACACATTGAGCCATCGGCATTGTGGTATTGTACTTATGTGCGTCACTATGCTATCCTCTCCTGACACCAAACGTGCCCGTTTGTGCAATACAGATATGTAGGCCACAAGTTTGGCCATCTAGTGCGTCAGCCAAGTGTGAAAATCCTGTAAATGAAGTAGCGGATCATGGTCCTCAGTAGTATGATGTCTCACATGTGCCCATACACCGTCATGACCAAAGTGGGTGCAATCAGCCTATCTCAGTTTTGTCACAAATGTAATATAACATTAAAATGGTAAAATGACCCAAACCCAGTAAATGCCTGAAAGTTTGATGCATATGCGTCAAAAAATGATGCTTATGCCCAAAAAACGACGCATAATGCCCTGAAAAAACCATTGCCCCTGAGCTGTATCTTCCACACTGTACCTCAGAAAATTGGTTAAGTGTAAAACTATTTCCAAACATATGGATGCAGGCTCATTTCGACTCCTGTGTGTCGAAAAAAATGACGCACAGACTGTATGCGTCAACATTTTTTGAAGCATAACGATAAAAACGCCCACCATTTTAGGCAGGAAGTGATGTAATAGGATATCCTGTTTACAGATTATGTACAGTGGGTGTACTTTCACTTTCACTTTGCAGTCTGTGATACTTCCTGACTGTGTGGCTGTGTTGAGAGTTTTGTCTGGTCAAATTGTGCTTTTGTCTCCTGTGTGGTGTATTTATTGTCTTTTTGTGTATAAAAACTTGTTGTTGTATCCTGTCTGAGTGTTTTTTGTGTACAATTGTGTTGTAAAGTATTGTCTTTGTTTTGTTGGGAGTCTGTTGTGGGTAGTGTTAGTTTGGGTATAGTTGGGCTGTGTTAGTTGTTTGGTTTAAATTTTTCCTATTCTACTTTCCCCCTATTCTCTTTTGTTACCCTTTATCCCCTATTTATCTTTTGCTGCTAAGATGTTGGGTAGGCCTCGTCTTGGCAAGATGGGTAAGGAGGAGCAGGGTGGTTTTATATGGCTGGTGTGTCATTTCCTACCCCTTATGATTGAGGCAGGTGGGCAGTTGATACAGGGGTATCACACTGAGACACGGAGGCTGAGGTGGGCAAAGGTCTTGCATCACCTGCAACGGATTTATCAGACACCAAGGAATGACCACCAGCTGAAGCACCGCTGGGCTGACCTTATCTTCAGGGAGCAAGATCTGCTGGACCACCTGGGGATTGTGATTGGCGGCCCTGTTGGTGAGTATAAATCATGTAAATGTGCACGATTAAATGATCTGTAGTGACATCAGATGATTTTTACAATATCTGCCGGCAATGTTGTTGAGTGTGTGGAATGCTTCTGAAACATACAGGGTCGTATATCTACTTTGTTAAGGACCACAATTGCTAGCTGTTAGGAATCAAGAGCTCTGCAAACTTACTGAATACTTTTGCATTATGTAAGTTAGTGCCGCCTCTGTGTCAAACAGCAACACAAATCAGGAGCCAATTATGTATAGATATAGTCACATTTGCCTGTGAGGTATAGAAATTTCCAATTCATTACCAACATTTGTTGACGCAACAGCTAGACTGACTTTTGAAACACTACATGAGGCTGAAAATGAGTGCAGGCTTCACCTCAATTGATGATAGCAATGTGGCCCAAACATATGTCTCATGTGTGTCTGGTGAGTGTGTAAGGAAACCGATCACGGAAATTCCACAAATCTTAGGGATTATTGTGCCCCTCCTTTATTTCGGATACATGTCAGATCTGGATTTGGACACATAGGGAACAAGTTCTAGCTGCGCTCAGCTAACATCTTAGACTGGTATTTGGAGTTTGTTGTGCCACATTTCGTTTAGGGATGGCTGGCCAAAGGTATGCACATGGGTTCATATCTCTATGGTTGGTGCAACTCATCATAGCTGGGCCACATAACATGAAGAAACTGTAACAACATGAGGGCAAACAACTGTCTCTGCCCCTCTGTACATTGTACCTGTGTGTCATAAATTTGTCGCAGTCACAATGGCTGGTTGGCTGGTAATGCAGTCCTCACGGAAAGTGGCTTTGGATGTCTCTCTTGGATACACATGATGAGACAAATACACTCCATTACTATGTCTGCTCACTACTGAAGGAGCATGTTTGCCACCACATGATAGTTGGGGCCACTGCATGTGTGCAGATATGTGTGTAACACTCACTGGAGACCCATGGTATGTACATGTTAGTTGTGCTATATCGGATGCAGTATCATCATGTCTGAGTGGCTTTACTTACTTATGTAATCTTACACATAGTATTTGTCTTTGGAATTGTTGTACAGTGCACAGTCATTGAGCACCTTTCTCCCTTTCATGTCTTACAGGTGGACCGGCACCCTACAGTGTTGGCGAGGTGGCTCGATTCGAGAAACCAGACAACTCCAGTAAGTGTTGATATGTCTGTTATGTGTTGTGTTTGCTGGTGATGTGTGATGGACTCCTGTGTGTTGGACACATAGCAAGGTGTGATGCGCTGGCCAATCTTTTGTTTTGTTCCATGAGTGGAATTTCATTTTATCACCATCTTTGAGTTGGCCAATCCTTATCCTATTGTCTTATTTAGGGATTCTAGGACAGTCCTGTAGGCCCCGCAATGTGAATAGGGATGAGTCATGTGGATAACACTTAAATCAGAAAGAGTCGCACTGGACCTAATTTGTGATTTAGTCAGCCAGGCAGACCCGAATTCTCCCAGAATGGGGCTACAAAATGCTTACCCACAGACTTCTGCTTCCCAATTCACTAATGTACTGATTAAACTGTAGGTTGAACTTCCTAGCAGCATGTAGCTCCACATGTAGTGCTGCGAGTATGTGGCACTTGAGTGCAAGGGCCTAGGTGTGCATGCAACTCATGGCCAGGGGTGTTCTTGCATCTCTGTGTTTGTTGTAAGTCATGGCTTACTGGTAGTAAATGATGTGGACAAAGGTCTGCATTTCCAAACATGTGTGGCGCTGGGATTGGCCAAGGGTTTGCTGTCTCCTATTTGGAGATACTCCTTACCTGTGGTGTGTGTGTTGAGCCAAACACATGTCCAGCTTTCCTAAGCTTCCTGGGTGTCCTTGTTGGTTGAAATTGTTAGTTGTTAGTCCACCCCCCCACCCTCAAACACAGGCATGGGTTTGTGAATAGTGTACCTAGGACTGATGATACAAGTTTGGTACACAGACATGTAAATCAGTGAATCTTTTGTCAATCAATGTTTCGCACATGAGTACTATACTAGCAAGTCCATTTACAACTTGCAGATCATGTGGCCCTAGATTTCCATCCCGTACAATGACATTTCTAGCCCTGGCATTGGCCGAGGATGTGCAGCATGATTGTTAGCTTCAAGTAGAGTCTGGGTACCGAAAAATGGCCCGCAGATACCGGCATGAACGGGCCTCCGGAGCCTGAGGGGCATTTCCACAAGGCGGCCCTTCTTTGCTCACCACAGCCACCACCAGCACCACCATCACTACCACCCAGGTGGCGCCACCAGCAGCTGGGACCGTTGCGGCAAAATCCTCAGCAAGTGCTCCAGGCCCAAGCACAGCACCACCAGCAGGGCAGCCCACAGCCATGGACACTACACGGCCCCACACTTCCTCGGCTGGCACCCAGACCACCCCAGCAGCAGCCATTGACCCTGCTGCTTTTGGACATATGCAGCGTAAATTGGACAGTGTTCTGATTAAGATGAGTCAACTGCGGCAGGAGGTGTGACATGTCAACCGGCGGATGCGGGCAATCAAGAGGACCCTCCCCAGGGCCAACCTGTAGCAGTTTTGACGGACATGATTCCCTCCCCTCCCTCCTCTTTCCTGATTCTTATACTTTGTGGGTTTATGGGCTTAGTAATAGGTTAGTATAGGATGTTAGTTTAGTTAGTGTTAGTGGGTGGGGGGTCCTGAATATTTCTACTGTTTACTTTTAAGTGTGTGGGTGGGTGGGTGTACGGCAATGTTGGGGTTCTTGTATGTTTAAAAAAATAAAAATAAAAACAACCCCTCCCCAAAAGAAATATTTGTTTAGTATAGGATAGTATGTGTTTAGGTTAGTATCTGTTGTCCTCCATGTGTCCCGTCTCATAAGGGGGGTGGGGGTTTGATGTTTAGAATGTTTCATTAAATGTGATAAGTAAGTTTAGCTTAGGTTAGTTAGGGACAGTTGTGGGTAATGAGTAGTTAGAGTAGATTAGGGTAGGTACGGCTTTTCCCTGAGTTTTCACTTCTGTTATTACTGTTTAATAAATATGGAGTAAACCCTTTACAGTATGTGTGACATGCTTGTAGATCAGGGCCTTGGCATGAGTGTACAGTTTTTCTTTTGTATTACATTTTGTGTCCTATGCTCCTAACAAATCCCAAGTGAGCTGTAACATTGGCAGCTACCCCAAAGCTACCTTGCAAAAATTAGACCATTCATTGCAACCACCAATCACAGTTACTATGGATCCCAAAGTCTTTTTTTCATAATGTATGTTTTCAATGTCACATACAGTGCTTCCAGATTTATGATTGGGGACACTGTGTTATGTCTGACTGCAGTCTGATATCCAAGGAAACCCTTAGAAGGTGAGTGGTAGTAAGCTCTCTTGTAGTATAATGTACATAACTCACATAGATCATTTGTTACACTGTTCAGCATGATTACTTATTTGGATGTAAACTCATACACTTCCATTCATGCAGTTTGGTGACTGTTCGCTTATATTTGTGAGCACTGTTACATGTGTTAGTTTTGCATTGAAGCAACATTTTGAAGGCACTATTTTATGGTTTAGATATCCCTTGAGGAAGCATTATTCTGTCCAACACAGCATTATGGTGTATAGTTTCTCTTTTCCTCAGATATTACCCTCAGGAAGGGCAGAGTATGTTAGAATCCAGGCCACTGTGCATAGTTATCAGCCTACATAATTTCATGACAGTTGTATTGACAAGCTATGTTGTCAGTCACACAAGCTTTATTCGGTCTAAATAACCATCAAAGCAATAACTTACAACAATAAAATCATGATCTATACATAATAAATACATAGCAACAGAACTAAAAAGTAGATAATAAGAATAAGATAAAAATACTATAAAATGAGGGATCTGCAAGTGTACAGAAGGAAAAAATTGAAATAAAACTTCACATATGCATCCAATCCTATAAGTGAGGGGCAAGTGTCAAAGTTCCTTTAGTTAACTGCTTTGAACTTCCTCATCAGTAATTTATGAGAAATTCAATGAATAAAACAATTTGAGTTGAATAAGGTAAAATCAGGGATCGGTTAATATCAAATCACTATAATCCTTTTTTTTAAAAATATGTACGTGTGTGCCAAGCGGACACAAGGAACTTGCTGACCGCACAAGTTAGGAGAGAGGAACAATCTCTCAACATCAACCTAAGGGCGTCTCTACATGTTCTTACCCCATATTTCTACAAGCGGGGCAAAGCCATTTCTGCCGAGCAGTACCATAGGCAGGACAAATAAACATAAAGTGCACTGCAGTTTCCACAGAACCATTACAGCAAGGGCATTTATCGGATGGCAGGGTGGAGCTCCATGAACTAGAAAAGGACTTTAGAGGGAGGCTTCCATACCTAAAACAAACATACAAACTTTTGCTTAATTGATCAGTAATTAAGTCCAGGAAGGGTTCGAAGTGGGGAAACCACTTATAATCAAGAAAAAGAGACGTCAACCTGCCATGTGAGGTACAAAACAGATGTTTTTCCCTAACATGGGACCAGTAAACAGATTTCAGATGGTCCTTGTGAGCCCTTCTTAAATTATTGGGCTGGCTCCAAAAATGACTAAGTCCCAAGGTGTGGAACCATTCTGAAATGTGCTTAAACCAAGGGATAGAAAGTACGTTTGGTCTATCCAGTACGTCTTGCAAAGATTCCTTGTAGGTGACTAATTCAGGGGTAGTCCAGATACGAACCCAAAAAATTAAAGGCCTTAAAGCTATTACATCAGAAATGCGAGGGAACCCTGGGTCCAAAAACACTGGGACCAGGGGCGTACTACGAGGGCATGCCACGAGTGATCTTGCGAAGCTGTTTTCCCCCACAGATAACTTGCTAGATTTAGAGCAACCCCAGACCTTAGCACCGTAGACCGCTGCACTGTGAGCCTTGGCTAGATACATTTTAATAGCTGGGGAAACAACTTTCTCAATGTTAGACATTTGAAAACGCAAAATTGCCCCTGACCTATGTGCTAAAAGGGCTGACCTTTTCCTTATCTGGGCCTGCCAGTTCATATAATTGCTGATTCTCACCCCTAAATAATCAATAGAGCATACCTTGCTCAAGAGAACCCCATTGTGTAAAATGTTACATTGTTTAGAGCTGCCAGGACCAAAGATCATGAGTTTTGTTTTACTAGAGTTAAGTTCCAATCCATGATCTGCACAGAATACACTAAACCTATCCAGGAGAACCTGAAGGCCCATAGGTATTTTAGAGATCAAGAGGGAGTCATAAGCAAATAAGAGAATTGGAACTTTTGAATTATTCAAGGAAGGGGCATCGTTTTGACAGTCAGTTACAACTTGCACTACTTCATTGATAAACAACGAAAAGAGAGTAGGTGCCAGGACACAGCCCTGGCGTACTCCCCGCCTGATATTAATACGATCAGTAAGTTCCCCCTGGCTGCCCCATCTTACACGAGCATAGGTATTCTTGTGTAATCTTTGAATCAAATGCACCAAGTTCATCGGGACACAAATTTCTTTAGCTATGTTATTTGACAGGAGGCAAAATTCAGTGATCTACTGCATGGTTGATGTGTCACATTACACAGAGACAAAGTGGTTGTGAAGGTGCTATTTATTGAAAAGTGCTGTAGTGCTATATGTACATTGTCCATGATTGTGAGTCCATTATAGTGACATCTTCCATTGTGATCCTACACAAGTGCAAAAGGACATTTCATTGGATATGCTGGGATGAAGTGTCAGACAGTGCAGAGGGACAGGATTTGCCAATGAGTTAGTGAGAGACAATCACAGGGCAGGCTGACAAGATACAGTGATTGAGTACAGTTGTTGCAAGACTGGCATGTTACGAAGCGCAGGACCTTGATAATAGGTGGCCATGTGGCAGGGACTAGTGCTTCCAGGTACTTTTACGTGTGAAGGTGATCTGTTCCTGGTCTTCATCTTCTGATGTGTGTGTTGCCTCCTCTGCCCTTGGTGGTGGTGATTGTGAAGGGGCAACACACACCTCAGTGTGTATAGACGTGGAGTCGGACATCCCGCTAGCTGCTACCTGTGGGGGTCTTAAGGGCAGTACTGCTGCAAGGAGGATCTGCTGGTTCTTAAGAATAGCAGCCACATCACGATGGTAGGCAGCCAGGTCGGCCCTGAGGGGGTCATGATTGCATTCGTGCATGCAGTGGAAGGTTTGGGGTGCGAGGTGTTGTGGCAACTCCCTTACTGCAGTGGTGAATTCCTTCACAGTTTGTTGTAGTCCTTGCAGGATGGATGTTAACGCTTGCATGGCTGCTGCCTGATCTGCAGATGACATCATGCACGAACACATCCCCTCAAGGCTGGCTGCCATATTTTGCATCCCCACCCGCACCTCTTTGGCCAGCTCCTGCTGTACTCCCACTACAGTTCTCTCAAAGCTGGTGCCTGTGTCGTCTGAGTCCTCAGCTGTATTGGAGCTGGCAGGTTGTACAATTGGGGTTGTGGGTGGGTCCTCTGTGATGGCTGCTTGTTCTGTGCTCCTCCTTGTGACTGAATGTGGGGTCTGGAGGGTTCCAAGGACATCTTGGAGGGTCTTCTGACTGATGTTTGTCAGCTTGTCATCCATGTCATCAGGGTAGTCCGGGACAGGCATATCCTCAGGAGATCCATCATCCTCTGCAATGAAATAGGGTACAATTAGTGTGTCTGTGTTGTGGCATTTGTCATGTGACATGTCTGCCTTATGATGATTTCACATTGTGATATTGGTTCCTGTTCATTGATCCAGACTTTCAGATGGGAATTCTCCCAGGCCTATGCCCCACCTGCGTGTCACATGTATTGTGGTCAGTTAGTGGACTTGTCAGCATCACATCCTCTAGATGTTGGTTTTGGCCAAATAGTGAATTGCCACCTTCTTGTCCTACTCAACCCTCCCCCCTACTTCCATTCTCATGGTGAGACCTTTCACTGGCTGTGGGTGCTCTGATGGCACTAGCAGCACACTTAACAATCTGGACCTGCCCCAGTCTCTGATCTTTCACATCCACTTATATATAGTTGAAATGTAGCGAATACTATGCATAGCATTGTTATGGCACGATATGGATGTCAGCATTGGTAATGTGTACAGCTGATGTTGGGGAATGTGTGGTACATTGGATTGCCCTGATTGTCGTAGCAGTGTCCTATTTCCTCCTCTGACTGTGCAGGTGTATTTCAGTGACCAGTTACATGTGTCCTCCCCCTCAATGCTGTTGTCTGAGCAGTATGACATTTGGGATGTTGCATTGTGACCCAGGCACAGGATGGACCCTGACATATTCAGCATGGGTGTGACATTAGTGCTGTGTACCTCCTAATGTTGATGACATTGGCTGATGTTTGCGGCAACTATGGGGATTCACATTTGACAGGACTGGAACATTTGTCTTGTTTCAGCGGATTGTTAACGTTGTCATCCTAAACCCTCAAATTTAGGTGTGTATTATCCATGGGGATGTTACTGCTATTGGCTACTTGACTAGCACACACAGCGGAGGTGGTAGTGTTAACTGTTGTCAATGTTACGTTCCAGTTGTCGGTATGGCTAGAGGTTGTTAATTGGGCCCTAGTTAATGTAGGGGGTATAGTGACTGACGTGTGACGGGATGTGAGTTTGACGTTGTGCCCTTCCCTCCTGGCGTGGCTTTACCTTTGCAACATCGTTGGCATGGCAGCATACCCCCATGGAAATGTTGTTGGTGTTGTGTTATGGTGTGCCCCAACTTTTCTCTGTACAGGTCATGCCCCCGTGCCGTACCCCTTTACCCATGCCACTCCATGTTTATGATGACTTACATGCAATGTGTAGTAGGTATTCCCTACCCCCCGGTTGCAGTAAACATTAGTGCATTTTAGTTTCCCATGCGACTTACCCTACATCTGTGTTGTCTCCTGGTAGTCTGCACTGTCCTTGAATCCCTGTGACGATCTCCTTAGGGATGACAGCTGCGACCATCTCCTCCATATGGTCCAGGGGCTCCTGGTGTGCTGGACTCCCACCTCCAGTCTGCAGTGCTACCTTCCTGTTCCTGGCCATCTTTTCCTTGGTCCTGCGCTTGCAGTCATGCCAGCGTTTCTTGCACCTGATGACTGTTCTGCGTACTTCTGCCACACTGTTAATCTTGTCAACAATTTGTTGCCATAGTGCCTCTCTCCTACTGATTGGCAACTTTGAGGTGACAAACAGTTGGTGCTGGTGTTCCATCACCTCTTTAACCAGAATTTCCTGCTCCTCTGCACTGAAGCGACACTTTCTTTTCTTCTTCTCCCTGTCCTGGTTCTTGTGTGGGTCCTCCTGGCTGGTTCCTGGTCTGTTGTGATCTTCCTGGGGTCTATACAGGCATCTGGAATCCATTTTGGCTCTCCTCTGCTGAAATGGCTGTGTTTGCGAGGAATTTTGACGCTATTGCGTCAAAAAACGCTGCATATCCGGTTTGCGGTGTCGTAAATCGGCTCATAGTCATTTCTGCCGCGTTAACGTCATTTTCCTTTACGACGTGATGCTGCAGTGTGCGTAAAAAAAAATGACTTACATCTGTGGTTTGCGCCGCCGTGCGTCAAAGTATAAATTTGACGCCTGCACGGCGCACAGAAATGGCATTAGCCGGCGGTAATATTTTTGACGCAAAACTGCGTTGGCGCAGTTTTGCGTCAAAAAGTATGAATATGGCCCTTAAGATGACCCCTTGACTTATTTGAGGTCGAAACGTCGACAATATTCACTCTTATGGTTTAACTCAAGCATGAGGATTTAGCCTGTTGTATAGGCTTCTCAGAGGACTGACCATAAATAATACAACCTTGAGGGAATGTACAGTGTGGTGTTCTTTATGTCATATGTACATTTGTTTCCTCTTTCTACACTGGATATTTTGATTGTCTATATATTGGAATATGAATTATATACAATAAGAACATACATAAATCAATCGATCATGTGTCCAGCACTAACATTTTATACAAGTGTACTATTATAATTTGATGTATGTACATACCAATCAAATTGTTTTTTAATAGTTTATAAATCAATCACAGAAGCTCGCAGACCTGATTGGTTGCCAGCTCTGGCTGAGTAAGTCCCACATGATAAGTGTAAACAGCATTTGGATTATGGATAATAGTAGTATTATCTTTTTTTTGTAACATTTTTATTTATAATTTTGAAATATGCAGGAAACAAACAAACAGCAATGCAGTTTCAGCATGGAAGTGATATCACAGACAGGCAAAAATAATCATCAGTGCATGTCATATATATAAATGCCATTTACAAAATTGCGAACAACCTGGGCATGCAGACATAAGTACATTAATCGTTACACAAAGTGGATAGTGTGAGCAGGGTGGGCTCAACCTTGACTGGCATCAACAGACGCCTGGGACATTGGAGGGGAAGTGGTAAGCATAAGCAGTAGTTCCTAAGTGGTTGCCAGATATCCTTAGTATGGAAATAACAGGTTGCAAAGTAGCGTACAATTCACTGTTTGTATCACAATATGTGAGACTGGCCAGCCAAGAATGTGTATTGGGCACATTTTTGGAACCCCATCTGAGCGCTATCTCTCGTTTAGCCAACAGGAGTGAAATTGCAATGAGGCGTTTAATGGACTTTGGTGATTCATCTTTGTATCCAAGTAGAGTCATGAGCGGACCAGGTCGAAGAGGCCAATCGACAATGGCCGACAATTTGTCATACACCTCGCACCAGAAAGAACTTACCCCCGGACAGGTCCAGGCCATGTGAAGAAAATTGGCAGTCGGAGCGTTGCATTTAGGACACGAAGAGGAGCGGTTCGAGTCAATAAGGGCAATATCCTTGGGCAAGATGTATATTCTCCTAAAGAATTTAAAGTGGACTAATTTATGACTCTGATTGGATGAGACAAATTTGATCTGTGCGCAGCATGCGTCCTTCACCTTCTGCAATATTGGACGACCTAGATCCCTCTCCCAGGATTCCCTGAGTCAAGTGTCCAGTATCCGAAGAGCTTTAATACAAGATAGATAAAATTTGGATACCAAGCATGCTCCAGTGTCCACAGTAACCACCAAAGTAAGAGGAGCGAACTCTGCAGGAGCCAAAGGTTACCTGGCATAGCGTATCCGCACAGCATGCTGCAGTCAGTAGAGTACGAAATGTTGTAAGTGCGTGGCATCAGTGAATCGAATATCTGCGGTGTGTGAGAATATGTGGTCATCCGAGAAAACATCCCGAAGGTATCTAGGTGGAAAGTGCGTAGTGTGCGCTGGATTAGTGTCTCTTGAGTGATAGGTATAAACGTATTAGTAATGAGTGCCAAAGCAGGAGAATATAGTGTGTCGCAGTGAAGCACACAAGCGAACATGCGCCATGCCCAGCTGGTGGTAGAGAGAGTTGGAATATCGCTGCTATGTAATGGGACACCCCCAGGCAGGAGGGCATTCAGCAGAACAGGAGCCGAAAGGTCTCTCTTCGGGATAGAGTAGGGGAGACGAGCATCCGGATGATACCAATGATATGTGTAGTGGCACTGTGCCACAAGGTAGTAGAGATAGAAGTGTGGGACACCAAATCCACTGCGCTCATACAGGAGAGTCAAGACCTCCCAACGAATGCGTGGATGACGATCAGCCCACACCACACGGGTAGTCAGGCTATAGAGCTTTGCAAAAAAGAAATTGGTAAGCAGGATTGTAATGTTTAAAAACAAATATAAAAATTGTGTGTGAACCACCATTTTAAGGAGTGAAATGCGGCCCACCATAGATATTGGTAGTTTTACCCATCTGTCTACCTGGGCAGTAAGTCTCTCCACTGCAGGCTTGTAACTGAGCCGCAGTACCTGCTCCCTATCTCTGTGTAAGTGAATACCGAGGTATTTCATTGAGTCAGGGCACCAGCGCAAGGGAAACAGTGTCTCAGGCGGTTGGGTAGCATCAGTCAATGGGAAAACCTCTGATTTAGCCCAATTGATATGGAGCCCTGAAAAGGCACTAAAATGAGTCACCTCTTCCAATATTGGTGCAAGGTTGATCTCGGGATGACGGAAAAACAGCAAGATATTGTCCGCATATAGCAACACCAACAGCGGTCCTGTGGTCCATCACAGCCCTCTATGCATATGACCTTCGCACAAGTGGCACACTAATGGATCCATAGCCAGAATAAAAAGCAAGGGGGATAGGGTAACCCTGCTGTGTGCCTCGTGTTACAGGGAAAAATGGATAGAACTCTCCATTAAGCTGAATTGCTACTGTGGGCCATGAATAGAGCAGAGAGATCAATTTGGTATAGCTCCGGGGGAACCTGAGTTTTCGAAGAACTGCATGCAGAAGGGCATTCGAGCGAGTCCAAAACATTTTCAGCATCTAATAACGCAACTACAGCCGGAACCTCAGGGGACACTCTATTTAGCACTGCAAATATAGTGCGTAGGTTAATGGAAGTGGAGCTGTGCGGGATAAAGCCAGACTGAGCGGGGGAGATGATAGTCTCCAACAAAAGGGATAGACGTGTGGCTATCATCTTGGCTCAAATCTTGTTGTCAAAACTAAGCAGGGAGAGAGGGCAATAGGACCCATAATTTAGAGGGGCTTTACCAGGTTTCGACAACAGAGCTATGACCGCCTCTCTCATTGATTCTGGCAAGGCCCCAATCTCAAGGGCCTTGGCGTACACAGAGAGGAGGTGAGGACCAAGAATATCCTTAAATTGCTTGTAGAACGCTCCGGTGAACCCATCTAACCCCGTGGCGTGCATCCTGGCCAAAGAATCTATTCTCTGTGATATCTCTTGGACAGAGAAGGGCTCACTAAGGAATTGATATTGGGTAGATGACAACCAGACCATATCAATATCTTCAAGATAGTCCTGTAGTGACAAACCCAAAGGTTCAGTTCTCGCAGTGTAAAGACTGGAGTAATATTTGTAAAACTCTGCCAGAACCTCAGTGGTGCCAGCAGCAATACTGACATCAGGTCTTTGAATTTTGAGTATATGGGATACGGGACAAGATGGTCGGATCTCTCTGGCAAGTTGTCTCCTGGGTCTGTCTCCCTCCCCAAATGTACGGGCTTTAGTAAACTTGTTCCTGTATTGCACCTCCCACTCTGCTAGGTCGTTAAACTCCTCAAGCAGAAGCCTACGAGGACCCAGATGGGAGGCAGCATAGACATCAGTGGATTCATGGTTGAAGTCAGCAAGCTGCGCCCCGGCCTGTGCAAGACCATTAGGTATGTCACGTAGAACACCAGCGTGTGTTGAAATGCAAATACCTCTGATATATTCCTTGAAGGCATCCCACAACATCGTGTTCACCAATCCCTCATTCAATTAAAAAAAGTCGAGCACTGATTTGTGCAAAGATGAACAGAAAGGCGTGTCCAACAATGCCATGTCTGGGAACCTCCAAAATTTGCTGCCGCTGCAGACCCCAGGTATAGAAAGAATTAACAATACCAGGGAGTGGTCAGATAGGGTCTGCAGGAGATCCTGAACCACCGTGGCCCACTGTGCAGTAGCACCCACGAGAAGCCAATAACATATGCAGGACCAGGTGCCGCGGGGAGCAGAGTGAAAAGTATATGCTAATGCACCAGAGCCGCGTGGTCGCCAATGGTCCTGAAAAGCAAAAGAACAGAGATCCTTCAACAACCTAAGGGAGCAGGGCTTAGATGACGGTGCATGAGAAGTGGTATCCCACGCTGGATCTATTGCCAAATTAAGGTCTCCGCCCTTTAGGATATGATCTATGTCAAATCAATCAAAATGGAAGTGAATGTCTTGAACACATTCAGGGGCATCAGTATTGGGTGCATACACATTGATTAGCAGGATCCTGAGCTTTTCCAACAGTCACACAAAAATTACATATCTGCCCGCGAAATTCACTTGGGTCAACAGTGGTCGAAAAGGCACAGAGTTGTGGACCAGAATACAAATCCCACGGGTGGTGCTATAACTCATAAAGTACCAACGGGGGCCCCAAGTGATGGCAAATGGGGGCACAGCGCCAGCTGCAAGGTGCGTCTCTTGCAGGAACGCAACCTGCACCGCATGTCTGCGAAGGTACTGCAGCACCATCCTGTCTTTACGGGGCTTGTTTAAACCATGTACATTCCAGGACATGAAAGTAAGTCCCAAAGCATTTGTGTGTGAGGAGGCCACCATTACTCCGTGTGGATCATGTGATGTCATCTGCATAAACTGCCGGAATGGGAACAGACTGCATTGCAAAATAAAACAACATTACAGTGCATAAATTGAGAACAGAAAACACCCCTCCACTAACTACACCCGGGCTACAATTACCAGACGAAACCCACAGGACCCTAAACAAAGAACATTAAAACTAAGAAAAGGGATTGGGGATTAAACCATGGGAGCATGGCAACGCAACCACAGGAATCTCCCACAACACAAGTAAAATTGACAGTGCAATATAGGTGAAAATGGCCCAAACAGAACATGGTAATGAACCAGTGAGAAGCCCTAAGCAGTGGTGGGGTATGACAATGAAAGAATGGATAGCATGGATAGCATGGTCATGAAACTGGCGGCAGTGTGGGTTCAAAAAGACTCATCTAGTCTGGCGGGAAGAGCTCCATGCTCAATGCGGGTACCACATCTGGATCATTATTTCCACGTGCCATTCATGGGGCGAGCCAGTTGGCCAATGATGTTGCTTACAAAACATCATGGCCTCTTTGCGGTTGTCAAAGTACTACATTTTACCATTGACCTCAACCCTCAACCTGGCTTGATAGATCCTGCCATAACGTACACCAGTTTTACGAAGCAAAGCTTTGACCTCAGTGAATTTTTGCGTGGCTTCCTGCACCGCAGGTGTAAAATCAGGAAAAAGGTAAACTGTGAAACCCTGATACTGTAAAGGAGCTTTCTCTCTGGCAAGTTGGAGGGCAGTGTTTCGGTCCCTGAAATTCAGCAGACAGGTGATTATCAATCAGACAGGAGCCCCGGGGAAAGTCTAGGGCCCAAGGTACGGTCTGCTCTTTCCACCACAAAGGTTGAGGTGAATCCTTGGTGCCCTAATAGATCTACCAGAAACTTCACTAAAAATAGGTCAAGCTGGCCAGTGTTAGCAGATTCAGCAATTCCAGTAATGCGCAAGTTGTTGCGATGCCCCCTGACCTCTAAATCTTCATTCTTTATGGCCACAGTCTTCGGCATCCCCTTCAACTTCTCAAGATGCTTTCACAGTGACGCTGTGTCATCCTCAGTGGTGGAAATTAGACTGTCCAGGTGTGATTGTTGTTTGTCCGGGTGACCACTCATGCTATTGAGTCTGGTGGTCAGGAAGTCAAATCTGTTGTCGAAGGCGTGAAATCCAGCCTTCAACTCTGTCAATATGTCCTCTGCTCCCAATGATCGATCACAAACTGACCATTCTGGGCCTCCTCCGAGTCTTGCATCGGAGTAGTGGCCATGTCTCTTTGCTGCTTTTTCTCAAATGGAAGTCTCCTTTGTTTTGGGTCTCCACGGCCCATGGCCACCAGTGGCCCCCCCAACAGTGCACCACAGCTCTTGTGGTGCGCCACACAGTAGATGGCTGTATCTCCAAAAGGTGGTTCATTCAATTATCACCACAGCAGCAGGACACCACCAGATCAATGGATAAATGACTCTGTCAACCCTCATATATGGAGGTGTCTCAACAGTACAATGCAAAGGAGGCGCAAGGTGCAGGCCGTTTGGTCTACTCGAGTCTGTATTTATCAGACCTCCAGCCGGTCCATTAAAATGCACATAGGCCCCAGTACAAACTGGGGTATAACCCCCCCAGGAGGACCGCAATGTGCCAGTGGAAAGGAGGATGGAAGCCAGCCCCAGAAACACAGGTCATCTTTCCAACGTGGAGGAGGGTAAATTAGCCAGTCTTGTTAGAGGCCGCAACAGGCCGCAACATCGTGTCGACCCTCTCAGCCGAGAGTCGAAACAGCTGGAATCCCCTTACCGGTGTCACGTTGTTCGGGGGAGGGCGAGGGGTGTGCATCTGGTCATCCCCCCAGCAGTACTGCACCACCGGGCGGCCCCGCCACCTCAGGCTCACCCGAGGCCCCTATCCCCTCAGGGCATACGAGGTGTGTAGGTCAACGGACACGGGCCGCAACAAATACCATGGCAGTGCCCCTTGTATGTGCTGCTGCGGCCGCCCACCTAGTGCCCCCCTGCTCCTCATCACATATCAGGCGTCATCTGCCCGAAATGAGGTCTGGTCATTTTCAATCGCAGTTGATAGGGGATCCTCTGCCGGAGCTTCAGAGCCCCACGGCCATTACGACCTGCAGCTTGGCCACACCCTCAGAGTAGTATTATCTAAAATAAATATAGTGACCTAAATACCATTTACAAAAATATCTTTTAATTGGGTGTTAATTTTCTATTATTCACTTTTCAGCTCATGGTTTTTTAACCACTGTACCACTCTAAACAGAGGCCCACTTTCTGCAAATCAGAAATCACTTTGCTCATCATGGGAACAGCATTAGAACTGATTTGCATATGGCAGGCTTCAGTCTAAAATTGCACGCTGGGCGAAAAATTATAGGTTGAAATTCATAAACTGTGGATTAGACTCTTTCCAAAAATGTTCTTTCACCTTTTTGTTATACAGTATTTAAGCCACGATATTCCACCCCGATTTAAACAAATATGCTTTTATTGCATTTTTATTTCATAAGAACTAGACATTAAACAAATAGAAAAACAATAACTCTAAAAAAATAATACATTGAATTTGGGTTAGTCAGCATCATGAGAATGTTATTGCATGGGTATATGCCTCTCTGGATTCATATTATGACCATCAAAACACCCAGTCCATCACAGGACTAGCACTCACATTTACAGTAACCACACCATATGCCAGTACCTCAAGCAGGTAGCATATATGTTAATAGATCACATTCCTTCCACCCCTCCTAGTAAGGGGCAAGATCAGCTACACCAGAGACAGTGGTACTATCGACCCTCATCGTCTTTTGCTATGCCTTCTTGAAATGGGCTCAATAGTTCTCTCAGCCACAGCCTTGAGGACTGTGAGGACACATAGGTCTCAGCTCTCTCATTGCCAGAAGACCTCATTCCAAAGCTGGTCATGGGTCCAAGGAATAGGACCTCTCAGCCATGCCCTGGCAACTTAACGTAATGCAAGCACCAAAAGTAATGTTTCCATGTTTTGCTTAGTGTAAGGGATATCTGCAATAAATCCCAGTAATAGGGAAGTGATGTAAATGTCAATTGTATGGTGGCTGGCTCAATAATTGTATGGCCAATATCTGACCAGAAAGCTTGAATTAAAGGACAGTTCCAGTCAAGATGCATGAAGTTGCAAGTGCCTGAGGAGCATCAAATGTAGTCTGAGGATTATCTGGGATCCATATGCTATAGCTGATTTGGGGTGTAGTATATTTAATTTAGAAACGTAAAGTGTATGGGTCTATACCACTTGCCTGGTTTTTCTTGCAGCAATATTGCCAATTTCTTTGGGGGATAGGCATCTCTAAGTCTGTTTCATATCTTTCCTTGGTGCCAGGAAGCATCCTATCTGTCATCATATACAGTTGTGCCATCTATTCCCTAATATTGGTGCATAAATACATCTGTGTCTGAGATGATATTCCTGAGGTTCTTGATGGAAGCTCACTCATTGTCTCAAGGCCGCATGTTGTAGCCTGAAATACATAAGTAGGTCATGCACATTCATGTCACCTACTGCACAGAACTGTTACAGCATGCAAAAGAGCCCTCAGAGAACAGTTGGACAAGTTTAGCAAAGATTATGTGTTTCAGTGTGTCCTACACTGTCCTGTCCCTTGCAGTAATTAAGGTTGGATTATTAATAATAGACATTTCGGGGGAATAAATGACCATGAAGCCAGAGCTTTGACCAATATCCATAATGCATTGTGTGTGCACCCAACTGTCTCAGTATGTTTATCGGGTGTAGGCAATGGAGTGGCCAATATCATACCCAATCTCCCTGTGTCGTGCTGGTCCCTTTCAATAGGGAGATGTGGTGCAGAACATTGTGTGTTAACCGTGCATATTGCATACTTAGCCTGAGTTACAAGGAAATATCTCCGTGGGTCGGATACAGCAAAACCTCTGTGTTGGAAATGGCCCTTACTGCAGTGTTATCCCCAAATGGTTTGCCTTTCTCCTCCTATTGTTCTGACCCTCTTTTTGCTGCTTTAGGTCTCTGAGCACTTTACCACTGCAAATCAGTGCTAAAGTGCATGTACCCTCTCACCCCTAAAACTTGGTATGATTGGCTTACACCTCTTTGGCATATTTAATTTATCTGTAAGTCCATTGTAAAGTGGTATACCATATACTCAGAGGACATAAATTAAATTCTACCTGTGGGCCTGCAGCGCTGATTGCGCCACCTACAGAAGTAGCCTTTCAAACCTGTCTCAGGCCTTCTACTGCAAGGGCTGCATGCACAGTTTACTGCCACCTTGACTTGGCATTTCAAACTACTTGCCAAGCTTAAACTCCCCTTTTATTACACCTAAGTCACCCCTAAGACTGGCCCTAGATAGCCTGTCCTTGTAGTGACAAACACCCTATTTTGTTTTTTACTGCTGTGAGGCTGCTCCTTGCATAGGTTAGCACTGGGAATTCCCTTATATACTTTGAAGAGGTAATTTCTGATCTGAAAGGAGTAGCATGGGCATGTTTGGTATGTTTGGAATGGTAGTGTAAAATCCTGCTTACTGGTGTACTTGATTTTTGCATTACTATTTTAGAAATGCCACTATTAGAAAGTGGGCATTTCTCTACACTTATAACTCTAGTGTTTTGCAGCCTGACTCCAATGCACGTCTAGGGCAGAGTGACAGTTACACGTTGTACATACTTTCCATACACAACACAGAAAGAGCTGTGTGTGACAAGAGAGGCATTTGCATTCATCTGCATACTGATGGTCTTCCTGAGCTGGGAAACAGAGAGGTCGTTCACACCTTGCATGCCAGTAGACTGTGTCCTACCTGCACACAAAGGGTTGATTTACCCCCGACTGATGTCCAGAGCTGGGTTGAAAGGGGTCTGTGTTACACTTGAAAGGGTTCCCTTTGAAGTCACTCTAGATATAAAATACATTTTTGAGTATAAGTTCAGGGGCTCTGAACCCATGTTTTTAGAGCACTTTTGGAACTGAGACTGAACCTCTCTCAGAAAGACTGCTGCGCTGCACAAAGGACTCATCTGGGCTGTTCTTCTGTTGCACTGCTGTCTGCTGTTTGCTGGGTGGCCTAAAGGACTCATTGGATTGCGTACCTACTTGTTGCCCTTCTGCCAGCTGCTCCCTGACTCTGTTCCCCAAGACACTGCTATGTTGCCAGGAGCAAATGCCATCCCTACTTACTGCTTTGTTATGCTGGCCTACTGCTTGCTGGGTTGGAGGAGGTTTGCTCCACCCCGGTTGCTTTAAGGATCTCAGAGCCATCAGGGATCTTGTTGCCTGCTTTTTCTGCATGCCTGCAAAGGCCCACTCGGTGTGAGCCAGCTCTCTACTCTGCAGGACTCAAGAGCGCTGTGTTGTGGAGGACAGTGCGGCTCGATTACCAGCTGGACCCGCACTCCGTGGTGAGTGCAACAAGCTAGCTTTGGCAGGCCCAGTCCTTGGGTAAGTGCTCTGTGTGTGACTCCCCAAGTGACCCTCGTCCTCCAGTTGTTGCAGTGGATTCCCAATTGGATGCATCTCACCTTTCTGCATTTCCGTGGGGACGTGTCTGGCCCCATCTGCTGCTCGACCAGCAAGAAACTGCCGAACATGCTCCCGGAATTCAGCATTATGATGCTATGAGCAATCCGGCCTATTCCCATAAAGGGATATCAGCAGACTGCCTGCCAGCACTAGTCCGGGCCGGCCTCAACTATGGACATTGTGGGAGAAGTGCAGGGAAGCTGAGTAACGCTGGGCCCACCTACCACTAGGAAGGGGAGATTGCTGCAGTGGCACCCGCTCCTGGACTCGGTGCACTGAAACAGGTACTGTCTCTCTCAAGCCAGTACGGCCCCGGGGAGCATTCGAGGGGCCCACCTTTTAAAGTCCTGCTACATTGTTATTCCATGGGGTAGTCCACCAGTGATGAGACCCGTTGTTCCTCCTACCCATTCTGGCTAATAATGTTACGCCACTGACATGAGGTTGCCTGATGTTTTGCGCCGAGGGTTAGTTTTTACCCACACCAGTGTACTGTGGTCTGTACATTCCCCCAGACCCTGGATGCACCATCAGTGTGCTGCTGGGGCACACAATAAACTGGCGATGATGGGAACAAGACCAATGTCTACCCTGCATACTTTAGGCTCACCGTACTGTGTGCGTCTATGACAGTGTCTTCCTGCTCCTGTGCCTTGGAGCGGTGCATGCTACCCACACCCCACCTCCTCGCTGCCTCTGCTGCTGTCTGAGAGCAGCTGCAGGGTGCGCTGAGTCTCTGTGGCACCAGCAGCGGCTTGGGGTCACTTTCCCTAGCGGCCCGGAGTCCCTCTGGCGTGTCCTCGGCAGGCGGCTGTGCTCGTGGTGGTGGCCCCAGCCACTGTGACCAGGCACGGACTGAATTGTGACCTGGCACAACACACATACATGCATTGCAGGGAGCCAAGCCAAAGGGAACATACCCTCCAAGTGCATGGCAAGTTCGCACAATCACTTTCACTGACGCTGCCCACACTTGTCCTTCACCCACCATGTCATCAATACCTGCACTGGAGACATTTGTGGTCGACGGACGGCCGTTTGCACAAGCGGCCAGATGGACAGAGTGGGTTGAAAAACAAGAAACCTACTTTGCCACTGTGGCCCTGGACAATGACGCTGCTCCATGCTACTACATCTAGGGGAAGTTGCTATTAATAAGATCAGCAAATTGGTGGTAGAGGAAGGGCCACCATTCACATGCCAGACACTGAAACAGGATCTGAATGCCCACTTTGAGCCTCTTGCAAACCCAGATTGTGAGAGATTCCTCCTTAAGCAGGCACAACAGCTTCCAGAAGAATCAGTCAACACCTTTTATGCAAGACTAAAAGAATTACCAAGTACCTGTACCTTACCCTACTCTGACGATGAAGTGAGGGCACAATTCATCCAAGGATGCTATTCAGTGAAGCTGAGAGAACATATATTACAGGTTCCTGGCTTGCCCATGTCAGACATGCTCACCATGCTCACCGAAGGTACGTGCGGCACACGTGGAGGCTGCCCTGCAGTGACAAGTGAAGACCGAGCCGGTGAATGCAGTAAACATAGCAACATCAGACAGAAAGAAACCTCCACCAAGGATTGCCACTCATGCTGGTGCTTGCCACATGTGTGGAAGGTCCTATCCTCATTGAGACACTTGTCCAGCCAAGGAAAAGCACTGCACAAACTGCAACAAGCCTAACCACTTTGTCAAAGTCTGCTGCTCCACACCCTCGAAAAAACTGACCAAAACTAAGACAATTCATGTCGCACAAACATCTCCCTCTCTCGAAAGGGGCAGAGACATGGATGATGATGAAATGGAAGGGGCCGTCCACGTGACTCATGCCATGCAACCGGGGGGATACCCCAGGATATGAATTGCAAGATGTAACATCCTCGTGGCTGGGCAACCAATAGTGGCCCTCATTGACACAGGAGCGTCCATTAGCATCCTGTGCCAGTCCATCCTAAAGACATTGCAGATTTGCCCTGTGCTCCATCCCACAGCCATTCAAGTCTTGCCTTTGGGCCTTTGGGTCCTCAACACCACTCCCTCAGGCAGGGGCCTTCAGGACTGATATCAACCACAAGACTAAGATGGTTTGTGCTAAAATCTGTGTCACCAACTCAGGGTTGGGCATGCTGCTGAGCTGCTGGACAGTGGAGAAACTAAACTTTGTCTTCTCTTTCAGCGTACATCGCAAGAGTATCGAGGAACTGGTGGCAGAATACTGTCAGTTGTTCTAAGGCATTGAATGCCTAAAAGGAAGACTAATACATATCCACATTGACAAGTCCATCCTACCTGTTGCCCTGAAGCACCGCAGGGTTGTGTTCCACCTGTGTCCCAAAGTGGAAGAGGAACTGTGAAAACTAGAGCTTGCTGACATCAACGAATGGGTGGATTGACCAACACCATGGGTCTTACCAACTGTCATTACCCGCAAACGTAAGCAGCTTGGATAGGTGAGGATCTGTGACTATATGAGGCTACCAAACAGGACCATCTGTCAGTAACGCCACCTAACCCCGACCGTGGGTGATATTGTGGCGGAGGTGAGAGGATCCCCGTGGTTTTCCAAGAAAGACCTGCGGGCAGGCTACCAAAAACTGTGGCTGGCCCCGGAATCGAGAGCCATTACTACATTCTTCGCACACGTTCTGCTCTGGAAGTACGAATGCCTCAGCTTTGGGGTGTCCAGTGCTGCTGAGGTCTTCCAGGATGTGGTAAGGGGAGTACTGCAGAATTGGAGGGAGTAATACACGTCAGTGACAACATTCTGGTGCATTCTCCCACCACTGAGGAACATCTGGAACGGCTCTGTGCCACCTTCAAGCGCCTACTTGACCATGGACTAACCCTGCATCATGAGAAGTGTGCCTTTTTGCAGAAAGAACTTTCTTTCTCTGGATATCAGTTTTCTGACAGAGGGGTAATGCCAGATCACAAAAAGTTCTGAGATGCCCAAACTTCTCCAGCTCCTACCTCAGTCATCAGAATTTGTAGTTTTCTGGGCATGGTCACATACTGCAGGAGGTTTATACAAAATCTGGCATCCCTCATGTGACTTCTCCAAGAGCTGACAAAGGCCAACACCCCGTGGGAATGGGGACCTACTTAAGAAGATGCATTTCAAACCACCAAACGAACATTGTCGGCTCACACCACTTTGCTGTACTTCAACCTGTCCAAGGAATCAGAACTATCAGTAGATGCCAATCCCACTGGACTTGAAGCCATCCTATCACAACGAGATGAAAATGTGGAGTGGACCCCAGTAGCCTATGCCAGTCTAACATTGACTGAGACGGAACAGAGATATTCCCACATTGAGAAGTAAGCCATAGCCGTCCATTGGGGCTGCCCCACTTTCATCTGTACCTGTATGGCCAGCCCTTCACTGTGTACACTGACCATAAACCCCTAAATTCCGCTGTTTAATGGTTCTGCCTCTAAACCAACCCCCAGGATAGAAAAGTGGATTCTCCAACTACAGGAATATCAATTCTCCGTAGTCTCTCGACCACGGGCCCAAAACCCCATGGACTATCTTTCTCACCATGCCAGGCCAGCAACAGCCCGAGAGGAAGGGGAAGCGGATGACGTGGAGGAATACATCCGACTGGTAACTAAGCATTCACAACTGCTACCGTTGTCGATGGAAGAGATCACAGCCACTATCCAAGCTAATGAATGTCTGCAATTGGCTATATCGGGTGTCACAACTGGAAGATGGCATGTCATGACATAATATGTTGAGAAGGACAGAAGATGCACACCGGATGCTGTCAGCCCTCAACCATGTCAGGCAAGAGTTAGCGATATCACCGGATGGTGCCTATTGCAAGGTCCGAGGCTGGAAGTCCCCATGTCACCACAACAAAGAGTGATCGACCTCATCCATTTGGCACAGCAAGGGGTCATCAAGACCAAGGCGAGACTCAGTTGCAAAGTGTGGTTCCTGTGGCTGGACCAACACGTGTAGAGAGTTGTGCAACGTTGCCATCTCTGCCAGGCCGTTGGCCCAAGTGAGCCCCCGGTGCCCGTTATCATGAGCTGATCCCTTCCGTTTCCTTCCACATGTTGCTTTTTTATTTTCAGTCTGTTGTGGGTATAGGAGGAATGTTGTGTTGTTGAATAGTCCACCACTGAGGGGAAACCTCTGTGGTGAGACCTGTTGTTCCCTCTGCCTGTTGCGGCTAAAAATGGTACACCCCGACCTAAGGGGCAAGTTAATAAAGGTGCCTGAGGTTTCGCATCAAGGGTTAATTTTACATCCACACCGGTGTATTGCGGTCTGTACATTCGCCCGGGCCCGGATGCACCCACCAGTGTGCTGCTTGTGACACATAACACCTTATCTTTCTAGATTTGACCTCTGGAAACTTGGGGGGACTGAACGAAGTCTCCCTGTGGAATTACTCCAGTTGCCCCCCCCCCCCTTTTTTGCCTCCTGTAGAAACCGATTATGGGGATATTACTGCATCACTCTAACAGGGGAAACCTATGGAGAGGACCCTGCGAATGGTAGATGGCCATAGCTGATAATAGAATCACTTGTGGATTCAAGTGCAAGTCCATAACACATCTAATAGGAGTGCATGTACCCCGTGCCCTTCCTTTGATTCATAAGTGTATCTTGTTCACTACATACCGTAACCCCACTAATAGGGGAGCAGGGGTCTCTGCACCTAGGTGGGCTTATCCTTACTGGTACATTTATGCGGATAGTTGGTGATTCATGCATTTGTGGTGAATTATAATATTTCATAGGCCTGGCCTCTAAAACCAAGTTGCATTGCTCACACTAATGTAGTGATTTAGGTACCTTCTTTTTTATATACAGCCTGATGCATTCCATGGCCTCAGTATTTACTGATGTAATGATGTATAATGTATGCCATTTTAGTTCTTGCAGTAACAGAATGACGAGCACTACTTCAGTATTAAATAATATGCACAATATTTATGATTTATGACATCCTACCTGTTGCCCTGAAGCACCGCAGGGTTGCTTTACACCTGTGTCCCAAAGTGGAAGAGGAACTGTGAAAACTAGAGCTTGCTGACATCAACGAATGGGTGGATGGATCAACACCATAGGTCTCACCAACTGTCATTACCCGCAAACCTAAGCAGCTTGGAGAGGTGAGGATCTGTGACTATATGAGGCTACCAAACAAAGCCATCTGTCGGTAACATCCTAACCCCGACCGTGGGTGACATTGTGGTGGAGGTGAGCGGATCCCCGTGGTTTTCCAAGAAAGACCTGCGGGCAGGCTACCAAAAACTGTTGCTGGCCCAGGAATTGAGGGCCATTACCACATTCTTCGCACACGTTGTGCTCCGGAAGTACAAATGCCTCAGCTTTGGGGTGTCCAGTGCTGCTGAGGTCTTCCAGGACGTGGTAATGGGAGTACTGCAGAATTGGAGGGAGTAATACACGTTAGTGATGACATTCTGGTGCATGCTTCCGCCACTGAGGAACATCTGGAACGGCTCCGGACTACCTTCAAGCGCCTACATTACCATGGACTAATCCTGCATCATGAGAAGTGTGCCTTTTTGCAGAAAGAACTTTCTTTCTCTGGATATCACTTTTCCGACAGAGGGGTAACCCCGGATCACAAAAAGTTCTGAGATGTCCAAACCTCTCCAGCTTCTACCTCTGTCATCAGAATTTGCAGTTATCTGGGCATGGTCACATACTGCAGGAGGTTTATACACAATCTGGCATCCCTTATGTGATCTCTCCAAGAGCTGACAAAGGCCAACACCCCGTGGGAATGGGGACCTACTCAAGAAGATGCATTTCAAACCACCAAACAAACACTGTCGGCTCACACCACTCTGCTGTACTTCAACCCGTCCAAGGAATCAGAACTATCAGTAGATGCCAATCCCACTGGACTTGAAGCCATCCTATCACAACTAGGTGAAAATGTGGAGTGGACCCCAGTAGCCTATGCCAGTCGAACATTGACAGAGACGGAACAGAGATATTCCCACATTGAGAAGTAAGCCATAGCCGTCCATTGGGGCTGCCCCACATTCATCTGTACCTGTATGGCCAGCCCTTCACTGTGTACACTGACCATAAACCCCTAAATTCCGCCGTTTAATGGTTCTGCCTCTAAACCAACCCCCAGGATAGAAAAGTAGATTCTCCAACTACAGGAATATCAATTCTCAGTAGTCTCTCGACCAGGGGCCCAAAACCCCGTGGTCTATCTTTCTCAGCATGCCAGGCCAGCAACAGCCCGAGAGGAAGGGGAAGCGGATTACGTGGAGGAATACATCTGACTGGTACCTAAGCATTCAACTGCTACCGGTGTTGATGGAAGAGATCACAGCCACTATCCAAGCTAATGAATGTCTGCAACTGGCTATATCGGGTGTCACAACTGGAAGATGGCATGTCATGACATAATATGTTGAGAAGGACAGAAGATGCACACCGGATGCTGTCAGCCCTCAACCATGTCAGGCAAGAGTTAGTGATATCACCGGATGGTGCCTATTGCAAGGTCCGAGGCTGGTAGTCCCCATGTCACCACAACAAAGAGTGATCGACCTCGTCCATTTGGCACAGCAAGGGGTCATCAAGACCAAGGCGAGACTCTGCTGCAAAGTGTGGTTCCTGGGGCTGGATCAACATGTGTAGAGAGTTGTGCAACGTTGCCATCTCTGCCAGGCCATTGGCCCAAGTGAGCCCCTGGTGCCCGTTATCATGAGATGATCCCTTCTGTTTCCTTCCACATGTTGCTTTTTTATTTTCAGCCTGTTGTGGGTATAGGAGGAATGTTGTGTTGTTGAATAGTCCGCCACTGAGTGGAAACCTCTGTGGTGAGACCTGTTGTTCCCTCTGCCTGTTCCAGCTAAAAATGGTACATCCCTGACCTAAGGGGCAAGTTAATAAAGGTGCCTGAGGTTTCGCGTCAAGGGTTAATTTTACATCCACACCAGTGTATTGCGGTCTGTACATTCGCCCGGGCCCGGATGCCCCACCAGTGTGCCGCTTGTGACACACAACACCTTATCTTTCTAGATTTGGCCTCTGGAAACGTGGGGGGACTGAACGAAGTCTCCCTGTGGAATTACTCCAGTTGCCCCCCCCCCTTTTTTGCCTCCTGTAGAAACAGATTATGGGGACATTACTGCGTCACTCTAGCAGGGGAAACCTATGGAGAGGACCCTGCGAATGGTAGATGGCCATAGCTGATAATAGAATCACTCTTGGATTCAAGTTGAAGTCCATAACACATCTAATAGGAGTGCATATACCCTGTGCCCTTCCTTTGATTCATAAGTGTATCTCGTTCACTACATACTGTAACCCCACTAATAGGAGAGCAGGGGTCTCTGCACCTAGGTGGGCTTATCCTTACTTGTACATTTATGCGAATAGTTAGTGATTCATGCATTTGTGGGGATTAATAAGATTTCATAGGTCTGGCCTCTATAACCAAGTTGCATTGCTCACACTAATGTAGTGATTTAGGTACCTTCTTTTTTATATACAGCCTGATGCATTCCATGGCCTCAGTATTTACCGATGTAATGATGTATAATGTATGCCATTTTAGTTCTTGCAGTATCAGAATGACGAGCACTACTTCAGTATTACATAATATGCACACTATTTATGATTTATGACATTTTTGGTCTTGTGATGTCTTTATAGCAGAAACCATATTTTTATATATATTTCTGGATAGAGTCTCGTTTGTGGTGTATTTATTGTGTCACTAGTGTGAGAGTCTTGTGAAATGCTTTACACATTGCCCCTGGAGATAAGCTTGATTACCCTGTACCAAGTTACCAGGAGGTCAGCACAGTTTATCGTTGGTGTGTAACTTGCTTGCCTTGACTAGAGTGGTGGGTTCTGCCTGGCTTAGTGCATACCCTAGCCAACCAGAAACTCCATTTCTAATGCTCTGTATTCATATGATCGAGTTAGCCATTCGCAGCTCACTCGGATGTCGTACCCCCTAGAATGGATAGGTATACTTACAAACAGGTAAAAGAGCTAGGGGATAACCAACATTTTTATCAGCACAACTCTACCCTCCATTGATAATGAAAGAGTGATTTATCGCTCCACTTGACTCACAAGTTTATGAAGCCCTAGCTCGTAGTAATAATGCAGATCAGCTCTCTGCTCATATGAACCATGATGCTGAAATACCTTACCAAATCCTCTCTCTCCAAATCAATGGAAATTCTAAAGTGACTCTGTGGGGGTCCTTTGCAAGAGGTAACTTGTAACATTTCTCCCAGTTAATATACAATCTTGAAAACGTGCCAAATCTGAAAATATCTTGTATAAAAGGTTTAGGATTAATCTCTGGGTTTTTAACAAATAACAGTATGCCACCTACATACACAGAAAGACAAAGGCCCTCATTACGACCTTGGCGGGCGGCCGAAGCCGCCTGCCAAGATTGGACCGCGGGGCGGCCGCCAATGCGGCTGCACCCCCGCCGCGGCCATTTGGAGATCCCCGCTGGGCCGGCGGGCTGAAACCTAGTTTCCGCCCACCGGCCCAGCGGGGATCTCGGCCGCAACACAGGAGCCAGCTCCAAATGGAGCCGGCAGTGTTGCGGCCCTGCGACGGGTGCACTTGCACCCGTCGCGCTTTTCACTGTCTGCTATGCAGACAGTGAAAAGCTGCACGTGGCCCTGTCAGGGGGCCCCTCGACTCCCCGTACCGCCAGCCTTTTCCTGGTGGTTCAAACCTCCAGGAAAAGGTTGGCAGTAGGGGGACTCGTAATCCCCTGGGCAGCGCTGCTAGCAGCGCTGCCCTGGCGGATTACTACCGCCGGGGCCATTGTGGCAGGAAAACGTCGGCCCTGGCAGTGCGACCGCAGCACTTCCGCTGCAGTCGTAATGACCTGTGAAGCACAGCCAGCCTGGAGGTCTACTGGGCCTCATGGTATGTATAAAAACTTTTCAGTATTGAGGTATTACTGGTTATAATGGCTCCTGTAGATGAGCATAAAGATTGTACCATAGTTTTGGGCTGAGCCTCTTTCAGCATCCAAGGCAGAGTTCTGCTGGATTCTTCCCCCTTACTGTAGGTATGAACCTTTGCATGTTTGTAGAGATTGACAGCCCCTCAGTCTACCCTCTCCTTAGAATGAGCCAGCAGCTTGTCAATTTCAACTAGGCTGGTCGCATTCTGAGTCATTTCGTAATCCCTCTGCCTATTAGCTGTTTTTTCCTCCATCATGTGCAACTGCCAGCTGATAGACTTAAGGACTCAAGTTAGTTATGAGATTAAGATTCCCTCTTATATATACTTTAACTGCCTTCCAAACCATCAGAAAGCAGTGGACTGACCAAGTATTCTGCTCAAAATATTCTTCAATGGCCGCAGCAATATATGTTTAAAGGTGGCATCTAGTAAGATCATAGATGGGAAGCCCTAGGGCCTGCATTGTTGCAGGGGATCAGACAACACAATAGTGAGAAATGTAGGGAGGTAGTCCAAGAGTGTTATGGGCAGATACTCGGTGAATTGCACCCATGGGATAGATTTTTGCCAACTGTGCCCAAAAGTCTATCTATGAATGGGTGCCTCATGGACAGATGAGTTAAAAAAATATGCTCTAGCCTGATCCCTTGCAGCACACCCTCCATCCACAAAGTGGTCAGATTGAAGAATCTGGAGTGATGTGCACATTGCATTAGGGCTACAGATTCTGTGTCAAGTTGTACTGTCTTGTAATGAATTTAAAACCAAATTAAAGGGACTTCCCCAGATAATAGTATTATCATCACACCTTCAATATTGTTGTGTAAACTCTGGTGGATCAATATATATATATATATCAAAATAACGAAGTTTTGGGAATTTTGATGAAGTTTGGACATTTTAATATTTAATATTAATATTAATAATAATAATAAATAATAATAGTATTGATATTTAATATTTAATTGACTAACTGTTTAATGGGGGATGGTGTTGATTTATCGGTTTTTATTCTGTATTCAGCATTTATTGATTTTAGATGATGGTATTTTACCTATATTTGAAAAAATCTATGATTGACATTTATCCCCTTCTGTGCCCAGGACGTAATGGTTATGTCCTGAGGCACATTGCTCCTGTGCCCAGGACGTAACCATTACGTCCTGGGCACAGAGCACAGAGGGTTCCCCCCCAAGGCAGGGATGGAAGAGGAAGCCCTTCCCCTTCCACCCCCGACCCCACCACCCCCCTGTGACGTCAGGGCGCAATTGCGCGCTGATTGTCACAGGGCCTCCTCCCATTGCGCTGGAAGCTCAGCTTCCAGCGCGATCGCATTTCTCTTCCGATCACGTGGGGGAGGCCCAGAGAGGCTTCAAAGGGAAGGAAAGTAATTTCCTTCCCTTTGAAGTCTCTCTGAGCTTTTCAAAAGCCGGATGAGATTGCAAAGCAATCCGGCTTTTGAAACACCCACTAGACACCAGGGATTTATTTAAAAAAATGAAATTGGCATGAGGGAGCGACCCCTTGGGCAAGGGTCGCTCTCAGGGGGGGCATTTTTTTTTAGGCCTTTTCTGCCCCACCTCTAGGCACCAGCGATAATTGTTTTTTTTTTTTTTTTTTCTTTTTTATTTGAGAGGTGGGGAGCGACCCCATAGGCAAGAGTCGCTCCCATAGGGGGCAAATTATATTTAGGCCATTTCTGCCCCCCTTGGGGTTCAGATTGGCCTATTTTTATGAGGCCAATCTGCCCCCAAGGGGGACAGAAACCACTAGACACCAGGGAGTTTTTTTTTTTTCTCGTGAATTTCACGTAAGGGGAGCAACCCCTTAGGCAAGGGTCGTTCCCCTGGGGGGCAAATTTATTTTAGGCCATTTCTGCCCCCTTGGGGGGCAGATCAGCCTATTTTAATTAGGCCGATCTGCCCCCAAGGGGGGCAGAAACCACTAGGCACCGGGGATTTGTTTTATTGTTTTACAGATGGGAAGCGACCCCTTAGGCAAGGGTCGCTCCCCTGGAGGGGCAAATTGTATTTAGGCCATTTCTGCCCACTTTGGGGGCAGATCGGCCGATTTTAGGTCAATATGCCCTCAAGGGGGGCAGAAACCACTAGGCACCAGGGATCTTTTTTTTTTTGCGCCGTCACACAAGGGGAGCAACCCCGTAGGCAAGGGTCGCTCCCCGGGGGTGGGGTGGGGGGTCAAATTAATTTTAGGCCATTTCTGCCCCCCCTGGGGGCAGATCGGCCTATTGTTATTAGTTTTTTTTTTTTTTTAGAGATAAGGAACGACCCATTAGGCAAGGGTCGCTCCCCTGGGGGCCAAATTGTATGTAGACCATTTCTCCCCCCCTTGGGGGCAAATCAGCCGATTTTAAGTCACTCTGCCCCCAAGGGGGGGCAGAAACAACTAGGCACCGGGGATCTTTTTTTTTGCGGCAATGTTACGCAGGGGCGACCCCGTAGGCAAGGGTCGCTCCCCAGGGGGGTTGGTGGGGCAAATTTATTTTAGGCCATTTCGGCCCCCCTGGGGCCGGCTGAGCTAGAGGCCAAAATCCACAGGTAGGTACTTTGCAAAAAACACCTCTGTTTTCTGTGAAAAATTGTGATGTGTCCACGTTGTGTTTTGAGCCATTTCCTTTCGTGGGCGCTGGGCCTACCCACACAAGTGAGGTACCATTTTTATCGGGAGACTTGGGGGAACACAGAATAGCAAAACAAGTGTTATTGCCCCTTGTCTTTCTCTACATTTTTTCCGCCCAAATGTAAGGCAGTGCGTCTATTTGAGAAATGCCCTGTAATTCACATGCTAGTATGGGCACCCCGGAATTCAGAGATGTGCAAATAACCACTGCTTCTCAACATCTTATCTTGTGGCCATTTTGGAAATACAAAGGTTTTCTTGATACCTATTTTTCACTTTTTATATTTCAGCAAATGAATTGCTGTATACCCGGTATAGAATAAAAACCTATTGCAAGGTGCAGCTCATTTATTGGCTCTGGGTACCTAGAGTTCTTGATGAACCTACATGCCCTATATTTCCCCACAACCAGGAGAGTCCAGCTGACGTAACGGTATATTGCTTTAAAAAATCTGACATCGCAGGAAAAAGTAACAGAGTAAAATGTGGAGAAAAATGGCTGTTTTTTCAACTCAATATCAATATTTTTTTATTTCAGTTGTTATTTTCTGTAGGAAACACTTGTAGGATCTACACAAATGACCCCTTGCTGAATTCAGAATTCTGTCTACTTTTCAGAAATGTTTAGCTTTCTGGGATCCAAAATTGGTTTCTTACCCATTTTGGTCACTAACTGGAAGGAGGCTGAAAGCACAAAAAATAGTAAAAATGGGGTATGTCCCAGTAAAATGTCAAAATTGGATTGAAAAATTGGGTTTTCCAACTCAACTCTGCCTGTTCCTGAAAGCTGGGAAGATGGTGATCTTGCCACCACAAACCCTTTGTTGGTGCCATTTTCAAGGAAAAAACCACGAGCTGCCTTCTGCAGCCCTTTTTTCCCATTTTAAAAATAAATAAAAACTTTTCACTGTATTTTAGCTAATTTCTTGGTCTCCTTCAGGGGAACCCACAAAGTCTGGGTACCTCTAGAATTCCTAGGATGTTGGAAAAAAAGGACGCAAATTTGGCGTGGGTAGCTTATGTGAACAAAAATTATGAGGGTCTAAGCGCGAACTGCCCCAAATAGCCAAAAAAAGGCCCGGCACAGGAGGGGGAAAAGGCCTGGCAGCGAAGGGGTTATACTGAGTATGATTTTGATCGATTAATTTAATCTGATCTCTCCCTCCCCCCTCTGCAGCTGGTCTCTTTAGGGTCATGGTATATTAATTTATTGGATAGAATATTGAATAATTAATAAATCTTTTGAAAATAAGAAGAAAATGTATAAAATAATTTTTTGATGAATAATATGTATGAATTATTATGCATTTCTTTATTATTTTTTATTGAGGATTATTTTGAATTTATTGTATGTTAAGTTATTATGAGTTTTTAGCATGATTACTTATGTGTATTTATGTTCAGAGTTTTTTCTTGATATCTAGTCCTATTTCTATGTAACTGAATGAGATTTATTTAACTGGAAGAAGAAGAAGAGACTTTATTCGGTATGAAAAAATTCATCCATTACAACAAATAATCACCAATACATTGTTAATATACCAATAAAAACCATATATAGTAAAAACACCCATTATAAATATAAACGTATACATATATGAAAGATTTAAAAAAAAAAAAAAAAAAAAAACTCATTCATAAAAACAGTAAAATGAAAGAAATCATTCTAAAAATTCTACATTTTTACGCCAAGTAGTAGCTCCCTTCAGGAATGATCCCAGGCCCTTCCATACAAATACGTCTGAGGCCATTTGCAGCCACATAAAAGCAGGACGATATTGCACGAAACCCTCAGGCCTTAGGAGCGGTAATAAAAATCGAGTTCTAAACGGTGCATAAAAAACACAGAACAATGTAAAATGGATCAAGGTCTGATGGGACACCCCATCACAGGGGCAGGGTCTCATACATTTTTTCCCATACTGACCTAGCGGGAAGCACAAATTACTTCTAATGCTCTCCAAACGAAATCGAGTTATGAGAGACCTTTCCCTCACATTCTTTATTTCTAAGAGATAGCGCTCAGGACCCACCCACATCTTTAGCATGATAAAATCCCTGATCAATTTTTTCCCTAAAGCCTCCCCCTCCCTCTTGGTCTCCTGGATTCTCAGAAAGTTATCCTTAACCCATTTATTAACGTAGCTAGTCAGGCCCTCGGGGTCATCAAACAATTCAGGCCGCCCCAGGTCATGTGCCATCTTCCTTATGTGCGACAGCCAGGGAATATGCTTTGCATTGTCGCAGGCCAGACAGTCCCTTAAGATATCCCTATTAAGAGTGGCATGTTCATTACTCCAAACTGAGATCCATAACAGAAGGGGAGCCAACTGGATAGTGTTCTGTACAGACTCAAGCTCCAGTTCCAGGTGAAGGCAAAAACCACCATAAGGGCTCGGGTATCCCTAAACCCCCAGAGTGCCGAACCATCCAGGAGGACAGGTAGGCATTTCCGCCTATAAATTTCAAGCAGGGGTATGATAGGTTTACTACCTACCCTTAGAGCTAAGTCAAAAGTCGCACCAACTGTTGCATGAAAAAGCACAACCCTTCTAGCAATACAGGGTTTCCAAGATCCTTTCTCATCAAAAGTACCCCTAAGTATGGGAACTCATGGACTCTGCTAATAACTTGATCCTCCACCCTTAGCTCCCCCACCCTGCTCAGGGGTTTTCCGCAAACCATAAAATGTGATTTCTTAAAATTGACCTCCAGACCCAAAGCTGACATAAAGATAGCATAAGCTCTAACTATTTCTCGGAGACCATTTATCGTGCGGGCCATGAGGACCGCATCATCCGCGTACGTCAGCACAGGGATATCAATACCCTTCACCTTGGGGACATCCCTACAGTGTTCCATTAGAAAATCAGACAGTCCATTTGTATATAGAAGGAACAAGGTAGGAGCCAGGAAACACCCCTGGCGCACACCCCTTGAAAGCTTAAAAGCCTCTGAGCATTCCCCATTAGGGCCCACCCTCACATTTGCAACTGTCCCAGAATGGAGATATCGGAGCAGCTCTACAATATTAGGATCCAACCCTAACTGAATTAGCCTCTCCCATAATATAGACCGGTTCACTTTATCAAAAGCACAGCTAAGGTCCATAAAAGCAAGATAAAGGGTACCTTTCCTGGCCTGCGTGTATTTACCGATCCTCATCAGTAAATTGAGAGATTGTTCTTGCGTGCCGAGGCCTTCCCTGAAGCCATACTGTTCCCGGCTTAAAATATAATTTCCTATCATCCAGGCCTCCAGACGCCTTAGAATAATCCGTCCCAGAATCTTCGCAGAGGAGTCCAGGAGAGATATATGGCGATAAGACTTAGAGTCATTGCGATCGCCCTTTTTAAACACTGGGACTATACATGCCAATCTCCAAGAGGCAGGAATGCCCACTTTGACTGCTGCATTGGGAACATTTAGGAGAATGGGTGTCCATAACTGAGGGTTAGCTTTATACAAGTCCATGGGGATCGAGTCCGGGCCTGGAGCTTTATTACACGTGCTACTTTGTATCGCATCAATAACCTCCTGGAGCGAAAACCTGATTGCTAGGTTAGGAGCCACATCATACACGCTCTCCCAGATATTTCTTAGGGGAGTACCCTCAAAGATTCTACAGAAGTGAGTTACCCAGGCCTCCGGGGCGATGTTACAGCCAAGGCCCTCAGATGTTTCTGTTTCAAAGGAACCTCTATTTACCACCTTCCAAAACAGGCCAGGGTCCTTCAGAGCTGTAGCACGCTCTAACTCTTCCCAGGCTTTATCTTTATATTTTAGCTTACTATCCCTCAGGGCCCTTTTATACCTCATTCTAGCTTCTTTTACGAGAACCCAATCTCTAGGGTGAATCTTGGTAGCCATCTTTAGATTTGCCCTTGCATCATAGCAGGCTTTGTCATACCAGCCACATTTGCGTTTACTGGGGTGGCTGCCTACTGAAAAAAGGCAGTCTCTGACTGCTGCATTTACTACTGTTACCGCATTCATAACAGTCTTGGGATTTGGAGCTTCTATCAGGAGTATTCCCATAAATAGATGTAAGTTATCCCCCACAACCCTTCCTACAACTTTTTGGGAGTCTACTTGCTTCCACCCAAGCCGCCTACCCTGGTCCTTTGTCACCACTGCTACAGGCCTACCTCGTCCTAGTATACGTAGGGCCCCAGGGAGTTTAAAGGACACTATAAGGGGATTATGATCGCTAAAGCACTCCCCTAACACTTTACCCCCAATCACCAAGTCTCTCATAGGAGGAGACACAAAAATGTAATCAATGGTGGATCCAGACCCTCTTCCCACATAGGTTGGAAGTTGGTGGGTGCCTACTGCTTCAATATCATAAAAATTCAAAAGGCCCATCTTCCTGAGTTCCTTTAGTAGATCCCTGCCTCTAGAGTCCTGCAGACCATGCGCTGAGTAGTCCTCACAGTCACAGATAAAGGGATTAACCACAGTGCTGAGCCTGCCCAGCTTGGCATTAAAGTCACCAGAGATGATGGCACGAAATTCCAACCCCTCCTTCTCCATTCTATATTTCACAACCTGAAGAACGGAGAACAAGGCCCCAATTTGGCACCCCACATCCCACACAGCATTATAGAAGTTGACCAATAATATATTAAAATGATTGGAGAAGATTACCCATACCAGCAATATACCTTGATGGTTACAGTTAATTCGAAAAGCACCCACTATCTTGGAGAGGCGAATTAGGGTAACCAGGCCACCTTTCGAGCGGCCACCAAGAGACTGCACAGCTGGAATTGTATATCTGTCATACCCATCCCACACAGACAGCCCCTCTGACCAGGTTTCCTGAAGCATGATAACATCATAGTTAGCCACACACCCAACCCATGCTTGATCAGATAACTTAGCATCATAGCCCACAATATTCCATGAGATAAGATTACACAGTGGGGGCACCTCTTCTTGTACAGCCAGCGTCTTGGCGCATTGTCAATCCACCCCTTCCAAGGATAGATTGCTGTTGGTTCTTCTGCTATTTGCCTGCAGGCTATTCTGACCCAGGGGGGGGATTCCTACCAGAGCCAAGAGACACCCCAGTACTCAGTCGCATGTGATCGTAAAAATAGCCCAAAGGAACCATACCCATTGAACCTGCTCTAAGGACAGCAGAACAATGGCTAGAGAGAAGCATTTTAGTCAGGGCAGGATATCTGACATTTATAATAATACAGTCTTCATTCCCCACCTTATTTTTAGGACCGACCCAGCCAATTCTTCTGGCAAACAGAATATCCTTGAAGTCCTTACATGAAAAATCACAGTTGTTGCTCAGCCAATGGCCAACCTTATTTATGAGTTGGTTTGTAGACTCAGTTGCCCCAGAAGCAAGAGCAGGCACATTCGTCAACCCTCAGGCCTTAGGAGTGGTAATAAAAATCGAGCTCTAAACGGTGCATAAAAAACACAGAACAATGTAAAATGGATCAAGGTCTGATGGGACACCCCATCACAGGGGCAGGGTCTCATACATTTTTTCCCATACTGACCTAGCGGGAAGCACAAATTACTTCTAATGCTCTCCAAACGAAATCGAGTTATGAGAGACCTTTCCCTCACATTCTTTATTTCTAAGAGATAGCGCTCAGGACCCACCCACATCTTTAGCATGATAAAATCCCTGATCAATTTTTTCCCTAAAGCCGCCCCCTTCCTCTTGGTCTCCTGGATTCTCAGAAAGTTATCCTTAACCCATTTATTATCGTAGCTAGTCAGGCCCTCGGGGTCATCAAAAAATTTAGGCCGCCCCAGGTCATGTGCCATCTTCCTTATGTGCGACAGCCAGGGAATATGCTTTGCATTGTCGCAGGCCAGGCAGTCCCTTAAGATATCCCTATTAAGAGTGGCATGTTCATTACTCCAAACTGAGATCCATAACAGAAGGGGAGCCAACTGGATAGTGTTCTGTACAGATTCAAGCTCCAGTTCCAGGTGAAGGCAAAAACCACCGTAAGGGCTCGGGTATCCCTAAACCCCCAGAGTGCCGAACCATACAGGAGGACAGGTAGGCATTTCCGCCTATAAATTTCAAGCAGAGGTTTGATAGGTTTACTACCTACCCTTACAGCTAAGTCAAAAGTCGCACCAACTGTTGCATGAAAAAGCACAACCCTTCTAGCAATACAGGGTTTCCAAGATCCTTTCTCATCAAAAGTACCCCTAAGTATGGGAACTCATGGACTCTGCTAATAACTTGATCCTCCACCCTTAGCTCCCCCACCCTGCTCAGGGGTTTTCTGCAAACCATAAAATGTGATTTCTTAAAATTGACCTCCAGACCCAAAGCTGACATAAAGATAGCATAAGCTCTAACTATTTCTCGGAGACCATTTATCGTGCGGGCCATGAGGACCGCATCATCCGCGTACGTCAGCACAGGGATATCAATGCCCTTCACCTTCGGGACATCCCTACAGTGTTCCATCAGAAAATCAGACAGTCCATTTGTATATAGAAGGAGCAAGGTAGGAGCCAGGACACACCCCTGGCGCACACCCCTTAAAAGCTTAAAAGCCTCTGAGCATTCCCCATTAGGGCTCACCCTCACATTTGCAACTGTCCCAGAATGGAGATATCGGAGCAGCTCTACAATATTAGGATCCAACCCTAACTGAATTAGCCTCTCCCATAATATAGACCGGTTCACTTTATCAAAAGCACAGCTAAGGTCCATAAAAGCAAGATAAAGGGTACCTTTCCTGGCCTGCGTGTATTTACCGATCATCATCAGTAAATTGAGAGATTGTTCTTGCGTGCCGAGGCCTTCCCTGAAGCCATACTGTTCCCGGCTTAAAATATAATTTCCTATCATCCAGGCCTCCAGACGCCTTAGAATAATCCGTCCCAGAATCTTCGCAGAGGAGTCCAGGAGAGATATATGGCGATAAGACTTAGGGTCATTGCGATCGCCCTTTTTAAACACTGGGACTATACATGCCAGTCTCCAAGAGGCAGGAATGCCCACTTTGACTGCTGCATTGGGAACATTTAGGAGAATGGGTGTCCATAACTGAGGGTTAGCTTTATACAAGTCCATGGGGATCGAGTCCGGGCCTGGAGCTTTATTACACGCGCTACTTTGTATCGCATCAATAACCTCCTGGAGCGAAAACCTGATTGCTAGGTTAGGAGCCACATCATACACGCTCTCCCAGATATTTCTTAGGGGAGTACCCTCAAAGATTCTACAGAAGTGAGTTACCCAGGCCTCCGGGGCGATGTTACAGCCAAGGCCCTCAGATGTTTCTGTTTCAAAGGAACCTCTATTTACCACCTTCCAAAACAGGCCAGGGTCCTTCAGAGCTGTAGCACGCTCTAACTCTTCCCAGGCTTTATCTTTATATTTTAGCTTACTATCCCTCAGGGCCCTTTTATACCTCATTCTAGCTTCTTTTACGAGAACCCAATCTCTAGGGTGAATCTTGGTAGCCATCTTTAGATTTGCCCTTGCATCATAGCAGGCTTTGTCATACCAGCCACATTTGCGTTTACTGGGGTGGCTGCCTACTGAAAAAAGGCAGTCTCTGACTGCTGCATTTACTACTGTTATCGCATTCATAACAGTCTTGGGATTTGGAGCTTCTATCAGGAGTATTTCCATAAATAGATGTAAGTTATCCCCCACAACCCTTCCTACAACTTTTTGGGAGTCTACTTGCTTCCACCCAAGCCGCCTACCCTGGTACTTTGTCACCACTGCTACAGGCCTACCTCGTTCTAGTATACATAGGGCCCCAGGGAGTTTAAAGGACACTATAAGGGGATTATGATCGCTAAAGCACTCCCCTAACACTTTACCCCCAATCACCAAGTCTCTCATAGGAGGAGACACAAAAATGTAATCAATGGTGGATCCAGACCCTCTTCCCACATAGGTTGGAAGTTGGTGGGTGCCTACTGCTTCAATATCATAAAAATTCAAAAGGCCCATCTTCCTGAGTTCCTTTAGTAGATCCCTGCCTCTAGAGTCCTGCAGACCATGCGCTGAGTAGTCCTCGCAGTCACAGATAAAGGGATTAACCACAGTGCTGAGCCTGCCCAGCTTGGCATTAAAGTCACCAGAGATGATGGCATGAAATTCCAACCCCTCCTTCTCCATTCTATATTTCACAACCTGAAGAACGGAGAACAAGGCCCCAATTTGGCACCCCACATCCCACATAGCATTATAGAAGTTGACCAATAATATATTAAAATGATTGGAGAAGATTACCCATACCAGCAATATACCTTGATGGTTACAGTTAATTTGAAAAGCACCCACTATCTTGGAGAGGCGAATTAGGGTAACCAGGCCACCTTTCGAGCGGCCACCAAGAGACTGCACAGCTGGAATTGTACAGTATATCTGTCATACCCATCCCACACAGACAGCCCCTCCGACCAGGTTTCCTGAAGCATGATAACATCATAGTTAGCCACACACCCAACCCATGCTTGATCAGATAACTTAGCATCATAGCCCGCAATATTCCATGAGATAAGATTACACTGTGGGGGCACCTCTTCTTGTACAGCCAGCGTCTTGGCGCATTGTCAATCCACCCCTTCCAAGGATAGATTGCTGTTGGTTCTTCTGCTATTTGCCTGCAGGCTATTCTGACCCAGGGGGGGATTCTTACCAGAGCCAAGAGACACCCCAGTACTCAGTCGCATGTGATCGTAAAAATAGCCCAAAGGAACCATACCCATTGAACCTGCTCTAAGGACAGCAGAACAATGGCTAGAGAGAAGCATTTTAGTCAGGGCAGGATATCTGACATTTATAATAATACAGTCTTCATTCCCCACCTTATTTTTAGGACCGACCCAGCCAATTCTTCTGGCAAACAGAATATCCTTGAAGTCCTTACATGAAAAATCACAGTTGTTGCTCAGCCAATGGCCAACCTTATTTATGAGTTGGTTTGTAGACTCAGTTGCCCCAGAAGCAAGAGCAGGCACATTCATCAACACTACCACATAGGGGGCACACGCTGGGGGAAGATCCAAGCAGGCCAGGGAAGGCCTGGCAGTTGGCAGGTTCAAATTATCGTTTCAAGACAGCAGTCGGCCAACCCCCCCGGCTGCCACAGAATCCGGATCAGGCTGCCTACTGCAGCTAAACATATTGACAGTCCTTTCCGCCCTCAATAGAGAGGTTGGTGCAGCCGGAGCAGTCTCAACACAGGCACCCTGACCCCCAGAATTTACAGGATTCACCAATAGGTAAGATGTTTTTCCCAGGGGCCCCAAGGGTCCCGCAGCTTCCTCTGGAAGGGACAACTCCTCACCAGAACGGAGATGCCTAGTCGAAGCCACACATCTACCTACACCATGCCTTCCTTGACTTCCTTGCGCACATATCAGGGATACTGTTTTTTCTATGGCTGATAATTTCGCCACAACGGGGGACAAAATCTCCTGGATCATTTCCCGAAATTTGGTCAGTATATTAGTTGCATCATACCCCAAGTGCTGACAAGGTGCAAGGTCACTGCTCGCACCCTTAGGGAGCTCCAGAAGAGGTGTTTTTGACTTGGGTATCAATTTTTTTAAGGCTTTTTTTTTCCTCGGGGGAGGGCTACATTTATCCATGGGGCAGGCCGGGGGAGAGGATAATACAAGTCTTTTACTTCTTCTAGAGGGGCCATGGCCCCCAGAATCCTCTATTGACTCTGCTGGCTCAGCCTGGACAGGCTCAGCAGCTGCCATAACAGCACCTTGACCCCCCCCCCCCAGATAATCCACCTCCACATCCACGGCCTCACGAGGACCACTATCTGTTGGCGCCTGGTGCCAATCCTCCAATTCCATGGATAACCTCCTCTCTGCCAAATCAATTTCCTTTGTAACAACCCCGACAGCTCTTGCGAGAAAGGAGTCTAATGTGGTGGTGCCGCTACCCTGTCTGCTACTGCCACCACCGCCCCCCAGTGGACCAGTTAATGGACCTCTTTTCTTGCCCATTTTTACCAAAAAAATAGTCAAAACAATGCAAAAGCAGAGCAACAAGCAAGACAGACTAATTAAGCTTTTGAAAGCCCACTAAAAATAAAAGAGACTCCAAATTAAGCTCCGGGAATTAAATAGATTTAAGTAGTCACTCTTCACTGAGAACGAAAGAGGGGTGGCCCAGCCCAGCCTCTTACGGGCGATGACGGGCGCAGGAGCGCGAAGTTCTATTAAAGGGCTCCTGCCCCCTGCCAACCTGTGATGCCTTCCTTCTTTGCGGCCCGCGCGCGTCCTGCGACAGCAGGAGCGCGAAGTTCTATTAAAGGGCTCCTGCCCCCTGGCAACCAGTGACGCCTTCCTTCCTCGCGGCCAATGCGCTTCCCGCGACAGCGTGAGTGCGAAGTTCTATTAAAGGGCTCCTGCCCCCTGGCAACCAGTGACGCCTTCCTTCCTTGCGGCCAATGCGCTTCACGTGACAGCGGGAGTGCGAAGTTCTATTAAAGGGCTCCTGTCCCCTGGCAACCAGTGACGCCTTCCATCCTTGCGGCCCGCACGCGTTGCGCGACAGCGGAAGCATGAAGTTCTATTAAAGAGCTCCTGCCCCCTGGCAACCAGTGACGCCTTCCTTCCTTGCGGCCAATGCGCTTCCCGTGACAGCGGGAGCGCGAAGTTCTATTAAAGGGCTCCTGCCCCCTGGCAACCAGTGACGCCTTCCTTCCTTGCGGCCAATGCGCTTCCCGCAACACCGGGAGCGCGAAGTTCTATTAAAGGGCTCCTGCCCCCTGGCAACCTATGATGCCTTCCTTCCTTGCGGCCTGCGCGCGTCCCGCGACAGCGGGAGCGCGAAGTTCTATTAAAGGACTCCTGCCCCCTGGCAACTAGTGGCGCCTTCCTTCCTTACGGCCAATGCGCTTCCCGCGACAGCGGAAGCGCGAAGTTCTATTAAAGGGCTCCTGCCCCCTGGCAACCAGTGACGCCTTCCTTCCTTGCGGCCCGCGCGCGTCCAGTATTTAACTGTTTTTTGATTGGTGCTTACATTCACGTGATCAAGGCTGTTTGACAGCCGAAATGCTTTCTGAATAAAAGCTACTGCTTTTTCTTTTTGAAGTCCTGAGTGCGCGTTTTTCTTCGTTGTTTTGATATTTATTTTCCGGTTCGCTAATGCCAGTTTCGCGCCTCCGCTCACGGGCCGTCTTAGCCTGTTATGAGCAATTGTTGTCGGATATATATATATATATGGTCCTAAGGGATCTAGACAGATTTAATTGACTGGGAAACTGAGTGACCTTCATATTAATATAGCCACTATTGCCGCATATGAACCATAGGATGAAAAATAATAGATATTCTCTCCACTGGTTCTGGAGGGGGCCTGGTGCCCAGAGTGCTTCATCCTGCCAAGGACTGAGGAAGTGGATGTGATACTCCACAGGTTCTGGAGGGGGCATGGTGCCCAGAGTGCTCCACATGCAGTGTGGCCGGTACAATTCCCTCACCTGGGTGTGCGTGCCACGACATTGGCGAAGTACAGGTAGCATGATATGCCATGGAGGCAGCAACATACCCCACACTGCTGCGGCTTTGCCTTCCACCTGCAGGTGCCAACAGGGATGACAGTAATGCGTCATGGAAGTTGCCCAGGGTCCTAGAACTCTCCTCCAGCCTCGGACGACTGAGCACTGGGGATGGTAGGCATGTCAGCGGTGGGGCCACTGTCCGAGGACGTCGCGGAGCCGTTGGCGGGGCTTTCGGCGGTGTTTGTGGTGGCAGTGCTTGCGGCGGTGTCTGTGGTGGCGGTGTTGGCGGAGGGGTCTGTGGCGGCGGGGCTGGCAGCGGTGCATGGGTCAGCACCTGCTGAGGGAGAAAGCAGGATGTCTCTTGCAGCCTCTGACGGCTGCCCACCGGGGAAGAGGCTGGGGACTGTCGCAGCGGCTGTAGACGTGCCGGAGGTGGTGCAGGTGGCAGCGCAGGTGGTGGCGCAGGTGGTGGTGCAGGCGGCGGTGCAGCTCACGGTGTTCGCCGCTGTACAGGTTGGCATGGACAGAAGGTGTGACACTGGCCCCTTAGTCGGTGCCACCATGCCCTCTCCTGACCTGTCCTTCTGTTTTTGGCCCTTCCCCATCTTTGATGGTGGCGCAGTTGTCTTGCCACTATCCCCTTTGGTTTTTGCTGAGCCCTTGGTGGCTGGTAGTTTCGGCTTCTCCCTCCGGGGTGTGGGCACCTTTTTCACCTTAGTAGGTGGCGGAATGTCCTTGCCCTGGCTACGTGGCACACTGGCAGCCCTGATGGGTGGCACACTCCATGACCCTGCAGTTGCTGGCACCACTGTGCCAGGGGATGTGGTGGCTGAGGTGCTGGGCTGGGACCTGGAAAGCCTGGCCCTAGGGGAAGGATGAGGGGGGTGGGAGGTGAAGGGAAGAGGTCAAGATTTGCCAGGAAAAGTTTTTTAGACACACTGGAATGGGTAGATGGAGGGGGTTTGGGAGTGGAGGAAGAGGTAGTGGTTGTAGGAGGTGTACGTCTGCTGAATGTGGGTGAAGGTGCATGGGCTGGAGGCTGTTGTGAAGTGGATGGCTGTTGGGTGGGTGGGTGCCTGCATTTGTGTACTTTGGGAGGAGGGATCACAGACACACTGGTAGAGGACACTGGGGATGTGTGAATCGTAGTGGGGATGGTGATTGCACGTGAGCGGTGTGTGGTGATGGGCATGCTGGTGATAGAGCTAGTGGCTGAGGATGTAGCGCATGCAGGTGTGAGTGGAGATGAGACTGGGAGGGAGGAGGGAGACGTGGAGGAGGGGGGCACAGTGGAGGAAGTGGATGTTGGTATGTGTGCATGGGTATGGTGCTTGTGTGAGTGCCTGTGGGATGTGTGGTCCTTATGTTTGCCTGAACCACTCTTGTGTGTTGATGTGTGTGCATGCTGGTCTGATGGTGTGCTTGAGATAGGCAGAGGTACAGGGGATTGGGTCTGGGTGGAGGAGGTTGGAGGGGGGAGGCTGGACACAGGGACAATGGCTGCCATCAATGCTGAGGCTAGAGCCTGAAATTCTCTCTAGTGGGCTGCCTGGCCAGAATGAATGCCCTCCAGGTATGCATTTGTTTGTTGCAAATGCCTCTCAACACCCTGGATGGCATTCAGAATGGTAGACTGCCCAACAGTGAGGGATCTCAGGAGGTCAATAGCCTCCTCACTGAGGGCAGCAGGGCTGACTGGGGCAGGGCCTGAGGTGCCTGGGGCGAAGGAGATGCCCACCCTCCTGGGTGAGCGGGCACGGGACAGATGCTGAGGGGCTGCTGGGAGGGCGGTGCTTGTAGGGGGGGGGCCGCTGTACATGTTGATGCAGAGGGGCCCACCACCGCAAGGGAGCTCCCATCAGAGGAGGAGTCGCTGTCCTTGGTCTCTGCTCCTGTCCCCGTTGTGGAGCTCCCCTCGCCCTCCGTCCCACTGGTGGCTTCAGACTCCGTAGCTTCACCCTCCAGGGCTAAGTGGGATGCAGCTCCCTCCTGCTCCGGTGCCAATGCTCCTCCGCCTGATGATGCTATTGCACACAAGAACAGGGAGACCACAAAAAGGGGGGGAAGACAGAAGAAAGACATGTTAAGTGCATGCAACACCACTACCGTTGGCAGACACAACAGACAGTGAGCAGCCCTCTGCACTACTCCATGCACTTATAGTTCCTTGATTTTTGACATGGCCATAGGGTACGGGGCCTAAGCCCAATTGCTGCACACCTGGAAGTCACAGGAGCCTGACTAGGTGTAGATGGCTCTTAACACTAGTGGGATTGGGGTGCCACATAGCGTACCTCACAAGGAACCTTGCCTACCAAGATCGCCCTGGCCTAGGGGAACCCACTGCCCACCTCCCTCGCCCAGACACCTCGTAATGCACGCAGAGTCAGCTGAAGGAGAGTGTACTCACCCCCTTGTGGCTGCTGTGATGCCCTCAAGCGCCCATCCAACTCCGGATAGGCCACCGCCAGGATCCTGAACATCAGTGGGGTCATGGTGCGACGGGCACCCCTTCCACGTTGGGAGGCCATCCCCAGCTGGGCCTCCGCTGTCTTCTTGCTCCAGCGGCGCAGGTCCTCCCATCTTTTACAGCAGTGGGTGCGCCGTCTGTGGTAGACCCCCAGGACCCGGACGTCCTTGGTGATGGCACGCCAAATAGCCTTCTTCTGGTGGGCGCTGACCTAGAGGAATGGTACAGGGGGAAAGGACATTACTCACCCAGCCGGACCGTCATACTCATTGCCCACCAGTTCCCACCCATGCCATGATGCAGATACACTCAGCATCCGCACATGTAGGCCTCAGCCCCCCCATGTTACTTCCAGCCACACCACTCAAAGCAGGCATTGCCCATTCAGCATGCTGACAGTGTACTCACCTGTTTGTCTGGAGGACCGTACAGTTGTGTGTACTGGGGGAGGACCCCATCCACTAGTTTCTCCAACTCCTCCAAAGTGAAGGCATGGGCCCTTTCCCCGGACACTGTAGCCATTGTCGCTTCCAGACACAGGTCACAGCAGCACTTACAGTGTAGGTCCTCTCCTGTTGAAGGTCAGGTATGAAGTGAGTGAACAGACAGAAAATTACGGTCACATCCGCGGTGGTGCGTACCGTCACCGCCGGCACACATCGTCATTGGCTCCTCGGACCCATAGGGCCCAATGTTAACCAATGCTGAATTGCGCCGCGGTCTTCGCACGCCCACAGCGACGGTGTACAACGCCAGCGCAGTTACCTCATATCCTCTTGTCCCACCTTACAGGTCAGGCAGCCGCCATTTCAGGGGGCCAAATGGCATTAGTTAGAACTGCGTCACACCTATCTAGGCCTGGAATCCACACAGTTACAGGCACTTTGCGGATTAATACATTTTCAGCAAATTACATTTTGTGATACCTCAGTGTTGGCTGACTCGCTGGTCGCTGTTCTCCTCCATAGGGCACGTCTGCTGGGGCAGGTGATGAGATGGCGGCATCCTCCGGTGTACAGACCCCTGGTGGACCTGTCGACAATGGAAGAGAGACACATCATAGTCACATACAGACTTGATCGGGCAAGAATCCAGGAACTGTGTGCCCAGTTGGAGCCAGACCTGATGTCAGCTATCCACCATCTCACAGGGATACCCCCTCTAGTGCAGGTCCTGTCAGTACTCCATTTCCTGGCAAGTGGTTCCTTTCAAACAATAGTGGCCATTGCATCAGGGATGTCCCAGCCAATGTTCTCTAACGTGTTGTCCAGAGTGTTGTCTGCCCTGCTGAAACACATGCGCAGCTACATTGTGTTCCCTCAGGTGGAGGATTTGCCCACAGTGAAAGGTGACTTCTATGCCCTGGGACATATCCCCAACATTATTGGTGCCATTGATGGGACACATGTGTCATAAGTACCCCCATGCAGGAGTGAACAGGTGTACAGAAACCGGAAGAGCTACCGTTCAATGAATGTGCAGATGGTGTGTTTGGCAGACCGGTACATCTCCCATGTGAACGCCAAGTTTCCGGGCTCTGTGCATAACGCTTACATTTTGAGGAATAGCATCATCCCTTATGTGATGGGGCAACTCCAGAGGCACCGTGTGTGGCTAATAGGTGATGCCAAGGACCCAATACAGTGTGAATAGGTGTCTGGGGTTGTCCCTATGGGTTAGTGTGTGTCTAACAGTTGTCCCTCGATATTTGCAGGCGACTCTGGTTACCCCAACCTGTCATGGCTACAGACCCCAGTGAGGAATCCCAGGACAAAGGCAGAGGAACGCTACAATGAGGCACATGGGCGAACTAGGAGGGTGATCGAAAGCACCTTCAGCCTCCTGAAGGCCATATTCCGGTGCCTCCATATGACAGGTGGTTCCCTATACTACTCCCCAAAGAAGGTGTGCCAGATCATGGTGGCCTGCTGTATGCTGCACAACCTGGCTTTGCGACGGCAGGTGCCTTTTCTGCAGGAAGATGGGACAGATGGTGGTCTTGTGGCAGCTGTGGAGCCTGCGGACAGTGAAGAAGAGGAGTCAGAAGAAGAAGAAGATATCGACAGCCGAAACAACATCATCATGCAATACTTCCAGTGAAACACAGGTAAGAAGATGTCACTGCCTCCCACATCTCATACTATTGTTTGAGCTAGCATAAGTCTGTCATTTTCACTCAGTGTATGGACCCTGACTTGTCACTTTGCCTTTCCATTTCACAGATGTGGCTCCCACTTTGTGGCCTCTGCTACGTTTCCTCCTGGCATACAGCTGTGTTACATTGGTATGTGCACAAGTAAATTGACATTGCTATATTCCATGGTTATTGCAATTACACATTTGTGAAAGCACAGACTGACTCCAGATTGCTTTGTGATTGAAGTGTGTTTATTTCTGAGCTAATAAGTGGAGGGGGTTGTAAAATGGGTTGGGGGGGTGGTGGAGGAATGTCCATGGCAGAGTCCAGTCTATTTGTTTCACAGGTGCATTGTCCAAAGGGGCATAGGAAGTGGAGCAATGGCAGTTGAAGGATGGACAGGGTGACAAAGTGGGACAGAAGGGTGACATTCAGGGGGGTCTCATTTCCTGGTGGGGGTCTTGGCAATGTTCTCTGTCTTGCTCCTGGATCTCAGGGACCGTTTACGGGGTGGTTCTCCATCTGCAGGGGGTGGGGTGCTGGTGTTGTGTTCTTGTGGTAGTGCCTCCTACCCACTAGCGCCGGCGGAAGTGGAGGACTGTTCATCGTCCAGGCTAGTGTCAGGGGCCCTTTGTTGTGCCACTGTGTCCCTCCTGGTGTCGACAAGGTCTTGCAGCATCCCTGCAATGGTGACCAGGGTGTTGTTAATGGACTTCAGGTCCTCCCTGATCCGAAGGTAGTGTTCCTCCTGCAGCCGCTGGGTCTCCTGAAACTTGGCCAGTATTGTTGCCATCGTCTCCTGGGAATGATGATAAGCTCCCATGATGTTGGAGAGGGCCTCGTGGAGAGTGGGTTCCCTGGGCCTGTCCTCCCCCTGTCACACAGCAGTCCTCCCAGCTTCCCTGTTGTCCTGTGCCTCTGTCCCCTGAACCGTGTGCCCACTGCTACTGCCCCCAGGTCCCTGATTGTCCTGTGTTAGGGGGGTTGCCTGGGTTCCCTGTAGTGGTAGACACACTGCTGATTGACGTGTCCTGGGGACAGAGGGATGGGCCCGCTGGGTGGGTGCTGTGCTGGTGTTTCCTGAGGGGGAGGCTCTGTGGTGGCTTGTGACTGTGTCAGGGGAACCAACTGTTCCGAGGTCCCTGATTGGCCAGGCTGGTCATCCTGATCCAGTTGTGCAGAGCTGCTGTCATCACTGTGGGCCTCTTCTGTGGGGGGGACTGGATATGTCTGGCACCTCCTGTCCGGTGACGTTGGCTAGGGGTCCTGTATGGGTGTAAAAGCATATTTATTGCATCTGTGTGTGCCATCATGTGCAATGGGTGAGTGACCCTCTACTCCAGTGCTTGCATTCTTGGCTTGGTCCTTGTGTGATAGTTGGTTGGGGGTCTGTGTGGGTATCTGTACTGGACATGTTTTGGTGATGGGTGTCCATGCATTGGTGTTACATGCAGGGCTTGTTTTTGGGATGTGTGGGTTGTGTTGGTGTAGTATCTGTGAGTTGTTGGGGTGATGGGTGTGAGGGTAAGGGTGGGCTACGTGATGGCATGCAGGTAGGGTGGGGGATAAAGTAGTAAAGATTTGCCCTACCAGAGTCCAGTCCTTCTGCTACTCCTGTGAGGCCCTCAGGATGCAGAATTGCCAAGACCTGCTCCTCCCATGTTGTTAGTTGTGGGGGAGAAGGTGGGGGTCCACTGCCCGTCCTCTGTACTGCAATCTGGTGTCTGGAGAACACGGAACGCATCTTCCCCCCTAGGTCGTTCCACCTCTTCCGGTTGTCATCCCGTGTTCTTGGATGCTGTCCCACTGCGTTGAACCTGTCGACAATTCTCCCCCATAGCTTCCTTGCAATGGATGTCTGCTGCACCTGTGATCTGAATAGCTGTGGCTCTACCCGGACGATTTCCTCCACCATGACCCTGAGCTCCTCCTCAGAGAACCTGGGGTGTTGTTGAGGTGCCATGATGTGGTGTTGGTGTGTGTGAGGTGGTGTCTGTTCTGATGTGTAAGGGGATGTGTTGGTGTGTGTTGTTTGAGGTGCGTGGATGTTGTGTAAGTGATGATGTTGTGTGTCTGTGGATGCTGCTGTTGTTTAAGGTAGTGTATCTCTCTGGCCTGCTTTAAATTTCTGGTTGTAAGGGTTTGTGGGTAATGTGGGTGTGTGTTTTATAGTGTTGTGGGTGTGTGGGTGTGGTGTGTGTATGTATATCAGGTGTGTGTATTTTGAATTGTCCAATGTGGTGGAGTTTTGTAAGTGTGTGTGTATTTTGAGCGCGGCGGTGTGTGCTGCCAATGGTTTACTGCGGTTGAAAGTCCGCCCCGTTGATTCGTAGGCCGTGATAGTGTGGGCGTATTCTTGTTGGCGTGGCGGTGTCGGTTTTGTTATCGCCAGTTTATCACTGACCTTTGGTGTGGCGGACTTGTGTGGGTGTCTGTATTGTGGCGGATTCCGAGCTGTGGGTCGTAAAACCTGTAGCGGAATTCCGCGGCTGCAGCGGTATGTTGGTGGTCTTCTGCACAGCGGTAAGCAGGATTTACCGCCAGGGTTGTATTGAGGTCCATTATGTTTGGGTCTCTCTTTCTGCCCCATGGAACATTTCAATTATGCTGAGACTCAAATTGATTTTTTCAAATTTGTTAGAAAACTAAAACTGAAGAAATGTTTTTTTATTGAAACGCCAAAATTATATCAGTCAGGGTTCTGAATGTTTGAATAGTCCTGAGAGTCAGGACCTGTTATGCATTAGTGATGTTGATTCTCTTTTAACTCTTCATGAGTGGGAAAATAATGAGTTAATACAGGACGGAACAAAATATTTATATCAGACCTTGGAAAGTCTAGGTATCACATATGACCTTACTACTTCCTCAGGGTTCAAACCTACATCTACTTTTTTTCCTAATATGAATCATGATAATATTGATACTTTCTACGATATGGTTGTTCAAAATCTTGTTCAATATTGTCACAAAACATGCTTTAAACCTAGACAAAATCAGAATCTGACGTTAGATCAGAGAACCACCATTAAACATTGACTGATAATAAAGATATCATCATATGTCCGGCAGATAAAGGTGGTAATATTGTTCTTATGCATAGACAGATGTATATTGTTGAGGTCATGCGACCGTTAAATAACACTCAATTCTATATGATTATTAACAAAGAGATGTATGTCAGTAGTATAACAGGAATTTGGCATTTGCTAACAGATTTGAAGGATAGAGGTCTGTTATTATGGGAAGAATATTGTTTTTTGAAGAAGGACTTTCCTAAATTACCTGTGCTATACACCCTACCTAAGATCCATAAGAGCAGGAATTGCCCTCCGGGCAGGCCTATTGTATCTTCTTGTGACAGTGTATTGGGAAATGTATCCAAGTATGTTGACTTTTTTTTTAGGGAATTTGTTGTCAATCTGCCCACATATGTGCATGATACCAATGATTTTCTGGGCAAACTGGAAGGAATTGGTTGGGAAGATGATTTTGTATTAATAACCTTAGATGTGAATTCCTTGTACACTATTATTGAACAGGATAAAGGCATACAAGCTTGCAGACATTTTTTACATACCAGATCATTAAAGTATCTGGCACATACCGATATGATCATAAGTATGATTAGATACTGCCTCACCAACAATATCTTTCTGTTCAATGGAAGATTGTACAAACAAATCCTCGGGACTGCAATGGGGACCTGCTTTGCTCCTAGTTTCGCCTGCTTGTTTTTAGGCTGGTGGGAAGATGGGATTTTTAAAGATGAGGTCAATTATCCAGAAACTCAAAAGGCCGTTTTATGGCTTCAATATATTGATGACTTATTCATTTTTTGAAGATGAACTGAAGAGGAAACCCAAAAGTTTATTGATGAGCTCAATAATAATGATCTAAACATTATATTGACATACAATATGAGCAAATCATCGATAGATTTTCTGGATACTTTGGTTGTTGTTAACGATATGAAAATCAATACAGAACTCTTCCGTAAAATCACGGCTGGTAACAGTTTGTTACATGCATCTAGCGGGCACCTGGATAATTTGTAGTGGAGTATCCCTTAGGGGGAGTTGTTGAGGGCTAAAAGAATCTGTAGTACTGAGGAAGTTTTTTGAGAGAGAGCAAAAGGAGATGACGTTGAGGTTTAGGCAGCGAGGATACCCCAATTGGGTTATCAATAAAGCAATTGAAAAAGCGAAGGGAGTGAAAAGAATACAGACTTTATTTGATAACACATCCAAGAAAAAGGAAGCTAAAAAGGAAGATGACACGGACAGCATTAGGTTAATTCTAATTTATAGTGAATATACACCTAAAATTAAAAAAATTGTCGCCAAGAATTGTAATATTTTGAAGAGCGATCATATTATTGGAAATTCAATTCAGAATAGACCTAAGATTACATATAGAAGAGGACGCAGTCTTTGTGATATCCTAAAATCTAATGATTTCACTACAATTCCCCAGATTAAGGAGCATAATCTGCAAGGATTTTTTCCTTGTGGACATTGCAAGGCTTTTTTCGTAATAGCACTATGCGTAAAGAGTATCACACTTGTAAACCAGGAAATACACAGCAGATTTTTCACTTTTTTACCTGTAGTACTTCGTTTACTATCTATGTTTTGGAGTGCCCATGCCAGAGATGGTATGTGGGCAGTACAAAACATAGTGTAAAGAAACGTGTCTTGGAACATATGTGAGCTATCACATCCAGAGATACTCACCATCCGGTAGCTAGACATATTGAAGAACAACACAAGTCAGATTGTTCTCTATTATCACATTTTGCTATTGAACATGTACCACTATGTCAAAGAGGTGGCAATAGAGAGCAAGTATTACGTAAAAAGGAATCGAGGTATATATTGGACCTGGAAACGAAGATGCCTAAAGGTTTGAATTCTGGAGAAGAATTGATTACTCACCTTTATGATGATTAAAAGAGTAGTTGCTGATTTTTATAGGGATATTCTGATATGTATATATATGTAAATAGATTCCAAATATGTAGGGTGATTTTTTTGATTTTCTGTTTTTCTTTCTTTTTCTCTCTTTTTCTTTTTCTCTTAGTAATCTGATTTGAATTTCACTTGGGGTTTTAGGTGATGAACGCAGATGAGAAATTTATCTTTATATAATTTTTTGAATACTTTTTAAGTCTTATGGCTTTGTCCTCAGCTGGTCTCTTTAGGGCAGTGGTCTCCAAACTTTTTTATTCTGCGCCCCACCCAGTTGAAAAATAAAAATCAGTGGGCCCCCCTTCAGAATTTTTCACAAATATTTTATAAAGATGGCAATGTTTAAATGTGTCTAGATGTATCTAAACATTGCAGTTAAGTACTGTTGCCATTTTAAAAATGCAATAACATGTTTCTGCTTAAAACAAAGCACTGTTATCTGTGAAATGCTTCTTTTAGCCAGAGCCTGGAGCCCCCCCTGGGACCACTTGAGGCCCCCCTGGGGGGGCCCGACCCTCAGTTGGAAGACCCCTGCTTTAGGGTCATGGTATATTAATTTATTGGATTGAATTTTGAATAATTAATGGATCTTATGAAAATAAGAAGAACATTTATACAATTTTTTTGTGTGAATAATATGGATGAATTATTATGCATTTTTTTAATATTATTTATTGAGGATTATATTGAATTTATTGTCTGTTAAATTATTATGAGATTATAGCATGATTACCTATGTGTATTTATGTTCAGAGTTTTCTCTTGATATCTAGTCCTATTTCTATGTAACTGAATGAGATGTATTTAACTGTTTTTTGATTGGTGCTTACATTCACGTGATCAAGGCTGTTTGACAGCCGAAACGCGTTCTGAATAAAAGTTACTGCTTTTTCTTTTTGAAGTCCTGAGTGCGCGTTTTTCTTCGTTGTTTTGATATTTATTTTCCGGTTCGCTCTTACCGGTTTTGCGCCCCCGCTCACGGGCAGTCTTAGCCTGTTATGAGCACTTGTTGTCGGATATATGTATATATATATATATATATATATACATATATATATATATATATACATATATATATACATATATATACACATATATATACACATATATATATATATATATATATATATATTGTCCTAAGGGATCTAGACAGATTTAATTGACTGGGAAACTGAGTGATCTTCATATTAATATAGCCACTATTGCCGCATATGAACCCTAGGATGAAAAATAATAGATATTCTCTCATCTGTGTGCATACAAACTCATCCCTCATGGAATCATGTGTCTCCTGCAAGAAAACAATCTATATTCCATACCTTTCTAAATAAGTAGGACTTACCAGCTCTTCTTGAGGCTACCCAGAACCCTGACACTCCAGGAAATGACCTTAACCATATGCATCTCTTGACATTAGGGCATGTCTGAATGTGTCTTGTATGTGAATGCAACATTGTAGAATTCTTGCTTCTACTGGCCAGTCAACTCTGTAAGTCCTACAGATCCATTGATGATGTAATATAAAATGAAACAGGCAAAACAATCCCTTCCCTCTGTCCACTCACACTGAAACCTCTAACCATCAGTAAACGAACCCTGATATCACTCTTTCAATAGGTGATTCCATGAAAAAATCCATAATTGACATTGGAGAAAAACATGTTGTTTTTGCAATCTTTCGATTATTCCAAATTTAGAATCAGAACTGTTAGAGCCTTGTGTTAAGTTCCCCATTCCAACTGTGTTAGAGATTTGAAAATAAATGTTACTAGATACCTCGGCCCTTAGAAGCTGTTCAGAATATTTTTGTAATCTAAATATGTCCCAACTACTCTAAAACATGTCTAGCTCAGAGGAAAGAGTCCAGGAACTCAACCTGACCCCTTACCTACAGCATAGCATGCAACAGATAAGGAACCTCTGTAAAGCCAGCCACATTAAAACTGGCTCAAACCCTACAAAGCTACATGTCCAGGAGCTCCTTGCAGAGTTTGATGCCATCAGCATAAGAGGGGATCCTGACACCACTCCGGATGGGGAGATGGACAGTGATCATGAAAGTGGGGACAGCTCTCTAGGAGAATGCCCCCTCAACTCAATAGGGGAGGAACCTGGAGTGCCTTTTCATAGTTGGGAGTAGGTCAGGCCAATCCAGACAAAGAGAAGAGCTAAAGATGAAAAAGTAATGCTTGTGAGACTAGCAGGAAGGACAGCTGCTGAAGCCAAAATCCTGGCTATAGAGAACGATAGGGCTGATATGGGTCTAGAACCCATAGGTGGTGGCAGCAAAATAAATAGAGAGAGAGAGGACATTTTTAATCCCAAAATCCTCAAAGGGAATTGCGGAGCCTGATCATATCACAAAGTAGTTTACAGCCTTTGAGGGGGCATGCAAGATGAGGAAGGTTCACCATAGGCACTGGCGCTTCCCATTTTGGGAGATATTCTCAGGCAAATGCAGGAATAGACTCTTGACACTGAAGGGCATATTTACATTCCCCTAGCACCACCGGAGCATCACTTTTTGTGATGCTCCAGTGGCGCTGTGTACTGCGCCATATTTACAAGGTGGCGCTAAGCCACTTTTTGTGGCTTAACATCACCTTGTAAATATGGACCCCTCCGACTTAGTTTTCTGCAGCAGCGGGGCATGCAATGGGTGCTGCTGTGGGCATTCCATCACAACACCCATTATTTTTAATGCTGCCCCAGATTTCCAAGAATTCGTAAATCTGCGGCAGCGCCAAAAACTAACGCCAGCATGGCGCAACAAGGAGAAATATTTTTATTTCTCCCCATTTTTGCTTTTTCTATGTGTGCTGCATTCTGCAGCTCACAAAAAAGACCACAATGTCATGAATGATTGTTTATATGCAGGAATGTGTTCCTTCCTGCACATAAACAATCATTCAATAATGATGATTTGCTACTTCTATGTCTGCTGCATTGTGCAGCACACATAGATGTAACAAATCAGCATTGTAGATTGTTTATGTGTGGGATGGGACACCTTCCTGCACATAAACAATCATCCCCTTCAACACAAACACTCTTGCACTATGGTGCAAGGATGTCTGCATTGGTGATGGCAGCTAAATTTAGCACCAGCACTAGGGGAAACACAGGGGTGCACAGTATTTGTGTAAATACAGCACATCCCTGCATTTCTGAAGTGACACAGAGCCCCTGAGTGAGTAAGAAGCTAAGTCCTATGACCTCACAAAGGAAACCCTGATTGAGGGCTTTCAACTCACTACTGAAGAGTACAGGGTTAAGTTCAGGGAGACCCACAAAACCTAGAGTCATCCTGGATAGATTTTGTAAACTTTTCAGTCAAAGCACTAGGAGACTAGTTGAAAGGAAGTAAGGTGCAGGATTATGAAGGGTTCTACAATTTAATTATGAAGGAGCATTTGTTAAGCAACTGTACCTCAGAAAAATTGCATCAGTACCTAGTGGACGTTGGGCTGTTCTCCCCTCATGAGTTGGGGAAGAAGACAGACCTTTAGGTCAAAACAAGGGTGTCCAGGAAGGCCCATGTGGGGGGCGGGGTGACCAAAAGAAAGTGGTTTCTAATCCCCCCAAGGAAAAGATAGTGGCTGCAAAGGCGAAAACCCCAAAGAGTTTTCTAAAGACCCACAAAAACTATACTCTAGGGTGGGCCCCAAGATGTTTCACAATCAAAAGGTGGGTACCAGGGTAAAAACGGATCCCGAAAGGGCATAGGTGTCTCAATTGCAAATCCAAAGAACACTGAATTGGGGACTCTTCCTATCCCTCAAAGGCCCCCTCCAGCGCACCCTCAGTTACTACTGGGGTGGTGAGTCTCTAGATGGGATCCTTTGTGTGCCCTGACCAGGTCAAAGAACACATTGAAGCTATTTTGATCTCTGAGGGTAGGGTGGATGTCACTACCCTGGTTGTCTGGCCCAGTAACCTGGGGAATTAGAGATAAAAGCCAAATATCAATGGGGTTGAAGTGGAAGCACTGAGGAATACGGGTGCAAGTGCCATTATGATGACTCAAAAACTGATATCCCCTGACCGATGCATAAAGGGACTAACTTATCGAGTTATCAATGCTGATAACAATAACATTGTCAAGGTTCACATCATAGCTAAGGTGACTGGCTTCTGGCTAGAAGAAGGCGGTTGTGTCCTCTGCAATTCCTGTAGAATGTTTAGTAGGAAATTAACTGGAGACCACTGCATGGGCTGAGGTAGAGATGAAAACACATGCAGCCACCCTGGGAATGCCTGAGAGGATGTAAATAAAAACCAGAGCACAGAGCAAAACCCACGGTTCCAAAATAGGTGTTAGACTCTAGAATAATGGCCCAACCCTCCAAGAGATAAGCCAAGAAGTCTGGGAAACCACCTTCTGAGGAGACACAAGCTCAGGTCCCCTCTCCTCAGAGAGAGGAGACCTGTCAGCCCCTGAGGAACTGAGCCCCAGGAACTTTGGCCTTACACAGCAGAGCTTCTAGGCCCAGGTGGGCCCTATAGGGAAGATCTTTTTCCAGGGACAGAGGACCTGTCCCACTCTTGAAAGTCTGAGACCGTAAGCTGTTGACCAGGAGAAGAGAGATGTTAGTGGCTCCCAGAGGCCCTATTGGGAGGATGGAATCCTTTACACTGAGGCCGGAGACCCCAAACCTGGTACCACCAGGAGAGTAGCAGTGCCTCATCAGTACTGGGAGTTCTTAGTCACATAGGTCAATGACATCCCCTAGAAGGGTATATTGGCCTGACAAAAACTTGGAGTACATTAGTCAATTACTTCTACTGGCCTGGTATGTCCTAGAAAGTAAAAGGAGTTTTGCAACTCCTGTTTCACCTGTCAAGAAAGTGGCAAGATAGGGGGCAAGCCTAAAACCCCTTAATTCCTCTTCCAGTGGTTGGCGTCCCTTTGAAAGCTTATGGGTTGTCATTGTTGGTCCCCTTGACCCTCAGACAGTATCAGGGAATGGATGTATCCTGATGGTACTGGATCATGCCACCGGGAACCCTGAGGCAATTCGCCTAGGGATTGCCACTGCTCCTGCAGCTGCCAGGACCCTCATCAGTATCTTTACTGGAGTGGGCTTCCCTAAGGAGGTGGTTTTAGACAGAGGTACAAACGTCATGTCTGCTTACCTAAAAGCCTGGTGGAAGGAATGTGGTGTGACGTATAAATTCTCTACCCATTACCATCCTCAAACAAATGGTCTAGTTGAGAGATTCAACAAGACCATGTAAGGTATGATCATGAGGCTCCCTGCTTTTTTCCTACAGAGAGGTACCACAAAAGGGAGTAGGATTCAGTCCCTTTGAAATTTTGTTTGGCCATTATTTTAGGGGACCACGAAGTCTAGTGAGGGAAGGCTGGGAGATCCCCTTGAAACAGCCCAAACAGAACATAGTGGACTATGTGCTTGGCCTACATTCCGTGATGGCTGAGTACATGGAAAAAGCCAACAAAAACCTTGAAGCAAGCCAAGAGCTCCAGAAGCAATGGTTTGACCAAAAGGATGCCCTGGTGAAGTACCAAGCTGGACAAAAGGTATGGGTGTTGGAGCCTAAGGTCCATAAAGCCCTCCAGGTCAAATGGAGTAGACCCTACCCTACCTTTGAGAGAAAATGGAAGGTCTTCTATTTGGTGGACCTTGACATTTCCATGATCCCTCACCGAATAATCCATGTGAACCACCTAAAACCCTACGATGACAGGGCAGGGTTGACCATGCTGATGGTCATTGATGAGGGTCAGAAAGAAGAGAGTCAACCTATCCCTGACCTTCTCTCCTACAATCCTGCAGATGGGTCTATTGAAGAGTTGTCTTCTCAAGCACCCTCACTGCCCAACAGTGGACTGACTGCAGGCAAGGGCTGAGGCAGTATGCTGAGCTCTTTTCTTTGACCCCTAGTCAGACTGCCTGGTGTACCCATGATGTGGAATCTGGAGATAACGTGCCTTTCAAAAGCAAAATCTATAGACAGTCTGATCAAGTCAGAGAAAGCATCAGTGCTGAAGTCAGCAAGATGCTGGAACTTGGGATGATTGAGCCCTCTGAAAGTCCCTGGGCTAGCCCAGTGGCCTTAGTCCCTCAAACCTCATTCCAAGGGAGGTAATCCAGATCTGACGTTTTTTGTGGACTACAGGGGCCTCAGTGCTGTCACTAAGACCAATACACATCCCATTCCAAGGGCTGATTAACGTATTGACAGGCTGGATGCAGCCAAATTTTTCAGTACTTTTGATTTAACATCAGGGTACTGTCAGATTGGTTTGATCCCAGGAGCCAAAGAGAAAACAGCATTCTCGGCCCAGATTGATATTACCCGTTCACTGTGATTCCATTTGGATTAAAGAATGCCCCTCTCACCTTCCAAAGGTTGGATGACAAAGTCTTTGCTGTGTTGGAGTCTTTCACAACAGCATATCTAGATGATATTATTGTCTATAGCTCCACTTTGCAGGATCACCTGATCCACCTTGGGAAGGTCCTTAAGGCTCGGCAACAGTCAGGCCTCAGTATCAAGGCAAGCAAGTGCCAGATAGGGCAGGGCACTGTTGTATACTTGGTCCACCTGATAGGTAGAGGCCAAATTCAACCCTTAGAACCCAAAATCCAGACAATTCTGGACTGGGAGGCTCTAACAACCCAGTCCCAAGTCAGAGCTTTTCCTTGGCTTGACTGGGTACCACAGGAGGTTCGTGAAGAGGTATGGCACTATTGTGGCACCCCTCACTGAACTAACCTCCAAGAAGCAACCTTATAAAGTAAACTGGACCCTGAGTTGTCAAGAGGCTTTTGACACCCTGAAAGATGCATTGTGTTCAGCACTCATTCCCGAAGCTTCAGAATATAAACAGATTTTTGTGCAGACAGATGCTTCTGGTTGTGGGATAGGAGCAGTCCTATTCCAGACCAATGATAATGGCCATGACCAACCTGTTGCTTTCATTGGCATGAGGTTAATCCTCAGGGAACAGAGTTGGAGTGTCATTGAGAGGGAAGCCTTGGCTGTGGTCTGGTCTCTGAAGAAGCTGAGACCATACTTGTTTGGTACTCACTTCATTGTTCAAACAGACCACAGGCCTCTCAGATGACTCATGCAAATCAAGGGGGGAAAATCGTAAACTGTTGAGGTGGTCCATCTCCCTACAAGGTATGGACTTCACAGCAAACCACAGACCTTGGATTGGCCATGCCAATGCTGATGGCCTTTCCAGGTTTTCACACTTAGACAATGAAGCCTCCACTTTTTGCTCACTGGTACTGAGGTTTTCCGACTGAGGTGCACTGGGTTCCTTCTAAACAGGTCCCTAGTGCTAGTGTTGTTTCCCTAAAATCAGGTAAACTGTGTACAATTCGCACACACTCTTGTACCTCTGTAAATGGTACCCCTGGTACCTAGGGTGTGGGTACTAGAGAGGGCCCCTAAGGACAGCAGCATGTATTGTGCCACCCTCAAACCCCCCCTCAAAATTGCACAGAGACTGCCATTGCAGACGGCTTGTCATGTTGCAAGCCATGAGAGAAAACACAATATTGTGTGCCATGCCCCAGTCACTGCAACTAAGTATATTCAATTCACCTGTATACCAGGCCTTAGAACCCTAAAGCAGGGTGTATTATACTTGATGTGAAGACATATCTGCATAAGCAGATATGCTCCTGTGATATCTAGTTGGATTACTAGATGTTACAAGTGAACAAGGGAGACATGTTAAGGTCTGTACTGGAAAATCTTAATTACAAGATCCCCAGCTACTTAATGACTTCACTGAAAGATATGGTGTTTGGTATCAAGCACCTTGTCTTAATAAATCAAGAGTGAGGCCAGGCTTTGATTTATTATGACATGCTCCCCTAGGGCACCTTCGAGGTGACCCCAAAACCTACTAGTCCTCTATGTGCTGGCTGATTGTCATCAACCAAACTGCCATCACAGACATGTTTCTAACCCCCTGGAGTTGAGAGCCCTTGCCAAGGTGTTATCACCTCCTACAGCAGGATGACTAGTTAATCTGCATACCAAGACCGAGGACTTAAAAGACCCTGCCACCTTTGGTATGCAACCCCCAGCTTCTCCCAGACCCAGGAGTTGCCACCCCCTGCCCTGAGGCCATTGGCACCAGGACAGGTGGGGAATTGGTTATTCAGTAGGGGTGTCCCTTTTTGGGCTAGACACACCTCTAAGGTGGGCTACCCAAAGTGGACACTCAAAGAAGGGTTCCACCATTTCGTTTTTCATGAACTAGGAATTCTGGGACAGGGCTATGCCCACTTCCCACAGAAAATGGTCACATAAGGGATGTAGTCACCCCCAGGGTGAGTAGCCCATTGGCTACTCCTCTACACTCTCCTGAACACCCCTAAATTGAGTACGTAGGTGGCCCCCTGACACCAGAAACTTAGATTTATCCTCCCCAAGAAGAAGAGGACAAAGAAGAGCCAAAGAGGCAAGAACTGCAGACTGCTGGTGGACTTTTGGTATGAAACCTTGCCTGTCTACTTGCTCCTGGTCAAACAATTGCAACAACCTGACTCGCCCTGCAGCCATGCAACCTCCAAAACCCTCAGACAGCCTTCAGCACTTCATCAAGTCATCAGCATCTCCCTTGGAGTGCAGGAACCACTTCCCTTCACCCTGCAGACACCAACCCCAGCATCCGGAGCACCGTTGTGCTGACCACCAGGTCCACAGATGCAGTAGCCATTCAGGAGAAGGTCATCATGCTCCAGAGGTAGAACTCATCTCTCCAACTTGTGTGAAGACACCAGGACCCACTGCAGCCGTCCTGCAGCAAAATCTGGAGTACCGGACCCATTGCAGCAACCAACGCTTGTTTGTAGTCCAATCTGCGCTTCAATGACATAACTGAGGACCAGCCGTCAAAGGATGACAGCAAGCAGAAAACATCACTGAGAGTGACCAGCTGCTCTGTTCTGCCCCTCTTTTGCAGGTCCACTCAGGAGTCGTGTGTGCCTTGATGCAGGAACATCTAACAAGCAAAACATGTTGCACCCAAACTCTACAGCCCAGGTCCACAACAAATGACGGTGTTCCCTTGCTCCCAGACTTGTCCCCGTTTGCAGTCTTTTTCAAAGTGGGGCCCTTCATCACCAACCCTGCAGTGTGCAAGATGCCCGACTTGACCAACACCACTGCACCCGAATGCCTCATGGCAGGTAAAACTGTACTGCTGGTGTTTTTACTGACCCTGCACCCCTAGCACCCTTCAACCTACATGGGACCTCTGAGAACTGTCTGTAAAGACCCTTTTGCAGTAAAAATACTTTGCCTGTAGAAAGCATTTACCGCATAAAAGGCATTTTACTGAACTTGTTACGTACTTGCTGAAATTGATACACCACAACAGTACTTACCTTCTTTGATATTTTCTGGTGTTGAACATTCTATTAAAAAGTAACTATATTTTTCTAAACATTGGTCTAGAGTTTCCTTTTGAGTGTGTGGGTGCCTCATTTATTGATTCTGTGTGTTCAACAAATGATTTTCACTACCCTCTGATGAAACTAAACTGCTCCCCTACACTGCCACAAAAGAGAGCTTATGGATTTTTTACTTTAACCCCTGTAAACCAATAAGGGACACCTGGACTATCTGCATAGTGTACCCTTACATTCGGTATGCTACATAGATAGTCAGCTTCCTGCAACTGACAATAAATCATATGTTAGTAAACCAATGTGCAGGATGTGTTGCATAAGACAGTGAGGGTTACGAGGTGTATGAGTCACATGTCCTTCAAAGCCCACTGTCCTATATTAGAAGAATTATAAATTATGAACTGCAAGGATCTCTGTGTTAAAAGCAGAAGCCCATTTACCCAGCTACATAAAATAAAAATCTGTCATATGTGTGTTATATGTGCTTTGCAGGAGACATACTAACCCTCTCTGCTACTTTGATTCAAAGGTGGGACTAGGCGAAACATAAATCTCCCAAGAAAACATGTTAATCTCCAGAGCTATCTTACCATTATTACTATTATTGCCCTATTTTACTGGGCACGTACCTCTGGAGCAGGTGCCTTAATTAACCCCATAAGATATTTTGAAATGCAGTCTTTGCAACCAAATAGGCAGATAGCTATCCTGCCATATTTGTCTTTGTTGGCAATGTCTTTATGGCAGAGTTTAACAATAAATATGTAAGTCGAGGCCCAGATTTTCCATCGGGTTGTGACACATTTTTGGAAAAACGCTGATTCAAATTCTCATTTGTTAAATATTGTAATGCACTCAAATGTTCTCACGATAACCTAATAAACATGTTTGAGTTATTAAGATCTATGTCACTTTTTGTGACATCACTTCCTGTTAGTTCATGGGTTGGGATGCCACTTTCTGTAATGCCACGAGCCATGATCTCACACACTGTGATGCCATGCACCAAGATGGTATTTACATACTGCCTAACTTGGCTAGTCCCCCCACTTCTGTTTTTAGGACCCTGCTGTTGGCCATTTATGTAATGGGTGCTGCTCTGCTTCAGTGTTCCGTAGATGGTACTGCCTGCCCTCTGAGTCATCACTTTGATGGAATTGAGTCATATATTCTCAATAAAGTGCATCTTTGCTTGTTGAGTAAATAAGTGCAAGAGCTCTGCATGTGCATAAGGGACTCAGACTCACCCTTACTTACTCAGGGTGAGGCCTTTCCCTTTGGGTGCCTCCACTAGTGTTTCTCACTGTGCAGCATGTCTCCTACCAGAACTAATGTGCTATTGTCCTTGTCGCATTTGCAGGGCAAATCGGTTTCCTAATTTTTGCAGCAAGTGAAGCAGGACTTGCTCTTTTAGCACTAGTGAGATATAGAGACTGGCTTAGAATTCAGCGGATGGGTTACTTCATCATAACCATGACGGATATCCTGTTTGTCGTTGGATATAATGCACTTGGAACACAGCAGATGGGATTTCCATCACGTTTGTGGTGGAGTAAACTGACTTTGAAATTCTGAATCAGGCCCCTAGTCTTGCATTCTCTTTCCTGAAATGAGTTTGCTGCAGAGTTGCAGGAAAGGTTTAGGGAGGCTTCTTAGGATTGCATTACCATAGTTGACTTGTGAGATTCACTAACGTTTGCATAAACAAGTGTAAGTAATTTGGTTTTAGAAACTGTTGAATGTTTTGTATAGACTGGTGTGAGAATCTTGCATCTTTTTGTTACTATTCAATATGTAGTTTCATGGGAAGGAGAATTGTGGTCTATCAAAAAGCCTAAGAATTTTACTTTGGAGGTAAGATCAGCAGCAAAGCTTTCATGTGGAGTTCTGAAAACTATTCTTCACTGCTCTTGGATTTATGTTTTTTGGATGTTCAGTTATGAGGATTTGTATAGTGCATTTATCACCCGAGGTTGCATCCAGGCGCTAGAGCAGATGTGGATGTCGATCGGGGTCCCTAGTTGAAAAGCCACAAGTTCAGTTTCTTGCCAAAGTCAAGTAGAGATGGGGAGGTCCTCATGTGATGGGGAAGGTTGTTTCATGTTTTGGCAGCGATGTAGAAAAAAGACAGCCTTCCTGTTTTGCTTCAGTTAATGCATGGGTTCTGTGTGAGGTAGAGTGTGGGCTGAGTGCAGTTGCCTACTTGTAGGGTGGAAGTTAAGGCAGTGGTTGAGATAGGTAGGTCTGGAGTTGTGGAGGGATTTGTTGGCATGGATGAACAGTTTGAATTAGCCAGTGTAGCTCTCTGAGGTAGGGCCTGATGTGTGGGCTGCAGAGGATGTCAAGGATGGGTCTGGTAATAGTGTTCTGGGTGGTCTGGAGTCTTTGTATGAGTTGGAACGAGATCCCAGCCTACAGTGCGTGGCCAATATGCTGGTTATGAGGGAGTGGGTGACCGTGCATCTGTCTGGTGTTTGTGGGGAGCCATTTGAATCATCTTTCCGAAGTTTACATAGGATGAGGAAGTAGGAAGAGGTTACAGCCAAAAACCTGTTTGGTCATCGTGAGTTTGTCATCCAAGATGAGTCTGAGGTTTCTGGCATGGTCTGTGGGGGTTAGCTTGGTCCCAGTTTGGTTGTCCACCAGGAGGACCCCCACAGAGAGCTCTTGTTCCTGAAAATCAGGACTTCCTATTTGGTAGAGTTGAGTTTTAGGCAGTTCTGATAAGAAAATTAATTCGGTGTTTTGAGGGCTGATGCTTATAAAGTTTGTGTACATCAAGTTATTGATGTGCCATAGGCAGGCTTTTGGTATGACCACAAGTTGAATGAAGGAATTTTTTTAAATCACATGGGTCTCATCTGTCTTTTGGTAAATGGTGATGCATGTTTCCTCTATCAAGATTCCCATATACAAGAGAAGCAAAGTGGGTGCAAAAACAGATCCTTGGAGTATACTACATTCGACAAGTTAATGTTCGGAAGTTGAATTGTCCATCTTCACAATTTGTTTACTGTTTTTTCTGTGTGAATTGAACCAATTACTAAACGAGGCTTGAAAACTTCTCATGACCTTGAACCCCAGTCTTACTCTGCCACTTGGTCGCAGTGGTCTCTAAGTGTTTCGAGAAGGTGCGCAGGTGTGTGTTTTTGTGTGTGTGTATGCTGCTGACTGCGCCCATTGAAAAGATCAATGGGGCATATTTACATGTCCCTAGAGCCACTGGAGCGTCACTTTTTGTGATACTGTGGACGGGCTGTGCATGGCACCATATTTAAAAAGACAGCGCAAAGCCACTTTGTAAATATGGACCCCTCCGACGCAGTTTTCTGCAGCAGGGGGGCATGCAGTGGGTGTTGCTGTGGGTGGTCCACCACAACGCCCATTGCTTGTGACACTGCCCCAGATTTACAAGGAATTCTAAATCTGAAGCAACCTCAAGAACTAATGCTAGCCCAGCTGTGGCGTTGCATGACGCAACGTGGAGAAATACTTTTATTTCTCCCCGTTCTTGCTTTTTCCATGTGCGTTACATTCTACAGCACACATAGAAAAAGCGATAGGCCATTAATGATTGTTAACATGCAGGAAGTTGTCCCTTTCTGCCCATAAACAATTATTCAATAATGATGATTTGCTACTTCTATGCCAAATCGCCATTGTATTTTATTTATGTGCAGGAAGGGGCACCTTCCTGCACATAAACAATCATTCCCTTTAATGCAGACACCCTTACACTATGGTGCTAGGATGCCTGCGTTGGCAGCTACATTTAGCACAAGCACTTGGGGAAACACAGGGGTGCACCGCATTTTTTTAAATACGGCACATTCCTGCATTTCAAAAGTGATGCAACGCAGCAGTGCCAATTTTGGCGCAGCACGGCAGTGTCCTAATTTCATGGAAATGTGCCCCTTTGTAACTGGGAGTGGGAGGAGTGTCTGTGCCAATGACAAACTGCAATGCAAAGAATTTATGTGTCTCTTCATCAATGTGTGTACATTTTAGAGGGCACGCAGTGGTGCGTGCCTAGGTGAAAGAGCAGGGGTAGTTAGAGAGCCTGCTGGAAAGATATGTGTAAACTGCAAGCTGTAGATTTGATTCCTTGTATGATCGCTGGGTGAGTTCATGTGCCAGTGGTAGAAATCTGTGTGTGCATCCTGAAGGGCACAAGTTTGAACCTGAGAAGGAGGTGGTTGCAGTGCCTGTTGCTATTGTCTGTGTGTGTAAAGGACAAGCTACAGGTTTAATAGTTGCAAAATAGCTCAGTGGATTCATGTGCCTGCTGCAAAGATCTGTGTGCATCTTGCCTGGGGCACCGACGGTATTTAATGTATCTCTTTCCTGCATGTACACTCAACAGTAATCTAAGGGGCATATTTACAAGCCCCTTTCGCGGCCTTAACCCTGCCTTAGCGTAATTTTGATGATGCTAAGGTGGCGTTTAGGTGGCCATTACCCCTCACCACATTTACAAAGTGGTGCAATGCATGCATTGCACCACTATCCAACCCCTTCCACCACATTCTGCGTGCGCCAGGCATAACGTATACACAAGAGTGGCGTTCCCACTGAGGGAGGCCCCAAAAAAATGGAGCAGTGAAGTTTTCAAGATTTCACTGTGTATTTTTTTCCGTCATTTTTAACACCTTCTCAGGGCATAAGTTAAAGTGGGGCACCCATAAGAATCTATGAGCCTCCCTGTGCTTTGCTGCACTAGCGCCAACATTTGTGGCACTAGTTCAGCAAAGCATCACAAAGGCGTCAAAAATGTAGAAGCTGTTGTGGTAATGACTGCAATGTATTGTAAATACGACCAGGGGCGTGGCTTTGGGGGGGAAGGTAGGGTGGTACACCCCCCTAATAAATGAATTTTCTGATAAATAGCTGGGTACAGATGATTTCATTCGGGTATGGGGAGATGTCTGCCGGAATTCACCAGGAATTGTTACATTACTTCAAACAAAAACGCACACACACTCTCTCCCTCTCAGTTTTTAAAGTCATACAAAATATACCAAATATTGGCCCTCATTATGGCATTGGCGGTAAATCCCACTTACTGCCATGCCGACAGCCGCCAACATAATGCCGCCACAGCGGATAACCGCCAAGCATATTATGACACACACATACCAATCCGTCACTGTACAGCCACACACACAAGTCCTCCAGCCCAAAGGACAGTGATAAACTGCTGGTAGCAAAAGCCACAAGTTACGCCAACAAAACTACGCCCATCACATTATGGCTCACGAATCACTGTGGCGGACATTCAATGGCGGTAAATCATTACCACATTGGAAAATTCAAACTACAGAAACCTGACACACATACACACACACAACACCCACACACCCACATCACTATAAAACACCCACCCACAATACCCACATCCCTTTACGACTAGAAATAATTGCTACCAGAGAGAGCTACAGCAGGAGCATCCACACAACCAGAGCCACATAACACCATCACCTATACACCATCCACGCACCTTACATCACACACCCCAACACATCAGCCCACAAACCCTCACCCACACCACTCACAATACACCTATGGCACCACAATGACACTCCAAGTTCTCAGAGGAAGAGCTAAGGGTCATGGTGGAGGAACTCATCCGGGTAGAGCCACAGCTATTTGGATCACAGGTGCAGCAGACATCCATTGCTAGGAAGATGGAGCTATGACGGAGAATCGTGGACAGGGTCAACGCCGTGGGACAGCACCCCAGAACAAGGGATGACATCAGGAAGAGGTGGAACGACCTACGGGGGAAGGTGCATTCCTTGGCAGCAAGACACCAACTAGCTGTACAAAGGACTGGTGGTGGACCCCCACCTCCTCCCCCACAGCTAACAACATGGGAGGAGCAAGTCTTGCATCCTGAGGGGCTGGCAGGAGTAGAAGGAGGACTGGACTCTGGTAAGTCAAATCTCTATTACTATCCCCCCCCCCCTACTGGCATGCCATCACAAACCCACATCCTTACCCTCACTCCCATCAGTTCACCACCTCCCACATACCCCACCATCACAACCCACTCATCCCAATACCAAGCCCTGCATGCAACACCAATGCATGGACACCCCTCACAGACCTGCATGGACACCTATCACCACTGCATGCACACTGGAGAGAATCACCTAGCCCACCAAATAGCAACTCACACAAAGGCAAATCTGCCAGGGCAAATACAACCATAGACGGCAACACACCCATCACAGTCACACACCACCACAGAGCCTCCCCACTCAGGAAACATCACCACAGCACCCACCCAGCGGGCCCATACCTCTGTCCCCAGGACACATCAATCAGCAGTGTGTCTACCACTACAGGGACCCCAGGCCACCCCACAAACACAGGACGATCGGGGACCTGGGGTCAGTGGCAGTGGGCATACTGTTCAGGGGACAGAGGCACAGGACAACATGGAAGCTGGGAGGACTGCTGTGCGACAGGGGGAGGACAGGCCCAGGGAACCGACTCTCCAGGAGTCACTCACCGCGATCCTGGGAGCCTACAAACATTCCCAAGATACGCTGGGCCAGATACTGGACAAGTTGCAGGAGAACATGCAGGTTGCAGGAAGTACAGTACCTGGGGATCACGGAGGACTTGAAGGACATCAACACCACCCTGGTCTCCATTGCAGGGGTGCTGGCAGACATGGCCAGCACTATGAGGGAGGCAGTGACTCTCCTGATTGTCACTCGTGTCCCACTCTGTCACCCTGTCCACCTTGAACTGTCATTGCTCCCTTTTCTATGCCCCTTTGGACAATGCACCTGTGATACAAATAAAGTGGACTCTATCTTGGACTTTTCTCCATCATCAACCCAGCCCATTCCACTACCCCCTCTACTTCTTAGCACTTAAATAAACACCCTTTGAAAAAATACAAGTATGCAGTATGTCAAATTATTTAAGTATGTATTTGTTTTTCCAGGTTAAAACATTGCAAATCAACTGTACAGTAAATGTATACATAGGAAAGACCTGTAGTTGGCTGCAGTCAACACACCAGGAGCTATAGCGGGCACACAATTCTGCAAATAGAGATGTCAAAGGGTACAGTGATTGGCCATAGAAGTGGGAAAGACAGCCTGCCAGTGACAATGTCAAACACAAAACTGTCAATTAAATGTGAATTTACACTGTCTTACCTGTGTGTCATTGGAAGTATTGATGAATGATTGCACTTCTGTTGTCATCATCCTCATCCTCAACCGCCTCATCTTCACTGTCCACAGGGTCCACTGCTGCCACACGGCCATCTCCAGCCTCCTCCTCCTGCAGAAAAGGCACCTGGCGACACAAGGAAAGGTTGTGCAACATACAGCATGCCATGATGATCTGGCAGACCTTCTTGGGTGAGTAGCTCAGGGATGTTGGATGGAGGCAACAAAACCTGGCCTTCAGGAGGCCGAAGGTCCTCTCAATAATTCTTCCTGTTCCCCATGTACCTCATTGTAATGTTCCTCTGCCCGTATCCTGGAATTCCTCACAGGGGTCAGAAGTCACGAGAGGTTGGGGTAACATGAGTCACCTGCAAATATCGAGGCACAACTGTTAGCCACACACTAACCCTTAGGGCCCACACTATACCCATACACCAACATATACTGGATAAGAACCAGGGCTCACCTATTAGCCACACCCTGTGCCTCTGGAGTTGAGCAATCACATGTGGGATGCTGCTATTCCTCAGGAGAAAGGCATCATGCACAGACCCAGGATATTTCACGTTGACGTGGGAGATGTATTGGTTCGCCAGGCACGCCATCTGCACATTCAAGGAGTGAAAGCTCTTTCCATTTCTGAACACCTGTTCATTTCGTCGGGGAAGGGGGACAAATGCAATATGTGTTCCATCAATTGCCCCAATAATGTTGGGAATATGTCCCATTGCATAGAAATCAGCTTTTACTGTGGCCAAATCCTCCACCTGGGCGAAAACAATGTAGCTGCCCATGTGTTTAATCAGGGCAGACAACACTCTGGTCAGCACTATTGAGAACATTGGCTGAGACATTCCTGCTGCCAAGCCCACTGTCACTTGGAAGGAGCCAAGTGGCAGGAAATGGAGCACGGATAGCACTTGACAAGAGGGGTAATCCCAGTGGGATGACGGATAGCAGAGATTAGGTCAGGCTCCAATTGGGCACAGAGCTCTGTGATTGTGGCCCTGTCCAGTCTATAGGTGAGGATAATGTGCCTGTCCTCCATTGTTGCCAAGTCCACCATGGGATCTGTACAGGGGGATGTCTCCATCTCCTATTCATTCACAGTGGTTGCAATCTATGGGGCAAAATGGTGAGCAGCTGGTCATTATCTCTTAATTCCAACCACTACAATTCAATGAATGTTGTGATTGTAACAGCATTTTGTTGGAGATGTCCAAATGGTGCATTTGTGTACTGTGACGCAGTTAGGATCCATGGCCTGCCCCCCCTGCTGAAATGGTGTCCACCTGTCCTGTATGGAGGGACAGGTGGAAATGAGGTAATTCCGCTGAAGTTCTGCGCCGTTGAGTGGTTCAGCCATTCGAGGTTGCAGGGGATGGGTTAGAGCCTCCCCCCACCACTGCCAGCACCGCCACCATCACCACCACCAGTGCCGCCACTAGCACTGTTACCAGGACCGCCACCAGCGCCGCCACCAGCACTGCTGCCAGCAGCAGCAGCCACAGTGGGCAGCTGTCTGAGGCTGCAGGGAAAGGGCTGGAGCCTCCCCCCACCACTGCCAGCACCGCCAGCAGCACCGCTGCCAGCAGTAGCAGCCCCAGTGGGCATCTGTTTGAGGCTGCAGGGGAAGGGCTGGAGACTCCCCCCACCACTGCCAACTCCACCAGCAGCACCACCACTGAGCAGCCATCACCGCTGGTGGACAGTGTGTAGTCCTGCATCCATGGGCTGTTGTGCGGCCTGGCCCCAGCAAATCCTGTGGGTCTGACACCCAGGTGAGAGACTGTGACCTTGCACTCCCCAAGACCTGCATCACAGGGCACAATGCCCCCTCCAGAACCAGTGAAAGAAGCCATCCACTCACCCCATTCTCCCCAGGATGAAGCTCACTGGGCACAATGCCCCCTCGAGAACCAGTGGAGAAGCAATCCACTCACCCCATCCTCCCCAGGATGAAGTTCACTGGGAACAATGCCCCCTCCAGAACCAATGGTAGAAGTCACCCACTTGAGAGTCTGTGGCCTTGCACTCCCCAGGACCAAGCAGTGGGCAAATCACCCACTTGAGGGACTTTGGCCTTGCACTCCCCAAGACCAAGCAGTGGGCAAATCACCCAAATGAAAGACTGTGGCCTTGCACTCCCCAGGACCAAGCAGTGGGCAAGTCACTTACTTGAGAGACTGTGGCCTTGCACTCCCCAGGACCAAGCAGTGAGCAAGTCACCCACTTGAAAGATTGTGGCCTTGCAATCCCCAGGACCAAGCATAGGGCATGTTGGCCCCTCCAGGAACAGTGGCGTTGTACCATCTTCTGGCTGAGGTGCCCCCCACTCCCCGTCCGCCTGAGGTGCCTGTCTATTTTTGACCTGATGCCCCTGCAGTGTTCTCTCCATGTTGTTCCAGGAGTAAGGTGGGGCCTTGGACTATGTGATGTGGTCCTGTGGCCCACAGACATTGATGACTGGGCAGTGTCCCTACATTTGTAAATATGTATATACTTTTTGATTTTGAAGCACGTATTATACTATTTTATCTTATTACACTCACTTTAATCTATTCCTTTTGTCCTTACAGTATTTCTGAGGGGTAGAGGGTGTATATATATTGTATGTGTATGGTGTTGGGGGTGGGGGTGGGGGTGTTGCGTGTGTGGGTCACTCTCTTTTTCCTCCCTCCCTCCGCTGTGTGCTAGGCAGCAGTACTCACTGTGGTCTTCTTTACTGGAGTGGTAGTTTGTAATAGAGCAGAAGGTAAAAGAGCATGGGGAACACAAGCAACTCTGGCTCCATGGCAGCGTGGTACTTTCCTAAGTCTCCAGAGGTGAGTTGTTTCCCTTCTGTGCAGTGTTTCCGCCAGGCTTTTGATGTCATTGGTACCGCCCCGGAAAAGATGGCGAATTGGTGTCTCATTATACAGTTGGCAGAACTTTGCCTTCCACCTGGCTGAAGGCGGTTACCGCCATGGTGGCTGTTGGTTTCACCCTGACGGTCGGTGTGTTAAAGTGGCTGTCTGTCTGAGCGGTTTCGCCGTGGTCATAATTTCATATTTATTACCACTGGCCTGTTGGCGGTATTACCGCCACTTTATCACCGACCACCAGGATCGTAATGGTGGCCATTGTGCTTTCCCTCTCTCTCTCCTTTATCAATCTGCATTCCTCTCCTGTTCAACTGCCTCTTAGGCCCCTTCAATGCACCCTGCTTGCGTATAATGTACTTTTACATTATATGCTAGTTTGATTCTCGGACACTCTAAAGCCCACACCCCACCAATCTTACTCACCAAGCTAGGCTCTAGAATATGGCGCTAACATGGTGTTGTTATGGGGGGTAAGGGCGACGAAGAAAAGTGACGCATCAGATCGATGCCCCACTTTCTCATAAATATGCCCCTATGTTTCTAGAAGCTGCAAGTTACAGTGCTGAATTACACACAATATCTTGATCAGCTCATGTCTCTTCCACAGAGACAGGAACGGTTCTTTAAGGGTCAAAGGTTCAAATCTTTGTAAAGTAGAGAGAAATGAGTGTGTGAGTTTGTTTTCTCTCGTTACAGGTTCAAATCCTAAAACAAAAGCTCAGTGGTTTTGTGTGCTGGCCACGTGGATGCGCATGTCACCTATAGGTTCTAAATATAGTAATATTGTTTCTTAAGTTAATGCATAACGTTGCAGACATGAGTGTGCAACATGCAGGTCAAATGTGTGCAGCATTTCATCATTTGGTGTTTGGTAGCTCATGTCATAACAATTATGCACGTTGCCATAAGTAGAGCAAAGCAGTAGTATAATTTTCATGTAATAAGACTTTATGATCTCACAGCTGTCTTGTTACCAACATTGGCTGTAAAAGCCGCATACCGCCGTGCAGAAGACCGCCAACACACCGCCGTGGCCGCGGAAAACCGCCACAGCTATTATGACCCACAGCACAGAATCCGCCAAAATTCAGACCCACACAAGTCCGCCACACCAAAGGTCAGTGAAAACCTGGCAAAAACAAATCGTCCACCATCACGCCAACAGAAATACGCCCACACTATCACGACACACGAATACACGCAGCGGTCTTTCAACCGCGGTATTCCATTGGCAGTACACACCGCTCCGCTCAAAATACACACACTCTTACAAAACACTACCACATTGGACAATTCAAAATACACACACCTGATACACATACACACACTACTCCCACACACCCAATACAATATAAAACACACACCCACATCACCCACAAACCCCTACAACCAAAAATCACGAACGAAGGCCAAAGAGAGACACCACCATCAACAATACTAGCATCCACAGGCACACAACACCATCACCCACAGAAATTCCACGCACCTCACACTACACACCACTACATATCAGCACACTTATCACCCCACACACCACCCCACACATCACCTATACCACCCCATGACACGGCAAAGACACCCCAGGTTCTCGGAGGAGGAGCTCAGGGTCATGGTGGAGGAAATCATCCGGGTAGAGCCACAACTATACGGAGCACAGGTGCAGCACACCTCAATTGCAAGGAAGATGGAGCTATGGCGAAGAATAGTGGACAGGGTAAACGCAGTGGGACAGCACCCAAGAAATTGGGAGGACATCAGGAAGAGGTGGAACGACCTACGGGGGAAGGTGCATTCTGTGGTCTCAAGACACCACCTGGTGGTTCAGCGGACTGGCGGCGGACCCCCACCTCCTCCCCCACAACCAACAACATGGGAGGAGCAGGTCTTGGCGATTCTGCATCCTGAGGGCCTCGCAGGAGTAGGTGGCGGAATGGACTCTGGTAAATCAAATCTTAACTATTACATCCCCCTCCCTACCTGCATGCCAGCACATACCCCCACCCTCACCCTCACCCCCATCACTCTAACTCCTCACAAATGTCCCAACATCACAAACCACACATCCTAACCCCAAGCCCTGCATGCAACAACAAAGCATGGACACCCATCACTAAATCATGGCCACTGCACATACCCATACACCCCCCTAAACCATCATCACACAAGGTCCCACACAGGAATGCAAGCACTGGGGTACACGGTCACCCACCCATTGCACACCATGGCTCACACAGATGTAATAAACAACCTTTTATACCCCTGCAGGACCCTACCCAACGTCACCGGATAGGAGGGTCCACACATGTCCACACCACCAACAGAAGAGGCCCACAGTGATGACAGCACCTCTGTCCAACTGGATCTAGATGACCAGCCCGGCCCATCGGGACCTTGGGACAGTCGGTTCTCCTCACCCAGTCACAGGCCACCACAGACCTTCCCCCCTCTGGAAACACCAGCAGAGCACCCACCCAGCGGGCCCATACCTCCGTCCCCAGGACACGTCAATAAGCAGTGTGTCCACCACTACAGGGAACCCAGGCTAACCCACCACCCCAACAACAACAGGGACCTGGAGGCAGAGGCAGTGGCAGTGGCAGTGGCCACACGGGCCAGGGGACGGAGGCCCAGGAACACAGGGGAACTGGGAGGGCTGTTGTGCGACAGGGGGCGGACAGGCCCAGGGAACCCACTCTCCACGAGGCACTCTCCAACATCATGGGAGCATACCACCACTCCCAGGAGACGATGGCAATGATACTGGCCAAGTTTCAGCAGACCCAGCGCCTGCAGGAGGAACAGTATTTGGGTTTCAGGGAGGAGCTCAGAACCATCAATTCCACCCTTGGCATCATTGTAGGGGTACTAAAGGAAGTCCTCAACACCAGGAGCGACACTGTGGCACTACAGGGGGCCCCTGACACTAGCCTGGACAATGAACTGCCCACCACCTCCGCCGGCGCTAGTGGACAGGAGGTACCGCCACAGGACCACCACACCAGCACCCCACCCCCTGCAGACGGAGAACGACCTCGCAAACGGTCCCTGAGATCCAGGACAAAGACAGAGAACAATGCCAAGACCCCCGCCAAGAAATGAGACCACCCTGATTGTCATCCTACTGTCCCACTTTGTCACCCTGTCCATCCTTAAACTGCCCCAGCTCCACTTCCTATGCCCATTTGGGCAATGCACCTGTGAGACTAATAGACTGGACTCTGCCATGGCCCCTCACCATTTTGCTACCCCCTCCAATTTTGAGCACTAAACTAAACACTCTTAAAGCACAAAACAATCTGGAGTCAGTCTGTGATTTCGAAATAGTGTATTAGCAATTACAGTGTCAAAATGCTCTTTCAAATGTAATGTCAACATAACTATGTCACACAGCTCTAGTCCATGAGGAAATAAAGCAGATGTCACACTGTAGGACCCACATCTGTGAAATCGTAAGGGAAAGTGCCAACTCAGTGACCATACACTGGGTGAAAACGACAGACAGTAGAGAGGTAGTAGTGTTAAAGTACATGTAGTAGGCAGGTTTGTATTCTTACCTGTGTTTCACTGGAAATATTGCTGGATCACTGAGTCCCTGTTGTCCATGTCTTCTTCTTCTGCTTCCTCGTCTTCACTGTCCACAGGCTCCACAGCTGCAACAACACCGCCATCTGGACCATCCTCCTGCAGAAAAGGCACCTGTCATCGCAAAGCCAAGTTGTGAAGAATACAGCAGTCCACGATTATCTGGCACACCTTCTTTGGTGAGTAGAATAGGGATCCACCTGTCATATGGAGGCACCTGAACCTGGCCTTCAGGAGGCCGAAGGTCCGCTCGATCACCCTCCTAGTTCGCCCATGGGCCTCATTGTAGCGTTTCTCTGCCCTTGTCCTGGGATTCCTCACTGGGGTCAGTAGCCATGACAGGTTGGGGTAACCAGAGTCACCTTCAAATGGCGAGGGACAACTGTTAGACACACACTAACCTGGAGGGATATCCCCAGACCCAGACAACCATTCCCACTGACTTGCTTCCACGTGCTCACCTAATAGCCACACACGGTGCCTCTGGAGTTGACCCATCACATACGGGATGCTGCTATTCCGCAGGATGTAGGCGTCATGCACTGAGCCAGGGAACTTGGCATTCACATGGGAGATGTACTGGTCGGCCAAACCTACCATCTGTACATTCATCGAATGATAACTCTTCCGGTTTCTGTACACCTGTTCACTCCTGTGGGGGGGTACCAAAGCCACATGTGTCCCATCAATGGCACCTATGATGTTGGGGATATGCCCCAGGGCATAGAAATCACCTTTTACTGTAGGCAAATCGTCCACCTGAGGGAAACCGATGTAGCTCCGCATGTGTTTCAGCAGGGCAGACAACACTCTGGACAACACGTTGGAAAACATAGGCCATACCCCTGTCTGATACAACCTCTTTTGGAACCCCCCCTGGAAAAGATTCCCAGGAGGGCTTTTGCCACTGCAGGAGCTGTAGTGGTCCTTCGAGGAATTGCTTCAGGATATCTTGTGGCATGGTCCACAACCACCAAGATAAACCTATTGCCTGAAGCAGTAGGAGGGTCAAGGGGGCCAACTATGTCAACTCCTACCCTTTCAAATGGAACCCCAACCACAGGTAGTGGAATAAGGGGAGCCTTCGTTGTGCCACCAGTCTTGCCACTGGCTTGGCAGGTCACACAAGACTTACAAAAATCTTTTGTGTCCTCTGACATCCTAGGCCAGTGAAACAGGGGGACATGCCTTTCCCATGTTTTGATCTGGCCCAAATGCCCAGCCAAAGGAATGTCATGTGCCAGAGTTAGGAGGAACTCTCTGTAGTGCAGGGGAATGACCAATCTCCTGGCTGCTCCAGGTTTTGGGTCCCTTGCCTCTGTGTACAAGAGGTTGTCCTCCCAGTAAACTCTGTGTGAGCCACAACTTTCTTTGGATCAGTAAACCTCCCCCCCCAAGTTGAGATTCACAACAGCCATGGGGTGGATAAGAGTGTTGTTATGAGCGTCTGTCACTTGGTACTGGTAACCAAGTAGGTTTTGTTCAGGGTGTACCAGTTTCTCTATTACCATGGTAACACTGGCACCCATGTCCCTGTAGGCCTGAACCTCAACACCATTTATTAGGGGAAGTTGCTTGTATTTATCCATATTAAGGGGACAAGCAACCAAGGTGGCCAAATCAATGGCACCTTCAGAGACTAACACAGCCTCTGCGGTCTCCCTAACAAGACCAACCCCAACTAAATTACCAAAAGTGAGCCCAGCTACTCCCTTGGATTGAAATACTGGTTTCTTATGTGAACTCCAAATATGTCATTGTTGTGGGTGACCTGAATCTAATCCTCAAGCCCTTCTGAGTCACTTGGAATTTAGCTGCAGACAAGGATGATTTTTTTAGCATCCCAGAGGTGAGCGTTCCATCCAAAAATCAAGATGTCAGGGGCAGCGCTGCAAAGGGCCAACACATCTCTCCTGTATGGCCTTCGAGCCTGTAATCGTTGCTCTAGTTCCAATAATAACAATGCTCCAACATTTCAGAGGGGGATTATGCTAGTGATATAGATTACATCCTCCTTGTTGTTAAGATTTGGAGAGCAATGAAGGACATGTGTAGGAGGCTGGCCTGGCTTGTAGTGGGTACCAGTGGTACTTATACCTTAAACCAGGTCCAGTTATCCCTTATTAGTAGAGTGTAGTAGTGTTCTAGCAGCTTAGGCTGATAGAGGTAGCTATAACAGAGCAGCTTAGGCTGAACTAGGAGACATGCAAAGCTCCTTCAATACCACTTATATCATATAGGTACTATATCATAAGAAAGACTACTCAGAGTTACTAAAAATAAAGGTACTTTATTTTAGTGACAATGTGCCAAAAATATCCCAGTGGATTTACTCCCTTAGGAGGTGAGTAACATACACAAAATATACACAAATAACCAATTCAGGTAAGTAAAACAGTCAGAAAGTAGTGCAAACACTGTTAAACACAGTAGGATGCAATAGGCCTAGGGACAACACAAACCATATACTAAGTAAGTGGAATGTGAACCACGAATGCACCCCTAGGCAAGTGTAGTGTGTAGAGGGTCGCTGGGAGTGTAAGAAAACACCAAGGGTGTAAAGGAGACCCCACCCCAGGACCAAGGAAAGCAGGAGTAAAGTACTACTATTTCCCCCAAAACACACTAAAGTAGTGATAAAGTATTTTGCAAGCACCACAACAGACTACAAAGCACTGAAGACGGATTCCTGGACCTGAAGACCTGTAAAGGAAGGGTACCAAGTCCAAGAGTCACTAAAATGTCCCGGGGGGGCAGGAGCCCACTAAACCCCGGATGAAGGTGCAAAATGACTGTCTCCTTTTGGAAGAGGATGCTGGTTTTGCACCAATGAAGAGAGGTAGGAGGTTTTGCTTTGTGCAGAAGATTCCCACAGTGTGCTGGTGGACGCAGAGTGGTTTCCTCACAAAATATAGCAAACAAGCCTTGCTACCTGCAAGAGTCGCAGTTGAAAAAAAAGGGTGCTCCCCAGGCCCAGGAAGGACCAGGATGTCACCACTCAGGAGGGGAGACAGAGAGGGCCCTCAGCAATGTAGAGAGCCCACTGGATGGAGGGAAGCACCCGTAGGAGTCCTTGAACACAGGTTCAAGAAGACTGAACAAGGCGGTCATCTCAACACTGCAAAGAGAGGTCCCACTACACCGGAGGTCAAGTCAGGGAGCTGAACATCGCAGGACGGAGTGCTGGGGACCTAGACTCAGTTGTGCATGAAGGATTTCTTGGAAATGTGCACAGAAGCCCTTGTAGCTGCAGATCACACGTTGCACAGGATTACTGTCTCGGATGGGAGGCAAGGACTTACCTCCTCCAAATTCGGACAGTTGGACCACTGGACAGTCGGTGTCACTTGGGTTCACCACCTGTGTTCCAGGGGCCACGCTCGTCAGTATGAGAGGGGACCCAGAGTACAGATGAGGCTGTAGGTTGGTGCCTGCTGAAGCAGGGGGAAGACTCCGTCAACCCACAGGGGATTTCTTCATGGTTTCCAGTGCAGAGTGAAGGCAGGCAGCCCCCAGAGCATGCACCACCAGGAAACAGTCGAGAAAGCCAGCAGGATTAGGTGCTACAATGTCGCTGGTAGTCTTCTGGCTACTTTGTTGCAGTTCTGCAGGCGTCCTGGAGCAGTCAGCAGTCGATCCTTGGCAGAAGTCAAAGAGAGAAGTGCAGAGGAGTCCTGGTGGATTCTTGCAAGTTGTAATCTGATGAGAAGCCCACAGGAGAGACCCTAAATAGCCCTCAGAGAAGGATTGACTACCTACCCAGGTGTGCACCTATCAGGAGGATCTCTGACGTCATCTGTTGGCACTGGCTACTCAGAGGCCTCCAGAGTGTCCCCACACCTCTGAAAACAAGATGGCAGAGGTCTGAGACACATTGGAGGAGCTTTGGGCACCATCCCTGGGGGTGATGATGGACAGGGGAGTGATCACTCCCCTTTCCTTTGTCCAGCTTCGTGCCAGAGCAGGGACTGGTGTTCTCTAAACTGGTGTAAACTGGCTTATGCAAGGAGGGCACCATCTGAGCCCTTCAAAGCATTTCCAGAGGCTGGGGGAGGCTACCCCTCCCCAGCCTGTAACACCTATTTCCAAAGAGAGAGTTTGTAACACACTGCTCTCAGAGGAAATGCTTTGTTCTGCCTTCCTGGGACTGGGCTGCCCAGACCCCAGGAGGGCAGAACCCTGTCTGTGAGGTGGCAGCAGCTGCTGGTTTGGCAGTACTGGGGATCCATAGTGGAGCCCCCAGTATGCATGGAATTGGCTCCCCAATACCAGAATTGGAATGGGGGGACAATTCCATGATCTTAGACATGTTACATGGCCATATTCGGAGTTACCATTGTGAAGCTACATATAGGTATTGACCTATATGTAGTGCACATGTGTAATGGTGTCCCCGCACTGACAAAGTCCGGAGAAATGGCCCTGACCTATGTGGGGGCACCTTTGCTAGTGCAAGGGTGCCCTCACACTTAGGGCCATATTTATACTTTTTGACGCAAAACTGCACCGACGCAGATATTGTGTCAAAAAGTTTAACACTGGCTAACGCCATTTCTTTGCGCCACCCGGGCATCAAATTTATACTTTGACGCTCCATGGCGCAAACCACAGGTTAGAGTAATTTTTTTTTATTCTAACCATTGCACCACGTCGTAAAGAAAAGCGAAGTTAATGAGGTGAAAATGACTTTAATCCGGATTACAACGTCGCAAACCGGATACGCGCCATTTTTCCCCCACAAGTGCGTCAAAAAGCGGCGCAAACACAGCACAATGTGCAAAGGAGCCCCAAAATGGATGCCAGAAGCCAGGAGAGACCCCAGGAAGACTCCAAACGACCAGGAACCAGCCAGGAGGACCCAGACAAGACCCAGGAGAGGGAGAAGAAGAAGAAAAGGAAGTGTTGTTTCAGTGCATCGGAGCAGGAAATACTGGTGAAAGAGGTGCATAGGAGCAGGAAATACTGGTGAAAGAAGTGACGGAACAGCAGCATCAACGTTTTGTCACCTCAAAATTGCCAATTGGGAGGAGAGAGGCAATTTGGCAACAAATTGTGGACAAGATAAATAGTGTGGCAGAAGTATGGAGAACAGTCAGTGAGTGCAAGAAACGCTGGCATGACTGCAAGCGCAGGACCAAGGAAAAGATGGCAAGGAACAGGAAGGCAGCACTGCAGACTGGAGGTGGGAGTCTAGCAACGCAGGAGGCCCTGGATCAGATGGAGGAGATGGTGGCAGCCATCATCCCAGAGGAGATCATCACAGGGATTCAAGGACAGGACAGTGCAGACTACCAGGAAACCACACAGATGCAGGGTAAGTTGCATGGGGGACAAAACTGCCTAATGCATGTCAGCCATGAAAATTAGGTTGTGGAAAGGGCAAAGGGGCATTGCACAGGTGCATGGGCTGTGCAGGGGAAACGAGGGACACAGCGCAACACTACACCAACAACATTTGCATGGGGGTACTCTGCCATGCCAAGGATGTTGGAAAGGCAAAGCCAGTCCAGGAGGGTAGGGTACAACATAAAACTGGCCTGCTGTCACACAACAGCTGGTATTGTCGATATATGAACTGGGGCTCAATTTCCAGTCTCAGGCCATATCCGCAAGTGGTATTTACCATTGACAACAGTTGCCACTACCACCTGTGCTGTGTGTGCAGGTCAAGTAGCTAATGGCAGTTACGTGCCCATAGATCAAACACACCCAAAATAGAGGGTTCAGGATGACAACGTTATCAATCCCCTGTAATTCCTAACAAAGTGCAAATCCTGTCAAATGCTCATGTCTATAGGTGCTATAAACATCAGGTATTGTTACTTACATTATGAAGTACACAGCAGTAATGTCATACCCATGCTGCACATTTCATGGTCTACCCCGTGTGTGTGTGTTACAATAGCTGCAATGCCACCTTGCAACATCCCAACTGCCATACTGCTAAGACAACAGCATTGAGGGGAGGGCATATATGTCTAGCTAATTAAACACACCTGCACCGTCATAAGAGGAAGTGGAACACTGCCAGGACCATCAGTACAATCCAATGTAGCACACATTTCCCAACATCAACATTACACACTGCCAATGCTGACACCTGTATCGTGCCATGCCAATGCTATACATAGCATGTGTTTGGTCTCAGCAACGTATAGGTGTATGTGAAATATCTGAGACTGGGTCAGTTCCATATTGTTAAGTGTGGTGCAAGTGGCATCAGAACACCCACAGCCATTGCAAGGCCTCACCATAATGGAAGTAGACAGAGGGTTGAGTAGGACAATAAAGTGGCAACATACAATTTGGACAGAACCTACACCTAGAGGATGTGACTCTGACAATTGCCCAAACTGCCCACACAACATGTGACATGCAGGTGTGGCATAAGCCTGTGAGAATGCTAATATTAATGACAGGAACAATGAACAGATACCAAGATTACTATGTCTCACTAATAGGAAGTCAGTAATGTCACATTACAACTGCCACAACACAGACACACTAATTGTACAATATCTCATTGCAGAGGACGATGGCTCTCCTGGGGATATGCCTGTCCTGGTCTTCCCTGATGACATGGATGATGAGCTGACAAACATTAGCCAGCAGACCCTCCAAGATGTCCTTGGAACCCTCCAGACCCAACCTTCAGTCTCAAGGAGGAGTACAGATACAGCAGCCAACACAGAGGACCCACACACCACCCCAATAGTACGACCTGCCAGCTTCAACCCAGCTGAGGACCCTGAGGACACTGGTACCACCTTTGAGAGGACAGTAGTGGGAGTACAGTGGGAGCTGGCCAAGGAGGTCCGGGTAGGGATGCAAAATATGGCAGCCAGCCTTGAGGGGATGCGCACGTGCATAGTGTCATCTGCAGAACAGGCAGCAGCCATGCAAGTGCTACCATCCCTTCTGCAAGGACTACAACAATGTGTAAGGGAATTCACCACAGCAGTTAGGGAGTTGCCACAACACCTGGCATCCCAAACCTTTCACTGCGTGCATGAATGCAATCATGACCCCCTCAGGCGCAACCTGGCTGCCTACCACAGTGATGTAGATGCCATACTCAAGAACCAGCAGCTCCTTTTTGCTGCAGTAATGCCCTTAATAGCCCCACAGTTAGCAGCTACCGGGAATTCTGACTCCACGTCTTCAAACACTAAAGTGTTCTCACAGGCATTAGCATTCTCACAGGCCTATGCCACACCTGCATGTCACATGTTGTGTGGGCAGTTTGGGCAATTGTCTGAGTCACATCCTCTAGGTGTAGGTTCTGTCCAAATTGTATGTTGGCACTTTATTGTCCTACTCAACCCTCTGTCTACTTCCATTATGGTGAGGCCTTGCAATGGCTGTGGGTGTTTTGATGCCACTTGCACAACACTTAACAATATGGAACTGACCCAATCTCAGATATTTCACATACACCTATACGTTGCTGAGACCAAGCACATGCTATGTATAGCATTGGCATGACACGATACAGGTGTCAGCATTGGCAGTGTGTAATGTTGATGTTGGGAAATGTGTGCTACATTGGATTGTACTGATGGTCCTGGCAGTGTTCCACTTCCTCTTATGACGGTGCGGGTGTGTTTAATTAGCTAGACATATATGCCCTCCCCTCAATGCTGTTGTCTTAGCAGTATGGCAGTTGGGATGTTGCAAGGTGGCATTGCAGCTATTGTAACACACACACACGGGGTAGACCATGAAATGTGCAGCATGGGTATGACATTACTGCTGTGTACTTCATAATGTAAGTAACAATACCTGATGTTTATAGCACCTATAGACATGAGCATTTGACAGGATTTGCACTTTGTTAGGAATTACAGGGGATTGATAACGTTGTCATCCTGAACCCTCTATTTTGCGTGTGTTTGATCTATGGGCACGTAACTGCCATTAGCTACTTCACCTGCACAAACAGCACAGGTGGTAGTGGCAACTGTTGTCAATGGTAAATACCACTTGCGGATATGGCCTGAGACTGGAAATTGAGCCCCAGTTCATATAGCGACAATACCAGCCCCAGTGTTGCCCCTTCAAACCCACTACCACCAAGGGCAGAGGAGACCACACACACATCAGAAGATGAAGACGTGGAACAGATCACCTTCACCCGTAGGAGTGCCTGGTAGCACAAGTCCATGCCACATGGGCACTGATATCCTAGGTCCTGTGCTTGTTAAAATGCCAGTCTTGCTACAGTTGGTCACATGCACTGTTCTCCAGCACACTGTTTACCTTGAAACTATGCACTGTAATGTCTCTCACTACCTCACTGGCAATTCATGTTCCTCTGCACTGTATGACACTTCACCCGAGCATGTCCAATGGCATGCCCCTCACCATTGCACTTGTGTTGCATCACAATAGAAGGCGTCACACTAATGGACTCACAATCCTGGACTATGTAAATATTGCACTACAGCACTTTAAAATAAATAGCACTTACACAACCACTTTGTCTCTGTGCAATGTGACAAGTCAACTGTGTAGGAGATTAGTGATATATGTCACATATCAATGGCCATAGAATGTCAATACAACAGTGTTGAAAGAATGTGGGCTGATAACTATGCACTGGGGTCTGGATTTTATCATCATCTGTGCTTCCTTAGGCTTATTTCTGAAGTTAAAGAATTACAAACAGTATAATGCTGTGTAGAACAGAAAAAGTCAGGTTCAAAGTATGTATAAGCTGAAACTCAATGTGCCCAACATTCCCTTTAAGACAATCTTTATGTATGTGACATCTGACTATAAACACACCATACAGCAGGAATGGATGTGTACGAGTGTATGGACAAATATGTAACCTGAGAGTATAATGTAAGAAATGATAGGTGTGAGTTATGTATACAGAACTACATAAGAGTATAGCATCACTCAGCTTATCAGGGTTCACATGAACATCAGGCTGCAGGCAGACATCCCACAGTGCCCAAGATTCCAATTCAGGTCTCAAACGATGACAGATTCAAAAACACATCCAACCTTCACAACACATTGGGAACCATAGTAACCGTGAGTGGTGGGTGCAATGGATGGCAGATGCTTAGAGAAGTAGCTTTGTTGTAGTTGCCAATGTGACAGCTCATTTGGAATTGGGAATAACCATGCCAATAAAGGGATTCTGATGCAGGATGGAACAGAAATGCAAATACTAAATTGACACTGTACACCCAAGCCAAAGCCCTGATCCCCAAGCATATGACACATACTATAAAGGAGTACCTGAAACTTCATTTCACAGTAGTAAAGGAAACTTAAACTGGGGGAAACACCTTAACTAACCTAACCTATCCTAACTATACATTACTCACAACTGGCCCTAACTACCCTAAGCTAAACTTACTTATCACATTTAACTAAACACTCTAAACATCAACCCCTACCCCCCTTATATGACGGGACACATGTAGGACAACATATACTAACCTAAACACACACTACCTTATCCTAAACAAATATATATTTTTGGGTATTTTTTTTAAATAATATGTATATATTTTTTTTATTTTATTTTTTTATACACATAACCCCATCATCCACCACCCACCTACAAAAAAAACATGTAATAATATAACCCCCTCCACCCCCCAACCCACTTATACTAACTAAACTAACAACCTACTCTAACCTAACACTAAGCCCCCTAAACCCACTAAAGATAAGAACCAGGAAAGAGGATAAAGGGGAGGGAATCATGGGAGAGGATCCATTAACTACAAATTGGCCCTCCGCAGGATTTTGTTGATACCCCGCCGTCTTCTGTTTTTGCAGGACACCACTGCTGCAGCTTGTCCATCCTGCGCAACATTCTTTGCATGTCACGTTTCAGTGCCTGTATGTCCTGATTGTCTATCACAGCAGCTGGGGTTGTTTGTGTTCCACTTTTGATGCCATTGCTGGTGCCGGTGCCGGGGTTGGAGGGGGAGGTGCAGGAGGTGCTGCTTTTGGGCCTGGAGCAGATGAGGTTGAGGGAACTGCTACAGTGGCTGTCATCCTTAGAGCCACTGTGGTTTGAGTTGTAGTGGTGGTGGTGGCTGTTGTGGGCAAGGCTGGTCCCCCTTGGGCAAAAGCCCTCCAGACCCCTGTGACTCTCTCATGGCGATAACGGTGTGCCATATTGCGGAACCCAGCCTCCACATCTAGTATGTGGCAGTAACGCATTGCCCGCCTCTGGAATTCCCTGATTTCATGGGCATTCATGTTGGCAGCTGTAAAAATAGAGAAGGCTAAACATTAGTGACATCATTGTGTGATACATTTACAGATGATATTCTAACACTTCCTCAAAAATAGCACATACAGTCCAAATCACAGTACAGATGATAGAATGTCCCTGAGGAATGACATGCCAACGTAGCCTACACATCTACTATCTAACAGCACAGCAAAGCACAACAAGGTGTGTACCTAATTAAATGATCTGTGCATCTTTGTACTGCTATTAGTCACATAACAAATGCTGCAAGTACTCCACATGTGTCAGGCCAACTAATGACTATCTTCTGGATGACAATCAAGGCCCACAAGACCTGTGATTTGTAAATGGAACTGCCTGGACGGTATGCAGTTGGTAATCATGAGGGGGCATCGTAGGTTGGAACACATGAATGTTTGAATTACATGTCTGTCTTCTACACTGGGATCCTCACACCTAGGAACACATATTTCCTAACCCTAACCCTGTGGGGATGGACATGCAACACATACTTTCAAACATCAAGGACAGCCAGGAAGCTTTGGCCAGCTGTCCATTTGTTTAGTCAGTCCACCACAGGTAAGGAGGTCTGCCAACTAGGATTGACTCAAACATTGGACAATCACATTCACATTTATTTTTCTAATTGCGGACAATTGTCAACATCATTAGATCTCACTGATACCTTTCCAAAAACAAGCACATTGATGAAAGCACCCATCTGGCCTTGACCTGCATGCACGTCTATAACATTTCACTCAAGTGCCACATAAATGGAGCACAACATGTGGAACTAGATGCTGCTAGGAAGTCAAACATACAGTCCTACATGTTCATTACTTAACAGGGATGCTCAAGTCTGTGGGTAAGTCTTCAGCATCACTGGTCTGTGTGAATCAGGCTATGACTTGATGACTAAATCATGAAACTAGCCACCTCCAAATTGATCATTGGCATACATGCAGCAAAAAATCACCCTGTTCACCTGCCCATGCCTATAGCGCAGCACTCAACATATGACTCTCCGCCACAGAATGCCCAACTCAAACATGGAACAAAATGTCAACCTCCAGTCAAGTCACATATCAGATCATGTGCCAGCACATCATACCTTGCAATGAGTCCAACACACAGGAGTCAATCACACAACAGCTGCAAACACAACACAGGACAAACATATTAACACTTACTGGATACTAGATACATCTGGGTCCGCAAATCAAGCCACTTCACCAATTGTATATGGGGCGGGTCCACCTGTAAAACCTGGAAGGGTGAAATGTGCTCAATGTCTGCTCACTGTACAAAACTTGGATCAACAAATTACTGTGTGTGACATTTTATATGATAGAGCAGCATATCAGGCATGTAGACACCCCAACAGACATACTACTGCAAACATGCATTGACACTGTCACTCCAGTGAGTGATAGACTCACATATGCACACATGCACTGCCCGTAACAATCATGTGATGCCAAACATGATTACTCAATTTTGTGCTTAATTATTTATAGAGGGCACTCCATTTCATCATTTGTTATTATGAGAGACATGCAAAGTCACATTCCTGGTGCACTGCAATACCAGTGACTCAGGTATTGAGGATTGTGCATCAAGGGACAATGAGTTACTGTGTGATGCTCATGTGGGTTGGGTTTTGTTCAGGAATTAATGTGCTTTCAATGGTCCATTAGATGTGTTCCTGTGTTGTATGTAGGTTACATATGCCACATTGGCAGTGTACCCAGAGCCGTGTAAGCCCCCTATGACACCATGATGGCAGGGATCCTGTGTGTTGATTGATGACAAGGTTACGCTAAACATGGCTTGGCCATTTATTTAAATCAAAACAACAAAAACATATATGCTGACAGTGTCTAATTTGATCATCCGTGACAGAATGCATGGGCACAGGTGTAGTCATTGCACCTGAAATGTGTTCCTCTGGGCCCTGTGTACCTATATCAGATATTGTAGATCACAGTTTGCCACATTCATTATCTTAGAATTGCCAAGTTGGGTGGTCTGTGGTCATACAACCAAACTGACACTATCCGCTAATTAAAACATGGTTTAACAAATGTCCTACTTCTGCAATCTTGATGAGGTATGTCTCTGTTTGTAAGCACCTTGGGAATGGCGGCACTCACAGGATCTTAGCATACCACCATGTCTGATAGCCTTCATGCTGAGAAGTCAACAGTTGTACATATGCTGCACTAGATCAGCAGGGGTGTACACCAAACGTAAACTAGCAAACTATTTCATCACTTTAAATGTATGATGGAAGCAGTCAGTGGTCCCTTGCACATCATGCAAATAAATAATTTGTGACCATGCATTCACAAAGTTCAGGGATCCCATCATGACCCAATAACTTTAGAAAATTGTTTGACTCTAAAGTGACACAGATACCAAATGTACTAGGTCTGTACCAGCAATTGTGCCCAAGGCAAAAATTTTGCTGGGCCATGCTACTCAATGATAGGATTTCTACTCCGAAAAGCCACGAGATGAACCTGTTTAGTGCTACTGCAATCTGGTAGAAACCAGGCACAATTACGTTTGGTCATGTGAAAGATTATCTGTCCAGATGTAAACACATAGAAACAATGAACTTAGGGCCAGATGCTCTTTTTTTATGTGTAGCATTTGCTTCATTTGGTTACGCTACAGTTATGGAAAGTAGCACAAAATATTTAGATATTATCAAGTGTGCATTACTTTGGCATTCATAATTAATTTAAATGCTGCACAAACCAAGTCGAAATATCAGCCTAAGATATTACCAGAGGTTAGGAAGATCTTTGTACGTATGGCCATGAATACTGTTCAGACATAGTATAAAAAATGTGGGGACTACATTGGTTCCTTATATTAGCGTGTGAAATACATCTCATTCCTGGTACACTCACAGGCCCTTTTGTTTGTGCCGCATTACCATCATCAACTGACGTCAAAGCAGCATTAATTTACAAAATAAAGTTGTCTTTTGTAAATTTGTGCAGCTTTTGCGTCAACAAATGACGGTGATGTGTAGCAAAAATTGAATAAATCAGGGCCACTGTTTGTTCAACTTGCATTCCACATGTCCACAAACAATGCATGCAGCATGTCACAAAATTTGCTACTGTCACTACAGAGCATTTTACTGTAGACATTAGTCTAATTTGTACTCACCAACAGGGCCACCAATCACCACACCCAGGTGGTCCAACAGGTCCCACTCTCGGGCCACCAGGTCAGCCCAGCGATGTTTCAGTTGGTGGTCATTGCGCTGGCTGTTGCACAGTCTTCTTAGGTGGAGCAGCACCTTTGCCCACCTGAGCCTCCTAGCCTCTGTGTGATACCCCTGTATCACCCTGCCACCAGCCTCCAACATCAGGTGGAGGAAGTGGCACACCAGCCACACAAAGGCCCCCAGCTCCTCCTCACCCATTCTCCCCAGACGTGGCCTTCCCAACATCTCAACAGTAATAAGGATAGAAAAGGGTAAAAGGGGAAGAACAGGGAAAGGAGGTATTGAAAGGAAACTTAAAGAACCCACAAACAGCCCAACAATCCCCAACTAACAATACCCACTAACACACTCTTAACAGTACAAAGACAAATCTAATCTAAAAAAATGACAAAAACACACTTACACTGATTTACACAGACACTTACAAAAACAACAGATGACAATGGAAATAGCACAGAGGAGACAAAAGCACAATCTTCACAGACACAACTCTATACACAGCCACACAGTTTAGAAAAATCACAGATTGCAAAGTGAAAGTACACCCACTGTACCATTTCTGTAAACAGGATATCCTATTACATCACTTCCTGTCTTAAATGCGGTGCATTTTTATTATAATGCGTGAAATGTTATGACGCTTACTGGCTTTGTGTCAAATATTTTTTGACACATATGTTTAAAAATTCCGCTGCATTCAAGGATCAATACATTTTTAGTGCATAACCAATTTCATGGGGTGGAGTGTTGGAATTAACGCTAGGGACCAATCGATGTATTATGGGTGTGAGCGTCATTTTTTAACGTATATGCGTCATATTTTGATGTATATGCGTGGTTTTTGACGCTTTTGCGTCAAAAAATCTGTCTATAACTGTGTTTGTGTAATTTTTCTTTTTTTAACAGACATGAAGGCTATAACTATACAAAGATAGGATGTTATGACCTGCTGTGTGTGTTCTAGTGTTTGGGCACATGTTGCAGACCACACTACTGCAGACCATAATACTCATGTTGTTGTGCTGGATTAGCTCTCTTAACTGACGCAACAGCAACACAAATGTTTGGAATAAAATTGGTATTTCCTAGTTTGAGCAGGTGTTGCATCAATAGAGGATAGCAAGGCTACGCAATTAAACAAATAGACTCATTGCCTGTGTGTTTTTGTCTGTGAATTGGCTATTTCAATTGTTGTTGTGCCTCTGTGTGAACGTCACAAGAAGTGTTTTGTATAATGTGCATGTATGAATGTGTTGTAATTGTGGATAACCATCAGATGCCATTCATTGAGGCACATCGGTCATGATATGTGTTTGTTATAACTTTTGCAACTATACACAGGATAGATAGAGGACGGTTGATAATGGCAATGTCTGAAATGTAACCCATCAAATTTAATGAAATGTTGGATGCCACTTCATAGTCACTTGTGTGTATCCTACCCAGTAGTCAGGCATTTGAACATGCTAGTTAGGTACAGTGTTTGTGACACAGAGTCTCAAATCCAATCCAAATATTTTTTGGTGCACCACAGTTTGAGTCATGACCTATGTTTATCCTGTGGCTGTGGAGGACCAGCAGACCATGCTGCATGTGTTCACATATTTCCAGTGGTTCATTGCACAAAGGTGTCCAGTTCAAGTGTGTGGCCATGTGTACCCTGTGTCAGTATTGGCCTCCATGTTGTCATAGTTACGTGCAGGTTTAGTCATGAGTCTGTGGAGCCATTCCCTCAATTAACAGAGTATCCTCTCAACTAATGACACACATGTTAATAGTCCAGCTATGGCACTGCAGAACTTTAATAAGGCTGACGACAGGGCAACCTTGGTGTGCTCAAAAACTTTATGGATGTGTAATAGGTAACAGGCAGCTTTCATCATAACGTGTACACAGGGTGGTCTTGAAAATTCTCACTGCAACAGGGAACATCACTGCCTCTGTGCTAATTAATCTCACAGCTAATCACCACGCAAGCATCATCAAAAGGTGGCAGCAGAAGTGAATCTGTGTCTGGACCGTCAGGGCACAAACATGTTTTGTTCTCATATAGACATTGGCAAGCCTTGTTTGTTGTGCTGGAGGCACCGTACCGAATCCATGCATACAGCCATAGCATACTGTCATTGTTTGGCAATAATGAATACATGCAAAACCAGACAAGGGATGGGGGCTGGATTAGGCCATTTGAATATATGTCCCAGAACTGATTACAATGAGTAAAATGATTAAAATATATTATCTATTTGAGGATTCATTGTAGACCTACCAGACACAATACCCCATGAGGAAAAAGATGGCATGGAAAGCAACTATGAGACAAGTGTAGCCACAGGGAACCTCTATGGTTAACACAAAGACAGGAACCAGTCTGGCTAACAGGATGCAGGCTCTGTCAGGAACAAACATGAACAAGGCAAATACACAGTGAGCAGACTCTGACTGGGAAAGGCTGGAACAACACTGTGGGAACTAAAATCAGTTTGTGCTGTGGTCTTCAACGTTATACAATTCCCCCAAGGGCCCTGGTACACAAGTGATTTGTACGCCAATGCACTTCAAGGAAATTCTGAAGATGGCAGCTTCTAAGCAGTTTCAGGCAGCAGCAAGGGCAGGGCAGGTTCAAATGGCTGGTCTGCATGGTAGTGCTCACAGGTGTGTGCAGCTTCAGTCTCTCATAAGTCCTGGAGTTGAGAATCAAATTTAAAGGGCCAAGTGGACCTTTCACATGGGAAGCAATGGACAGCTGATTACAGGTCTTGCTGACTACCAGGCAATGCATTATTTGACCTGAAGTCCATGCAGACTGATGAACTATGACTATGGCATGCCATACTAAAGTGGGAAGCACACAGGAGTCAGAATGGGAGTCTGGGTGTGTGTAGCTGAAGATTCTCAGGGTACAGATAGTCCATTTACAGGGGCCCCAAGAGAAGGGTGGGGAGAGACTTAAAACATGGCAGTGGCAGGACTTATTAACTGGGATGGACTGAGAAGGGCATGTCTTGTGAGCAATGCTTGTCATACCTGGGGCACTCGTGCTATCCATTTTCATCTTAGATGGACTTCTTGTCACACATGCTCCTTGCTTAGATAGCTGATGTCACACTTACTGCTGTCAAGGGTCTGGTCATACATTCCTGTTACCAATGCAATAGCACATTCACTGCCTCATGTATGAGGCACTTTTTTTCCTTATGATTGATGGTGTCTTAGTTGTGTGTCATTTGCTGAAATGGACCATATTGGCAACATGGATGTGTCTCATAGCTGTGGTCCTCTGATATTGCCCTTCACATGTGAAATAGACAGGATATATGTCATTTACACTGTGTGTGATGTTGGCTGTACATTCATACCCATCAAATGTGATGTGGCTTTTTCAGTATCCTAATCTGTATTTCTGCAATGCTCTATGAGGCTAAACTCTGATTATGATTCCTATGGATCATGTGATATAAATAAAATTACCCAGAGCATGATTGAGTGATAGAGTTAGGTGTTTAATGACATATTATAACAAAGTGGTGATGGTGACTATAGTTAGAAAAAGTTTAATATGATGTGTTGTCTGCGACGCAATCCTGCAGCAGTGTTTGGATGTTCCCCCTCATTTCTACGGACAGCATCCTCCTCTTCCTCCTCTTCAGGCATTTGTAGGTCTGGTTCATAAAGGGGAATGTTCCTCCTTACACGAATGTTGTGCAGGATGGAACAGGTCAAATGATCTTGCAGACCATTTCAGGTGAATATAGGAGCTGCCTCCTGTGATGTCCAGGCACCTGAATCTGGACTTGGTGTTCACTGTGTTTCTCCCATGCATTATGTAATGGGAAAGAAGTGTTCGTGTGCCTTCACTGGAGTTGACATAATACTTCCACACACACAATCGATTCCACTGTGGTGGTAACACGGTTGCACTATATGGGCTGAACATCCCATCAAATTCGACATAGGTAATTGCATGTGAAATGCAACAGTGAGGCCCTATGAGTTGGCTAGGTGACAATGTATAACACATCTCCATAAGTTGGCAGCACTGAAGTGTTCACAATTGATAATGCACAATTATCCCATGTGTGACAAGTTCTATGCAAAACTATTTTTGTGCCCTCACGCAGCTGGCTCATGACCAAACATGTAGCTACACTACTGAACTTGCTCCATGTAAGCTGGCTAACTTTGTTGTGGGGGTGAAGGTTTTAGTGTCAGAAGGTCCATGTGCCTGTACATCTGTTCTGTATATGGGGAATTGTCTCAATCCGTATGTGTAGCAGTGTGCACTTTGCATTAGTGTCACATCCACATGTTTTCATAGCACAGTCCTCTTCCTTATTGCTAGTGGGCAATGTCACCCCAGGAGTGATGTGAGATGTTGGTACTGCCTCAATTATTCCATATCACCTTCATTAGAGTCAGGAGCATCATGCTATGTGTGTCATGGTGTTTGACCTGCAGCAAAACACATTACACACCCCTTACACAGTACGTATTGCTTGGAAGGGTGTGTGAATGAGTGTTATTGATGTGATATTGGAAGTCTCATCTTCCAAGTTGTACTGCCAGTTAAGGGCATGTCATTGTCACTGTGTGGTTTTAAATTGGTCCCTTGTGGCCCTGGAGTGGCATCTCTTGTTCTTTGCATCTGTCATTTGTCCATAGGTGTGTATCCCATTGGGTCAGGATTTCAAACATGACTACCAGTGTCACAACCTCAGTGTCTTTCTGGCCACGTGTCAATGTAGTGGTGTATGTGTTGTGTGTCCTACAGGGCTGCTGTGCTGTGTGTATATAACTAGGTTTCTGTACTTACCAACCAGTAGGCCATTGCCATATCGTCCATCCTGGAAGTGCTGATTGATGGTGCTGTGGCAGAAGATGAATGAATCATGTACACTCCCAGGATACTTTGCCACGATGTTGGTGATCAATCCATGGTGATCAACAATGGCCTGCACATTGATGGAGTGTGTGTGCTTCCTGTTGCGGTATAGATGCTCTGTTACAGCAGGTGGCACCATCCGTACATGTGTGCAGTCAATGGCACCAAGCACGTGCAGGAAGTCATTGATTTGATAGAACCCCTGTTTGGTCTCCTGCTGCATCTGCTGTGTGTTGGGGAAGCTGATGTGGTGGGGTGTGAGGGAAATGATGGCATCAAGTACCTTGGGAAGGAAGGCAGAGAATGAGGGCTGTGAGATCCGGGCAACCAGGGCACCAGTGGTTTGAAAAGAGCCACTTGCCAACATGTGCAGGACAGCTAGCACCTTGGTCTCTGGTGGAATGATGTGGGGTGTCTGCAAGCTGGGTGCCAACTGTGGCTCAATGTGGCGCAGCAGCTGCTGCATGGCTTGCCAGTTTAGTCTGTACCTCTGGATGATGTCATGTTCCCTGAGGCCCTGAAGGGTTGTCCTGGTCCTGAATATCCTCTCCTGCCTTCTGCGTTGCCTTTGGGGTCCCTGTTGGTGTGGTGGAAGCTGCTGCTGTTGCTCCTGTGCTCTGCGTCTTTGTGCATGCTAGATGAATAGCACCTCCAGGTCTTCCTTTTTGAGCTCTGATGTTGCTTGTGTGAGTTTTCCTGAAGTACTGGTGTGTTTGCCCCATTTTAACGCCTGCCCTGACCCAGGCGTTAAATTTTGGCACAAATCGGGATTTGCGTCATTTTCCCTCTCCACCTCCCAGCCGTGCGCCATTTTTGCGTGGTTGGATAAATATGGCACACGGGTGTTTAAGTCATTTTTTAGACGGGAACGCCCACCTTGCATCTCATTGACGCAAGGCAGTTTCACACCTCCAGAAAATGACGCTCACTGGGATATTTTGACGTTAGAGGGGTCTAGCGTCAAAGTATAAATATGGTGTTAGCTTTGCGCCGAATGTGGGTCAAAATAAATGACGCTAATCCGGTGCAAACAGAGTATAAATATGGGCCCTAGAAACTTTGCACCTAACCTTCATCAAGTGAAGGTTAGACATATAGGTGACTTATAATTTACTTAAGTGCAGTGAAAATGGCTGTGAAATAACATGTGTTTTATTTCACGCAGGGTGCAATGGCAGTCCTGTGTAAGGGTTTGTCCAGTCTTGACCTTGTTCCTCATGGGAACAGTCCAGCCTGAACTGCCAAGCCAGGTCCTTCCCTGGACTGGAAACAAGCATCCTAGGACCGGTTTCAGGGTATCACCCTTCATAGCTAGGGTAGCTTCAATCCAGTGGCGCAGTGAGCACGGGACCCACGTCTGGGCCTACCCTTCCCACTTGGGGCGACAAATACCAAAAGATCAGAAGATGGACAGAATGCTGAACAATGCAAACATTCACCCCCAGTCACAAAGATCTGGGTTGAATCCATTGTTATTTTACTCACCACGCCACCCCAGTTTGGACCTAGCCATATGCAAATAAGTCTTGACCTTGTTCCTCATGGGAACAGTCCAGCCCAAGCTGCTATGCCAGGTCCTTCCTTGGACTGGAAACAAGCATGTTAAGACAGGTTTCAGCGTATCATCCTTCATCAACTAGGCTAGCTTGAATCCAGTGGTGCAGTGAGCACGTGACCCACGTCTGGGCATACTCTTCCCACTTGGGGCGACAAATGCAAAAAGAACAGATGATGGACGGAATGCTGAACAATGCAAACATTTACCCCCAGTCACAAAGATCTGGGTTAAATCCATCATTATTTTGCTCACCACATCACCCCAGTTTGGAACCAGCAATATGCAAATCACACTTGACCATGTTCCCCATGGTAACAATCCAACCTGAACCTCTAAGCCAGTTCCTTCCCTGAACCGGTATCTGTGACTGGGGGTGAGTGTTTGAAAAGTTTCAACGCTCTGTCCATCATTTTATTTTGTTTTGTGATATTACTACACGGGCATACACATTTAGGCCACAAACTATGAATACTGGGGTCTTGCCTAGCAGCATCCCAGTGAGAGAGGCAAAAACATACCGACATACATGTAAAATTGTGGGTAACATGCCAAGAAAGATGGTACATGAAAGTTACAACAGAGCTGAGAGTGATCATGATCCACTGACTCTCATCATCCAGGACTTGTTATCCTCCATATGGTCCACACAACCATCTAATGATGTTTTGGTACCATGCAATAATCAAAGAAATGTCAATTGAAATACCATCTGCACTGATTTAATGCCAAAAATTTATAATACAGTGGCACCTCGAGACAATCATTGAAAACTGGGAAAACCCCAATTCAATACTTCAGGCACATAATGCATTATTTTTTCAATTGAAAGATTGTTTTGAAAAGGATGCAAACAGGTCATCTAAAACACAGGATTGGTTTACTCCAGCTTCAAGGACAGCCAAGAAGGTTCTCCCCACTGGAGGTGTTGAACAGTGTTCCCACAGTGTGTAGTTAAATACTGATCTATGTCTAGTTGCTCGGTGCAGAAAATACTGTCCCCAATGATTATAACAGAACATTTCCTCATAATCTGCTGTGTTTATGTACACATCATCACTTTCAAATACAGTGTAATCCTGCAGCTCAGCAAGCATTGAAACAACTGTTAAAACATCCCAGTCATCAGAAACAACACCTGGTGTAATTACATCAGTCATTGAAATTTTGAACATGTATGGAACTTGAATTACCTCAGTAGGCCCGTAAATATAAAATGGAACTTTATCCCAAACAATCCCATCTTGAATTAGTACTGCTGAAATGTCCAGAAGCAACAAGGCCCTCATTACAACCCTGGAGGACGGTGTTAAAGCGGCGGTAAGACCACAAACAGGCCAGCTGTAAAAAAAATTGAATTATGACCGCCGCGGTCATCCGCCACCTCACCATTCCGACCGCCATGGCGGTGAAGACCACTGGGCTGGAGATTGCGGTCCCCAGCCGGGCGGTCGTCACTAGACCGCCGACGGTATCAGGACCCTGCATACCGCCATGGATCTTGGGTGGTTGGGAACCGCCATGAGATCCATGGGGGTAGGCACTATCAGTGCCAGGGAATTCCTTCCCTTGTACTGATAGGGGTCTCCCCACCCCCGTTACCCCCCATGAATCCTCCCCCCACACCCTCCACCCCCTGCCACCCCCCAAAGGTGGCACAACCCCCCTCCCCACCCGACCCGAACATGCACATATACACACCCCTACACGCACACATACACCCCGACAACACATACCCGCACACATACAAACAGACATGCACACCATCCGACCCGCACACATTTCCCATACACACAGCACCCCCGCACGCATACACTCACTCACCCCCTCTACACTCTCACACGCACACCCCCATGCACGCACACAACACACAAAACCCCCCACCCCCTTCCCTAACAGACGATCAACTTACCATTTCTGTGGATCCTCTGGGAGGGGACGGGATCCATGGGGGCAGCTCCGCCACCAGCACACCGTCACCAGAACACCGCCACACCGAATCATGGGACGTGATTCAGTGGGGCGGGGTTCTGTTGACGTGGCGGTGGAGGTTGAGCAACCTCCACTTTCCCGCCGTCCGCCAGTACGTACGAAAAAGGACAGCGGGCTGCCAGCGGTCATAATACGCAGCGCGGAAGACCGCCACCACTGGCGGTCTTCAGCACGGCGGTACCTCGGCGGTCTTGCGAAAAGACCGCCAAGGTCGTAATGACCCCCTAAGTCTCTTTGGACCTTATATGAGGAAAGATAGGGTGTTAAAACTTCATCCACTGGCTCGACAGAAGAGCATTGAAGAAGATAATGACCATTTATCAAGAGAAAGAAAACAGTCACAAAACCATTCCATAACAGAAAGGCAAGCAATGTCAGAAATATCCACAGATAATGCCATGGATAAACCAAATAGTTATTTCTAAGCCATATATACACCTTACGTGTCTTTGAAACAGTTTCAGTTGCAGATGAAGTTGAAGAAAAGTCATCAATGTTGATGAAGTAACCAGAAGCAGTCTCAGCCGGTGCGTTATTGGTGGATTGTTCCACTTCTTGTGGAGGTCAGTTTGCGTTGCATTGGCATACAAGTCAACCACATCTTGGGCAGTTCTTGTAGATGAAGAAGTAAAAGGAATCAGCAGGAGCTCGTTTTCCACCCTCCCCATTCTCAAGGACGCATTTGTAGCATTGTTGTACATGCTGGTATATTCATAAGTGTTCTTTCTTCTTTGGAGAGGTATGTCCTGTTAGGTAGTGAGAGGGGACCAGGGACTGCCCAAGGGACCTCTGGGTCTACTGTGCAGGATTGGCCACATGGTTTAACTTGATGTTGTCGATTGAGACAAATCTGTTTGCTTTGGAACCTAGGGGTAGAATGACAGTTATGGTGCCTTTTATTCCCAGGACTGGAGCCGGTGCTTTGTTGGATGAGCTGAATTCCTTCTTTGCAGCAATCATCTCACAAACCACATCCCCAGCTTTAGGAATCCAGCTGGTAGAAGTTGTTGGCAAATCCCGTATTCCTAAGGTGGCAGCACTGGCGGATGAGTTATCATCTCGAAATTGCTGAAGTCCTGTAAGACAGTGAGACGTTCATTTATATCAAAAGGTGTGTCTGCTGCCACCATGCCAGGACTATCAAGATGTGGGACATACAGAGGTTTCCCAAAAAGGACTTCATAAGGAGTGCGTCCTCCCAACCACCATCTTGGCAGATTATTCAGTGCTCTCTGGACCCCATATAGGTGATGAAGCCAACTGCGGCCTGAACCAAATACTCTAGCTGTTAAGGACTGCTTTAGGTCACGATTCCTCGTCTCCACAACAGAATTACCCTTGGGATGATAAGCAGAAGAGTAATGGATTTCAACACCCATTGTCCTCATTTTGCCTCTGAATACCTTAGAGGCAAAAGCAGGTTTAGGTCACGATTCCTCCTCTCCACAACAGAATTACCCTTGGGATGATACGCAGAAGAGTAATGGATTTCAACACCCATTGTCCTCGTTTTGTCTCTGAATGCCTTAGAGGCAAAAGCAGGGCCCTGGTTCAAGTGGAATGCTGCAACCACGTATGTACAGATAAAGTCCAGCAAGTCTTTTATAACAGTTCGAGCGTCAACCTACTGCTGTGGTCATACGAACAGGAATCTAAAACAAGAATCTACAGTGACTAAGATGTATTTGTATGCACCATCAGGTTGTAAGGGACCACTGTGGTCCAGGTACACACATTGTGGTGACCTGTTGGACACTAAGAGGGATGTCTGTGGTGGGTGTTTGATGTTTGAGCCCTTTACTTGCTGGAAAATGTCACCGAAAAGGACATATTGCTTGGTCTGTTTGTATAGACCTGGCCACCAGAAGCGTTTCTGTAAGAGCATAAGCAGATGCAACACTCTCATGCGCTGGTTTGATGAGATCTAATCTCTGGACTTGGTTGGGGATCACTCGATCGCGAACCCCAGGAATTATCGCAAATGTAACATTCTGTGCACTGATATGGTATGAATATTTTGTAGGGTATGCTTTTGGAGGAGGCTTGGCCTCATCCGAAGCTTTCACAGCAGCATTAATTTCATTATCCAATCTTGTGTAAGAATGAGTTTCCTGCAGCAACAGAAGCAGTAGCTACTGCTGATTTGGCTGCCAAGGTGTTTCTAGTAATGTGTAGTCCTACACATTGGTGGCCCATTGTATGTACTACCTAAGCATCTGGCAGCCTATCCTTAAGATCATCCACCCTCCCCCACAGAGTTCTGTGTTTTATGATGTTCCCCTTTGAGTGTCTGATCCTGCTCAACCGCCGATAATTGAAGTAATCATTGTAGGACTGGACACAGTAGTACGAATCACACACAATCAATGTGAAGTGTCTTGGATCCGTATGTTCCAGTACCAAGATGAGAGCTTTAAGCTCAGCCAACTGAGCAGTGCAGTCCCTCAGGGTCTGCATCTAGGTATTCTGAGAGTGGAATACAACATTCTTCATCACTCTGCTCATGGCTGAGCAAGCGGCTGAATATTGATGTTTTGTACCTACAGCTGGTTGTGCTAAACCATCAGTGTAAATGGCAATATGATATCTGCCAAGTGGCAAGAGGTTAAGAGGTGTGGGTTACTCCTGTTTGTACTAGAAACATTCTTGTGTTTGAAGTTTTGGGTCAAAGATGTAGTTAACATCAGTGGCAGTCAGGGAAGTTGCCCATGGTATCCAACATGGATGGAATGCTTTAGCATTAGGAATGCTTGCTTTGGTGACAGCCTCTAAGGCCGGCACTGGGGTAACGATAATAATGCTTTTCCCTTGGGCAAGTGGCTTCTCCTTGATGACAGCCACCTGTACAGCAGTCAGAATTTTTTTCTGTGGGTGCAAAGCTTTGTTCTTCATTGGAATATAAATGTGATTTATATGCTATTGGCACCGTGTTGCCCTCATGAAACGTGACATAAGTGAACCCAATGGCACCAACAATTATTCTAATGAACAAATTTCTGTTGTTGGTAAGTGTTTTGCTTCTAGCATATCTTGTTGCAATCCTCTAAGAATGCGCGTGTGTTCAACTTTCCAGTGTCTGCTTGAGAAATCTGGGCAAATTAGATCATAGAGTAGCTTGATGCGTTGTGCATAGTCTGGAATGAAAGTTCTGCCAAAGTTAAAGAAACCAAGTAAACACTGCAGTTTCTTGATAGTGTTTGGTAGTTGAAGTTGAGCACATGTTTCTAAAAAGTGCAGGGCTAGGCTCTTGCCCTCATATGATAGCTCATATCCCAGGTACAATACACTGAGAAAGGCTATTGTAGTTTTCTTAGAAATTAAATTTGCAACCAAGGGCTGCGAATCCTAAAACGATCTGATCCACACTGGCAAGATGAATGTTGAGGTCATCATCTGTGAGATGGATGTCATCCACATGGGACAATGCCTCAGGGTCATGCGATATTGCAGTTACAAGAGCAGTGCTGCTCTTATAGCCTTGAGGCAAACGACAAAAGCATTTTTGTTATCCAAATTAGAATGCACTCAGGTCCAGACTTTCATGTGCTAAGTTTTGGTAGAAAAAAACATTGGAAATATCCAAGGTTGTTTTGTGTTTTTTACACACTCCGTTGTTAATTAGTGTGGTGCTGTGTTAATTTTGTATTGCATATGTGCGTGTGTAGTTGTTTAGGTGTCTGTAATTTGAGACATTTCTATATGAATGGTTTGGTTTGGCAGCAGGGAATAACGGGATATTCATTGCAGAGACACAGGGCTCTTTTGCTCCCTGGTACTCACGTTTAGTGTGGATCTCGCTCACATGAGCTTTAGCCTAGTGTTAAACAGGATATTGAGGCTGAGGCTGGGGTGTAGACCTCATAGGTATTACATGTGGTATAGTGCAGGTACCTGCGCGAAAGCTCAGACAACGGCGTAGGCTTCTTTTACCACCTCAGGATCAGAGAAAGGAGGCAAAATTGCATCTTCCCCATGTGGGAGCTTACGGACCTGTTCGGGTGGCCAGTCTCTTTCTGCTAATAGGATATAACAATTAAGTTCCTCCCAAAAAATTACACTAATGGTTCGCTCTATGCCTCCCTCAATTTGGATGTTTAAATTCTAAACTCTGTCGGGTGGGAGAATGCCCCCATCTGCAGTCTTGACTGCAAGAATTTACTGTAGCATCCAGATGATCTTTCAGACTCTGGTGACATATCATGACTTCTGCTGCGCTGTCCAGCATGGTCACTGTCCACGTCTTGTTCTTCAGCAATGTTCTCAAATTTTCAGGCATGTTTAATTGAAATTGCTGCCACCTTTTTTCTTTTAACTTTTTTTCTTTTAAAATTGTGGCTTTTGCTGTGGGGACTTATCTTCTTTCGTGTCTGAAGACCACTGTGAGTTTTTTTCTGTTTCACATAGCCAGGAAGTTGCTCTGACCGGCCCACTCTCTCACTAAATCTATCTGGTGTGTCCTGAAAGGAATGAGAGGGACGTGAGTCAGTGTGTCTGTCAGGAGCCTTTAAAGTTTCTCTATTTCTGACATTATATCTCCTTTCGTAGCTCTCCGGTTGTGGCAAGTGTCTGGGTATTGTGCATGGTAGAGTAAATTGCAGCGAAGACTGTACCCCATGTGATGTGGTCATCCACTGAGGGAACCATACCGAATGGCAAGCACATTGTAAGAATTCCATGTTTATCTTGGGGTCACGTATGGGGAAACAATGCTTCCAGCTGGTTAGTTTTTTGTGCTATACAGAACGGAATCTTCTCACGTTCTGTGGGTGCTTTGCCCATGAAAGAATAGTTTGTGGGTTAATCCCAGTAATCGGCAATTGGTGACCAGCTGGTGCAGCCCGCGCTGGGGCGATATTCAATGTTCGCATAGCGAATTGTACTAATCGGCTGTAAAGTTGTACTAGCTCATTGTAAAGTGTGCGCACATCAGCTACTTGCATAGCTTGTTTGGCAGGATGTGGTGCGTATGTGACCAACATAGGCCACATTGGTCCATCATCACTTAGAGGACCTAATCTCACGAGTAGTATTACGTGTGGTAGGGCGCCGTTGAACCAATTTTGATGTTCTTGATAGGAAAGGGGTATCTCTAGATACTGCTATGCTCGGTACCGCTGCAGTATGTTTACTATTTTGTATGTGTGAAATGTATATGTTGTGTCATCTTCCTCTGGAAAGGTGACCCACGAATAGACTATTTCTGCTTGGTAAGCTTCATGAGCTTCCACTATAAATGTGACATCCCCACCCTCACCTGTTAAACCATGAGCTATTAGATGTTGTGGCAATGCATGTCTGACATTTTCCGGAATGTCTATGGCATTAGCCTTGTTGAGTAATGCGTACAGGGAAGAAACACCAAATGGAGAGAAAATAATTTTAAGAGTTAAAGCTTGAACAACCTGCAGCCTAGTTAGGTGCCCCCTGTTCAGCTGAGGAGAATTGTCCCCAAGCCCACGGACGTTTCTGTATAATGGTACTTAGGGTTCCTGTTGTGTGTGAGACAGAGCTACTCAGGATCTCCGTAAAGTAGCGCCAAAACACCATCGTTGGTAGCACCATGTCGTATTTGGACTCTTGCTCATAGGTGGGACTGCTGGTTTAGGGGTGATAGCACATTTGTTTGTAGGCAACAGAGTAACTCCTACAACAAGTTGCAACTGTCGGCCCAACCCTCCTGGCTCACAACCAGTACCTCACCCAAAACCCAAACAATAAAAGATGATTTCTGGCAGTCTTATGCATGGACTCTATATTGTGACATCTGAGGGGAGTCTTGGTGGAACGGAAATTACCCTTTTCTCTCATTAGCAACATGTCTCGGTCACACACATGCAATGAAGGAAATGCAGGAAAGTTTTCAATAGGTTTATTGAAAAGACTGTAGTCTACGGTAAGATACATTAACTGCAATGATTAGGATAACAAACAATAAAAGAAGCATAATTGTGAAGATGAGAATTGTGAATACAAAAAACCCCACCATCTTGCAATAAACATGAGATGTAAAAAAAACCCTAGCAAAGAGAAACTAGTATCTAACCTAATGAGAGCTAGGTATGATAAACCTAATCTGCCAGTACCATGTCCATGAGAAGTGCCCCCCAACCCTTGTTACCTTGGAATGAGGTCTCTAGGTCATACTCCGTGGTGACACGAAGGCTGAGTCCGGCAGCAAGGAGACGTGCAGCATAGATGGCGTCAATGGCATCTGGAAGGAATCCCTCTGATAACCTTGTCTGTGTTAGATGTATTTATACAGATCATGTAGGACTCCTGACATAGGAGTGTTCCCAAACAATTGATAAGGAGGCATTCTTGTGGAGGCAACTATGTAAACATTCTCAAACAACTGTACATAATGTTCTTGTCACACGTAAGTAAGAAAGGGGCATGATGTGAATACCTATGTACACCACTTGATTATGATACTGATAGTGACACCTTCACTTTGTGGCACTGATAATGTAAATCAAAAATGTCTATAACTATAAACAATAGCTGCCATCTTCAAAGAAATAATAAAATAAATGGGCTAAAAACAGAACAAGCTAAGTAGGTTAAAAGTCACTAGGTGGAGTCCCAATAAAACTAAAAAGGATTCACTACACAATGGGGTAGGAGAGTAGCTGCAAAAACATCCTTGTGAATCAAGGCTTTCATAGAGTTTTCATCAGCTCTAATGCAACCACAGATAAAATTAACAATCTGGATAGTTTCTAATGATATGAATGAAACAAGGTCTAGTTAAATCCGGGTTCGGGGTTTTAAATTAATTTACAATAAAAAAATCTAGGAAAATATTGTTGATATGTAAAATTATTTATGTGGAGAGAACTATTGTTCCATATATCACAATTGGAATTAGTTAAATATTTGCAGGTGAGATAGTTAGGCCGACCGTCCAACCTTTGTATTTATTGGAGAAACGCTTGATAGCATTATTGAGACCAATATATCTTGTTGCTCATTTATTAACATGTATATACCAATTTAGTCTATGGTTAACTGTGAAAACTAAATAAGCATAATTACTAAAATGTTCAATTAGGAGGGACGGCATGGCCCTTTTAAATTCTGGTTTAAACAACCATTAAGCATACATGGATCTTTATTTCTGCTAAATTTATTTTGAGGCTGCTAAACCTAAAACGTTTGTTCAAGTTATTTAGTTGTCTTTGTAGGCCCACGTAAGTCACCAATGAAATGATCAAATCATTTACATGTGCTTGGTGACTATCCCTCTCATCACCGATCTTAGGAGTGAAATCTTCAAAATGATCCAGAAATCTAGGAGATCAGAATGTAAGGGGTACAAAAGTGCATCCTTGCTTCAGACCACTAGGAGTGTAGATTCTGGACATTATGCCTCCCCATTCAACAACCTAATGTATGAGAATTACAAATTCAACTAAAAAGACTTTCAAATTATCTTACGTATGAATAAATCATTACCTTTACTAAACTTTGCATTTGTGTTCCTTGCATCAGTTCTGCTTAATAATGCTCTTGGATTTGGTGTGAACATATGTGCCAGAATTTTAACAGCAAAATGCCCAAGTATGGGCCGGGAGTCAGGTACTGAGACACTTCATATTAATTTAAGGGTCAATACACTCCTACTGGGAGTAGAATGCAGGTTTATGAGGAGTAAGGGCTGAAAAGTACTATAAAATATGTTTGCTTTAGGACCACTTTGCCTGGTATCCATTTGTCATTAAAGTGGCTTCCCCCTTCGATAGCTCGTTCATCATTTAGGCCCGATTACGAGTTTGGCGGTCTTTTGGCAAGACTGCTGCAGTTGCCAAAGACCGCTAGTGTTGACAGTATCCCACCCGCCTTATTACGAGTCACACACAGCACACAGCCAAAAGACAGCCACAAATCTGAAACCGGCAGGACGACCGAGGGCCGGATGTAGGCGGTCCCACCACCAGCACAGCCACACCGACCACATTCCGCCCTCCATATTACGACCCACAAATCAGCACAGCGGTCATTGCACGGAGGAAAACCATTGGAAGTGAGAACTGCCACGGTCAAAAACACACCTCAGCCAGAACATCACACCACATTGGACAGTTCGAATACCCCACACCTGGCACACATTCAGACACACCTACATACACCACTATAACACACCCCCATACAATCCACAGTCCTTTGCAACTCAAACAACGATCACAGACAGCGAGGAGCTAACATCATATGATTTTGCGCGTGTACACCATAGACACTTTTACACATCTCACTTAGCACACACCACTCAACTGCATGAACAACACTATACACACATAGACATAGCACATAAACACCACAAAACAACCAGCACACACAACCTAGCACCCCCACCTCATCAAGCACCCTACACTGCACCCTTGCACACAACACCCCATTATTTACAACACAACCACCATGTCCCATCAAAAGCACCCATGCTTTACAGACAAATAGTTGTGGGTCATGGTTGAAGAAATCATCAGGGTAGAACTACAACTGTTAGGAGCACTAGTCCAGCAAACATCGATTGCCAGGAAAATGGAGTTATGGCAGAGGATCTTCGACAGGGTCAACTCACGCACAAAGGAGGACATCAGGAAGAGGTAGAACGACCTACGAGGGAAGGTGCATTCCATGGCATCACAACATCAGATTGCCATCAACAAAACTTGCCACGTTCCCCCACCTCCAACCCCAGAGTTTGCATTGTGGGAGGAAAAGATGTTGGCCATCCTGCATCCTGAGGGCCTGACTGGAATAACCGGAGTGGGCTCTGGTAAGTCACTAACACTCTCCTCGTACCAAGTACTCCTGTCCAGCATGCAGCCCTACCACACGTCACTCCCCAAGTCACTCTATCTTTGACTCCACCTCCCACCCAATCACCAAATGCCTCTCCCGTGCATGCCACTCCACCACTCAGCCACTATCCCCACACAGTCCCTGCCCATTGCATGGATACCACAACCAAGAACCATCACTACAACTCCCACAATTCACCCACCCAGCCACATGACAACCTGAAATGGCCACGTCACAGTGCAACACCTGAAAGCCTAACTACTGCACCCGCTACACCTTCTGCATGCTACGAGTGAGGACCACTACATGGCAATTGCAGCAATGCAATCTTGATTCCTCAATTCGGAATGGAACATGGTACACATTTCTATATTCATGACACACAAATTATATCAACAGTGCTGCATCTGCCATTGCCATAACTGGGGTACAAGTCGATCCACAGTATGCATCACATAATGTCAATACCAATCACACCTCCACTCTATAACTCGCTCTCATTCCATCCACAGGTACCCTTGTCACTACCACCATGCAGAGGATGCATGAGACAGCCAGCCCTCCCCAGGATGAAGGCCCCAGTGAGGACTACGCTTCTGGATGTCTGGACAGTGACGACTTACCTGGCCCATCTTTTGTTATTGGTTAGTCTACCACTACCAGCCTCACCCTGCTCACATCAGAGCCCCCCTCACCCTGTGGCATCAACAGCACAACCAAACACTCGTCCCCAGACCTGTGTCCCAAGGAATGTTCAATGATCAGTGTGCCCCCACAGTGCAGGGACCAGAGTTGACCCCTCACACCCAAGACAATGAAGGTTCTGGTCTAACTGGGAGTGGGCACACAAAGCCAGGGGCGCAGGCACAGGGGTCAGGGTGTGTGGGAGAGATGCTGTAGAAATGAGGATGGGGACCTCAAGGGACTCAACTGACCAGGAAACTATCTCCCAAGCCCTGGGAGCATACCAGCAATCCTAGGACAAGATGGGCCAGATACTCACCATTTTGCAGGTAAACCAGAGGCTGCAGAGGGAAAGACATCAGGAGGCCATGCAGCAGTGGCAGACTCACAATGCCACCATGGCCTCCATTGCAGGGGTCCTAAAGGAACTCACCACCATCCTGCATGCTACCTCCACCCACCAGCAGGCCCCTTCCACTAACCACATACCAATGAAGCCTTCAACATCTGCTGCAGCTAGTGGAATGGAAGCCCTGCCTGAGAAACCAAAAGCCACTGGTATCCATCCCTCTGTAGTCGAGGAACCCCCCCATAGACATGATCATCCATCCAGACATCCTACAGGAACAGATGCCAAGACCAAACCCACTGCCAGGAAGTGACCCTCTCCTGAACATTCTCCCTTGTATGCCACTGAGATACCCTACTGGCTGGCTAATGTCATGTCTCCAATATTCCATTGGCCCTTGGACACTGGACCTGTAACACCTACAGCTTGGCTACCTACTCTGATAATTTAATTCACCATGCCCACACTCATCACCTATTGGACAATAGATACACAATAAACACCATAGAACACAGCTACTGCATTTGTGTCTTTAATGTAACATGTCCCAATGTGTGCTCAGCAGAAAGAAATGCGTGTCAATCCACATTCACCATAGGTCTGTTACAGGAACAGCAGAGGGAGGAATCACCAGCAGGTCACAGAGAACCTCAGGCATGTTCCAAAATCCATTTTTCAAAGGAGCCACTAGTTCAGGTAGACACCAGAGTAGCTCCACTAATTCAACCTGCAAATAGACCAAGACAGGGACAACCATCAGGATAGGAGTCATGGTGGCACACACAACACCTATGCAGTACATTGTAGCAAACACCAGTGTGATATGTCATGTGGTATGGGAAAACAGTATACCATGCCATATCCACAATCTCTGGAAACACATTGCCATTGCTCGCTAGCTCACAGCTGATATGAGCCAACAAACAACACTTACAACTGTTAGGAAAGGCCAGTGTCCATTAATGGCAATGGGAATAGTCAGGATAAGGAGTGATACACACTACCCAAGCTATAGTTGTCAAAACATTTGCATTGGAGTTTGCAGGACTGAGAACACACCACATGCCTGTACATAGGAGATGTCAACCTACCAACCTGCATTATCAACACATGTCAGACTTGATATGAGTAAGACAGCTCCTGATGGACAATCCGTCTCCCACCACAGGCCACACAGAGGGATAGGTACACTGAACACCTCCACTGATGTAGCTGACCAGGAGGAGCAATGTCAGGAGGCAGATATGAAATCAGAGACTTGACAATAAACATTATACATACCTGAAGGTCACTGGAAGTATTGGTTGATCAGCTCAGTCCTAGAGTCAGCTGTACCTTCATCATCAGCCTCAACATCACTTCGTATGTCACCATCATCAGCCACTGGTCCAGCTGCCATGCCCTCATCATCCAGTAATGCTATGTGATGTCTCAGGGCCAGATTATGTAGTATGCAGCAGGCCACAATGTTCTGGCAGACCTTTTGCGGAGTGTAGAGCAGGGCACCTCCAGATAAGTGGAGGCACCTGAATCTGGCCTTCAGTAGCCCAAAAGTCCTTTCTATTACACGCCTTGTTGTGCTGTGGGCCTCATTGAAATGGTATTCCCCATCTGTTGTAGGATATCTCACTGGTGTCAATAGCCAGGGAAGGTTAGGATAGCCAGAGTCACCTGTGTGCACAAAGGTAGGACCAATCGCTCTACCTGTAGAGACACATGGCAGAATGTGATGATGTGACATCACAGTTGCACACATAATATTGCATACATACCAATTACCAAGGCCCTCTGTCTCTGTAGTTGTGCCATCATGTGTGGGACATTGCTGTTCCTAAGAATGTAGGAGTGATGCACAGATCTAGGAAACTTGGCCGTAACTTGGGAGATACACTGGTCAGTGAGACACACCACCTGGACATTGATGGAGTAAAAGTGTTTCCTTTTCCTGTACACTTGTTCATTGGCCTGGGGATGAACCAAAGCAATGTGGATACCATCTATGGCCCCTATCACATGAGGGATTTGTCCCAAATCATAGAAGTCAGCTTTCACAGTGGGCAAATCCGCACATTTGGGGAACTGATGTAGCAGTCCAAGTGTTTCAGAAAAGCACATAGTACATCCTTCAACACAAGACTGAACATGGGCTGTGACATCCCTACTGCCAAGCCCACTGTAATCTGGAAGGAGCCTGAGGCAAGGAAGTGTAGCACTGACGAAACTTGTAGTGTGAGAGGCATGGGATAGGGATTACATATGGCAGCCAAGATATCTGGCTCCAACTTATTACACAGTTCCATGATGGTCCGATGATTTAGACAATAGATGTGTCTGATGTGCCTCTCCTCTGGGGTAGCAAGGTGGACTAAGGGGTGATACACCTGTGCATGTCTCATTCTCGCCATTGCACGGTATCTGGGACATAGAGAGGGAAATGTACAAATTGATGTCCACTATACACAAGCTAGCTAACACTAAACTTGTATCACACAATAAACACTATAGACATGGTGCTAAAGTTTACACATTCCATTTAGGGCATGTTGCCATCCTAGCTGCCCATTGCAGCCCCAGACTAACAGCATGTCACACACAAACCATGTGTTATGTTCCATGTTACAGCAGCCTATATCCCCAGAATGGTACACGCATGTACCAATTCAGTACCACATACGGTTACCCCACCTATGAGGCAGCAAGTAGCTGCACATGTACTGGAATTGACAGCCGCACATCTTACTCTACAGTGCCATTATTGGCACATGTATGGGCCCAGTCATGAGGGCAAAACATGTGCCAAATCTGCATGATGAACAAAGGGCTGGCGTGACGCACTTGTTTTTGAAATGTGTCTAAAATGGTAGCCATCTTTCCTACATGCACAGAATAGATGGAAGAGAACTAATTCCGACTCCGTATGTCGTCATGGTGGTAGGCGGTTTCAACCACGTTGCAGCTCCTCATTAGATAACATTGTTGCTAATGGGAGAATGGCGCCATCAGTGAGGTCATGTACGTGGCGGCTGTGACCGCCATTTTCTGCCGTCTAGCTCACTTGACTCCTGACACTTGTGCAAGCAAGACCTCCACTACATGATCTACTGTGTACTGTCTCTGGGAGTCATCATGCCACGTCCTGCAGGTGATAGGGCTCCAGCCTTCACTCAGGAGGAGTTGGAGAAACTTGTGGATGGGGTCCTACCCCAAAATTCACAGCTGTATGGGCACCAGAGAAGTTCAATTGTCCTGTGTGATAGGGTGTGTGTGTGGCTGTAAGGTGTTGCCACAGTGCACAGGGAATGGATGCATGCTGGGGGCATGGTATAAATGTGTTTGTGGCGTGAAGACACATTAGTGTGGGCATGTGATGTGTATGATGTGTAAAGTCCACTGTTGCTTATGTGGTGCCATTCTACATGACTTTTTCCTTCGGTCTGTGTCACCCATGCAGGTCAGCGCCCATCAGGAAAATGGGATCTGGCGTGCTGTTGCCAAGCAAGTGGGGACCCTGGGGGTCCATAGCCGGTGGAGCACCCACTGCAGAAAGTGGTGGGAGGACCTGAGACGCTGGGCTCAGAAGATCACGGAGGTCCAGCTGGGCCCATTCTCCCAAGGAGGGAGGAGTGCCCATCGGACTCTGTCCCCCTAATGGCCCGAACTTTTGGTGCTGGCCTACCCTGAGGCAGATGGGCGCTTGAGAACAGCATAGCAGCCACAAGGGAGTAAGTACAGGCTCTCACCTCACACATGACAGGCCTTGTTTGGGATTGGGTGGCTTACTTGTGGGCAGATGTGCATGTGGTCAGTGGTAGATGCACATCGACAATGGGTATCAATCACCGTGGCAGGCTCTGAATCGATTGTGTTTGACAATACAATGCTGTCAGTGTATAAACAAATGACATATTTGATGGCTGGGTGAGTGTGGACACCCTACGCTTGTCTCAGACCAGCTTCTTCCATGTGCATCAATGTACCTGAGGTGAAAGTGCTATCACATCAGTATTTGTCTCCCACAATTACTAAAGCTATCATTCTGTGGACTTGCCTTTCCAGCAATGGTATGGTCCTAGATGTGGTAAGTCCCCTGGGAGGTCCCTTGAGGCTAATCATAATGTTTGCATGTCATGCATGACGTTGCGCTGGCAATTACAATGCTGCTATGCAGTGTTTCAGCCTTGACTGAGTCACTAAGAGAAAAGGTTCCCACAGTATCAGGTTTTTGACCCTTGCAACTTGTTTACCCAATGTGTATTTGCAGAACAGGAGTGTCATTTTAATGGTGTGGCCTGCCATAATATAATTGAAGAGATGTACATGTTGATCTGCCTAAATGGTAGGTAGGTATTGACCCTTTTTCTCCCTCTCCTCCTCTGTGTTTGTGTGCATCAGTATCATCAGGTGAAGGAGAAGGGGCACCGGAGAGTGGGAAAGCAGCAGCCTACCGGACCCAGGAGGCTGATACCAGCGTAGCTGAGGGAACCAATGGGATGGAGAGTGAGGGGAGTGCCACGAGGGAGACTAGATTGTCTACATCATCTTCAGATTCCTCCTCTGGTGGGCACTCCCTGGTGGTGGCAGACCCATGTGGGACCAGTCCAGCACCATCCTTGTCCGCCATCCCCCTTACCAGCACTTCCCTCCCTGTAGCTTCTCACCCAGTTGCCTGTGTCTGCCACCCAGGAGGGTGGGCATCTCCTTTGCTGCAGGCACCTCTGCCCCTGCCCCAGTCAGCTCTGCTGCCCTCAGTCAGGAGGCTATTGACCTCCTGAGGTCCATATCTGTGGGTCAGTCAATCATTGTGAATGCCATCCAGGGACTGGCAGCTCAGGTACAGCAGAGCAATGCCTGCCTGGAAGGCATTCACGGTGCCCTGTCTGGCCTGCAGATATCCTTTCAGGCTCTGGCCTCCTCACTGATGTCAGCCAGTGTCCCTTTGTCTTCTGTGCCCCTCCAGCTTCCTCTGTACAATCTCATACCCTTTTCCCCACACCCATCCAGAGCGCACAGTCAGACCGCCATTAATCCACGTCAACAGACATGGTTCGCAGTGACAAACACAAACACCACTGGCATGAATACAGTGTTCTGCTTTCCTTCTCTTATCTTATGAACGAGCTTACAAAACCTCTCTGGAATGCACTTCTTAGTTTAAAGAAGACATTTATTGTTATTATTACCTCACCAGGAGGTTCCTGAAAGACGAAATTAGTAGGTTGGAAGCACACGTTCAAAAGTAGTCGCAGCAATGAAAGCAAAATATATCAAAGTACTTCTCAGTTGCAATGTACACAGCAAATACATGTGATTATATTATAGCATAACTTCAAAGCAAAGTATAAAAGTTCAAATTGCATCACCGTAGGGCCTATCACTCCGCTTCATCTTTCTGGGGCCTGCAAGTTGATGACTCTGGTTCAACTGCAAGAAAGAGATTTTCTACCCTAACTGGAGACAGGCAACTGATGTCCGTTCCTGTCTGAAGTCAAGATATTTCTCCCTCGCTGTTGCCCAGGGCCATCATTAAAAGCAAACTCAGTGTGAGAACCGAATAAACCTGGAGAGAGGCCAATTCTCCAAACTTCACTCGCTCTCAGACTGGATTGAGAGGTAAACACAAAATCTACACGCTCTTATCAGCTAGGGTTTGGTGTGAAAAACACAGCTTGGTCTATCATGTGGAAAAACACAGCTTGGAAAAACACAGCTCATCTGCAATGTCTCAACTGCAATGTCTAACTCCACGTTAAAGCCAATAGGCAGCTAACCTAAATACCAAATGTAATGTCTAATGCCATGTTAAGGCCAATAGGCAGCTAAACTGAATACAGAATGTAATGGCTAATGCTATGTTAAAGCCAATAGGCAGCTAACCTAAATACCAAATGTAATTTCTAATGCCAGGTTAAAACCAATAGGCAACATTGAACAACTAGTATGCGCAGTTGTGAAACACAAAGTCATTGGTGAAACACAATTAATAGCATAACACTCCACCCTATGACCAATGAATTTTTGATTACGTACCTCTTATTTCAAACAAAAACAAAAAAACAAAAACATCAACACCATAAAAAAAGCATTAAAAGCAAATCAGATTTGAATGATAAAAGCAATCACTGTAAAGCAATGGAAGCGGATTAACATATTGATCTCATACCCTTTTAAATCAGATACATCTACAATGAAAATACTGAAACTTATATACTCTGATAGAGATAATAACTGATTGAGCAGTGTCTTTAAAACAGCAAGTGGATGTAGCATGAGTTCTACTCATGTAAAGGTGCACGGTCCACCTGAAAGGTTTGCTGGAATGTAAGCGAAAGTCAGAGTTTCACACGAAAAAACACAGACTGTTAACTGGTAAGGTTGCTTAGTTCCAGTGGAAGAATGTAATCAAACAAGTTGACAAACTTTATATTGATCCCATGTAGAACTTGAACTGAAGGCGCCAGTTGCGCAAAATGGATCCATGGGGTTTGTACTTTAGTCAATCAGGTTCAGGTTGGGGGTTCGGTCCCTCCCCAGGCCCCACACGCACACACCCGAAGGGAGACCACACAGCATACTCATGGTCAGTGGCGAGTCGTGGTAGGATCTGCAAAAGAAAAAAGTATGACTTTTCTTGCAAATAACATTTGTCATCTGAAATGTGCCCTCCCTTTTCCTTTCTTTGTTTTATAAACAGCAGGATGTTACTGGGGCCCTTTGTTATGATTTCTGCAGGTTCTGGAGGGTCATTTGGGGATTCAAACCGCACCTTAGCACTGAGGTTTTTATCTGATGCACCACAGCTTCCCATTCCTTGCACTGTAAGAAGGGCTGGGCAGACTCCTTCTCTACCAAACCTCCATGCACTGCACTTTTGACAAGTTGGGCAATTCTGTCTCCAATCTGTATGAATGAATCAGTTTATTTTCTAGTTATCAGCACAATTTTGATTTCTCCTTGGTAATCTGCAGCAATCACTCCCCCTAAAACCTGATCAATTTGCCATATCTGTCCTGGTAACTTTCCTCTCCCCAACTAATCTTTGACTGTTTGTGGGACAGATTGCTGTTGTGCATGCTGACAAATAGGACATTGCAAAATCACAGTTTTTATCAAATCTAGGGGAATGTGCATCTCTCTAATGTCTGCCCACCTGTAAGTGGCTTTTTCTCCCAGATGTCCACATTTCTGGTACACCCACTTAGCCATCCCCACTATGTCAGAATTCTGAGTGGACACTTCAGACTCAGATTTTTTCTCTTTAACATCTGTAAGGGAATTGAACCAGTTATGTACAAGCCACGTGGAAAACCAAACGGCTAAACCATTGGCAGTGAAACAAGAATCAGTGTAACAATGACACATCTCAAGCAGCTCTTGCTTTAAAGTCTGACACACATTGTACAACTCTGTTCCTTTTCCTGTGGTAGACAACAACTTTTCAGTCAATGAATCATTAGTCAAACAAACATGCCTTTTATCCTCAGGGGACACAACTTCAAATGGTGCTCTCCATCTCGTTGGTGACTCTTTTACCTGTGGTACTCCCTGCACCCTCTCCTCCTCCTGAAAAGGGGTTTGTGACACCTGTTCATGTAGGGCTGCAGTGACTCTAGCCCTGTCTTGCAAGTACCAGATCCAGTGTATGATACTAGCCTCCTGTGCCTGTCCTAAACTGTGAGATTCAGGTGAACTCATCACCCACTGCATGCTTGATATTTCAGGTTTCAGAATTACATTATCATTTAATGTCATTTTCTCAGTATTCACTAGAGCCCAATAACAAGTCAAAAGCTTAATCCAAAGTTCCAGGGGCACTCTTGTCCTCCCCTGTTCCTGGTTTACATGTATATCAATGTTTCCCTCTTGCACTGCGCAGAAACATAAAGTCTGAATTATTTCATTTGCCAAATCAAAAGCGCACAGTTGCTCATGTTTTTTCCTAGTTACTTTGTACCAAAGTGTTAAGATTTCACTCTGATGAGGGCTATACTGTTTCCAAAAATCAAACAAGCTCATGAAACTCGGTGTCTCTTGCTTAGTGCAAATAGTAAGAAACTCTAAAATCTTTTGTTTTACTTGTGACAACATCTGTCTATTTTCTGGGTTCCACTGAATTCCCAGAAACTGCACATTTTGCGACAGTACTTCTGCCTTGTCTGAATGAATTTTAAACATCGTACTTTGCAAAAGCGGTCTGAAAATAACATTCCTAACTCTGTTCTCAGTGTTATATGTTAAGGAATGCACTTCAACTGCCAAAAACTGTGGGCTGCTCTGCAGATCTGTGCTCTGCTCACACTGGCCCACAGCTGTTTTAACCTCCTCATTACTTGAATGGGAAAAGCCAGATTCTTCTAAAACAGCAGTTTCATAGATTTCTGCATTATCTTGCAATAATGTGTTCTGGCTACTTTGCTCACGTTAATTCTTATTTTCATGTTCTAACTGCCTACATCTCTCCTGCATTTTTCTGTAAGCAGACAAAGGTATCCAAACCCTTCTGTCAAGAACAAAAGGAACATCATTTCTTTCAAAAGGCACATTTTCTAAATATTCTTTCAAGCACTCATCCCAAGACGCACACAGTCCTGATAAACATGAAAACATGTTTTTCACAGCACCATAAGGCCGTTCAACTTCACATTCATTTTCAAACATGGTCTGCCGTGCTTTTTTAATTCTCTAAACAACAAAAAACAATTATACTTTTAAATAGTGCACTTCCAATCTCTAACTCGGACTCACAGACTGACGATTCATGCCAAAATGTACTGCTTTCCTTCTCTTATCTTATGACCAAGCTTAGAAAACCTCTCTGGAATGCACTTCTTAGTTTAAAGAAGACATTTATTGTTAATATTACTTCACCACGAGGTTCCTGAAAGATGAAATTAGTAGGTTGGAAGCACACGTTCAAAAGTAGTCGCAGCAATGAAAGCAAAATATATCAAAGTACTTCTCAGTTGCAATGTACACAGCAATTACATGTGAATATATTATAGCATAACTTCAAAGCAAAGCATAAAAGTCAAAATTGCATCACCGTAGGGCCTATCACTCCGCTTCATCTTTTTGGGGCCTGCAAGTTGATGACTCCGGTTCAACTGCAAAAAAGAGATTTTCTACCCAAACGGGAGACAGGCAACTGACGTCCGTTCCTGTCTGAAGTCAAGATATTTCTCCCTCGCTGTTGCCCAGGGCCATCGCTAAAAGCAAACTCAGTGTGAGAACCGAATTAACCTGGAGAGTGGCCAATTCTCCAAATTTCACTCGTTCTCAGACTGGATTGAGAGGTAAACACAAAATCTACGCGCTCTTATCAGCTAGGGTTTGGTGTGAAAAACACAGCTTGGTCTATCATGTGGAAAAACACAGCTTGGAAAATCACAGCTCATCTGCAATGCCTCAACTGAAATGTCTAACTCGACGTTAAAGCCAATAGGCAGCTAACCTAAATGCCAAATGTAATGTCTAATGCCATGTTAAAGCCAATAGGCAGCTAAACTGAATACAGAATGTAATGGCTAATGCCATGTTAAAGCCAATAGGAAGCTAACCTAAATACCAAATGTAATGTCTAATGCAAGGTTAAAGTCAATAGGCAACATTGAGCAACTAATATGCGCAGTGTTGAAACACAAAGTCATTGACCAAACACAATTAATAGCATAACATACAGACAACACTTACCTGCACACACAACAACATCCACTCCCTACACTGACCCCCAACCATCCCCTCCTTCACAGACACTACATGACTCACATCTGCTGGCACGACACCAACACTCCCTAATCTAGTCACTAGTCCCATCATACCTACAGGCACCACACTTCCAGACCTGCATACATCCACCCAATTCACCACATCCGCATTGACCACAACTACCAACACCCCCACATGCAGCACATCCACCTTACCTGCAGGCACCACCCATCCACCATTGCATCTCCCTGCTCCTCATCCTTCCTCTTCCCAAAACATCTATACGCCCGCACACACACACCCAACAGACACCCAGCACACACATGCCTTTCACCCATGCACCTGCACCCAAGATACCAACAAGAACACACTTCACAACTACTCCCTCTCCCTCCACTCCCAAACGCTTTTCCCATGACTGCCCTTGTGTCCCTAAGAAAAGATTTCTTTACAAGTTTTCGCTCTTCCCTACCACCCTCCCATCCCATGGTTCCTCAAAGCGCCCTGTGTCCCTTTCCGAGCCCAGCACTTCCACCTCCCAGTCCTCCCCTGCCACCTCTGGTATTGCCCATGCCCCTTCTCCTGCAAAAAAAATCAACCCCCCTAAATCCAAGGTCACCCCTCCCAAGCCCAAAGTGAGACAGCCGCCCCCAAAGACTAAAATTAAACCAAAGCCCCCGCCAAAACCAAAGCCCAAGCCCAAAGACCCCCCTCCTAAGCCATAACCCCACCTCCACCATCCCCCTCACCCCTGAGGTGCCTACATGACCCCTTGATGCCCCTTCCATGTGGAGGCCATTTTGCAGGCAGGAGTCAAGTTGGGGCAACGACAAGTGCCATATGTACCTGGGGCACTTGGACATTTTTGACTGGCCAGTTGGCCTATTTTGTATATAGTTTTTCAGAGTTTTATTACTGCCTAATATATATGGGCCAACCACATGTTGGTTTCGATGGTGACATACTTGTCTTCTCTTTCTTTCAACATGGATGTGTTGTATTTCTGCGATTTGGTTTGCGTGTGTTATGTGTATGTGATTGTGTTGCAGCATGAGTTGTGTAGCTAACTTGTGCATGATACTTGGTGTGATGTGTCATGATGGTGTTGTGTGGCATTGTGTGGTTGTTGTGTGTGGGTTCATGTGTGGTGATGGATATGTCATGTGCATTGTGTGTTGTGTGGAGGTGGTGTGACAGCTGATACATAGTATGGCAGTGTTTTAGTATTTATTGGTTGTGAGCGGTTGTTACATGTTGCTGTCAGTATGTGTTGTCATGTGGAGGTGCACAGTGTTCTTACTTGCCAATGCGTTTGTGTGGCTGTGGTAGTGATATCGTTGTGTGAGTCAGTGGTGTTGTGTATGATTGTGTTAGACAGTGGAAGTGATATGTGCATGTGGGGTGGTGTGTGTATGCCACGTGTATGTTGGCTGTGATGTGTGTAGTTTGTGTGTGCGTGTGTGAATGTTGGTGTGTGTGTGTGTGTTGGTATGGGTGTTTGCATGTGTGTGTGGTCATCGCTAGGTGTTCCGGCTGTGTGTGTTGTGTCTGCGTGTATACTAATGGCTTTCCCTCCAGTGTGTGATAGGTGGGCATACTTACGGTTGTTGTCTTCGTCGCTGGGTCAAGTAATGTCCGAGCAGGAGCAGTAGGAAGACTTCAAATTCAGGTTTCCTGGCAGCTCTGGACGTGTCTGTGTTCTTGAAAGTGAATGTCTCCTTTTATACTGTTCGTTTCCGCCAGAGTTTTGGTGTCGGTCTGACCACCCCGGAAATCCTGGCAGTGGACAACCTCATAATGTGCTCGGCGGCAACATGGTCCCCGCCGGACTGGAGATTGCTGCCGGCATCCGCGGCAGTCCGTCTGCACTGGCGGTGCATAGGCTGTGTTCCATTGGGAACATCGCCATGGTAATATTATGGGGTCATCTCCACCAGTCTGGCGGCGGCGTGACCGCCACCGCGGCGTGACCGCCACAGCAGCGGTCCTCAGACCGTCAAACCCATAATGAGGACCTTATTGTATACACTTACGTTGTTCTGAACTGTTCCGTTTCATTTTGATCCCTTCCCTAGCCCCTTGTTTGTTGGAGTCTGTATGTCTTATTTGTTTGAAGTTGATTAGCTGATAGCTGATACATGTTCCCTGATGTCTTCTGGGGAGGTTTGCGGGCAAATGTCAGCTTGGAAGTAAAATGTTTAACATAAAAGTTCCCACCACTGTTACTAACAATTCTCTGAGTACTTTGTTCTCACATTCAAGCCAGAGTTATGGGGCCAAAACTAGGTGTGCCTACCACGCCAGGCAGGGCACAAGCATCAGCGTCATTTAGCGGTAACCAGGAGTCGCAGCTGCGACCCCTGGCTTGCCCTTTGTGACCCTTGGCACTGCCTTTGCAACCCCTGCCTGAAAGGTGGCAAATCTCACTGTCAGGAACACAGTAGCAACTCGTTCAGTTGTGACTCCATTCTCTTTGTTTTCTCTCAATTGTTTTTTACACTATTAGTGAATAATAGCATATCATTCACTAATAGTACAATAAATATGGGGCATAATTAGCTGGAATATACCCTTCTATGGCAGCTGAGGTAAGTGAAAATGCTTTTAAATGTAGGATGTGAGCAAGCTTGAGGGTGAGAGTGTGTTTATGTGAGAGTGTATGTAAGTATGAATTTGTTTGTATGTGTATGAACGTGTGTGTGAGTTAAAGTGGAGGTTAAAGGGCTTGTGATGTCACTTCTGCTACTCCTAGCATTTTGGTGAAGAGACGTCCATGGGCACAAGTCTGAAAAAAAGAAGTGAGGGGATTAACCAAGTTAGGCAGTACACAAATCACATCACAGGAAGTCACATCAGATCTTAGGACCTCACAAATATGTTTTGCAGGTCCCTAATGAGTTAATTTAAGTTCATTATGAGTATACATGCAAACACTCCTGATTTAGACAGAAGACACGTTTTTGTACGGTGCAAATAAAAAAATGTTGCTTTCCTCAACACATAGCTTCCTCTGCCCAAGGACTGTACAAGCTATCTCCCACAAGTATATTAGTCCATATTCAGCACATTTCTATGTAGATGAAATTGCTCTGGCTGTCTGCGCATGTAACACTTACTTGACGCAGGGTAATGCAATGCAATGAAATGTGCTGCCTTGCCTACAAGGTTTTTTTTTTTACACAAATCAACACAACCTGGATTTGTGTGGCACTGTGAATCCCAAAATAGATTTTGCATTAGGGTTGTGCCAGAAAAGTGAAAAAAAACCCTGATGCAAAGTCTGCCCTTCAATTAATACAGTTGTTTTTTTTTTTAATCTTCCATAAAGAAATTGGCCACAAGGAGAAAGGGGACAGTTAATCTGTTCTGCTTAATTGGTTTCAAAGTCTGAATTTTGAAATTTCTTATGGGGTTAAAGCACCTGCTGCAGATATCTTTTGGTTCCCAGTAAATCAGGGGAAATAATACAAATGGTAAGATAACGTTGGTGGTTAATGCATTTGCTGGAAAGATTTGTGTTTTGTCTAGTGGCCGTTTTGACTCAAAATAGCATAGATGGTTGATGTGTCTCCTGCAAAGCACATCATGTAACATGCAGATGACAGATTTTTATATTATGTTAACAGGTAGGTGGGCTACTGCTTTCAGCATAGAGATACTTTTGTTACTTGCAATTCATAAACTGTAATCCTTCTAAAATAACACAGTGAGCTATGAAGGACAATATGTGACTCCTACGCCCTGTAACCCTCACTGTCTTATGTAACATATCCTGATCATTGATGTACAAACTTGTATGATTTATTTTCAGTGTAATGAGTATGTGTGATGTAAAGGGCTCTGGCACCCCGCATTTTGATGAGTAGTTCTATAACAGAAATAAAAAATAGCTCTATTTAAATTGTTATTTTGTGAGAATATTGGAGCAGGCCAACACATCTGATATTCTTACAGGGCACGCATATTTCTCATACACAGGGACTAAACAAAGTAAAAATGTGCCTCTCTTAAGTACCTGTAAAAGTGCTTACGAGCTGTGTGCCTTTGTTTCCCCTCTACTGCATTTGCATCTAGGTGTGAGGCTCTAGATAGATTCAAGACAAGGTTACTCCAACAAAAGGACGCTTTGTGGCCTCTTAAATTCAGCCTTTTTTAAGGCCCCTGGTGGAGTCTGAAATTGGAAAGACACCCTTGCCCCCTCACTGAGTGCACTTTGTTGCTCGGATTAAAAGCAGACATCATGCAGACACTGCTGAATCTATCCTGGTGTATAAAAATTACACAGGGACAAGTGCAGCATTTCACAGTGGAGTGCAACTTCTTGACAGGGTGGAGACATCCACCCGCATGTATTCTCGACTTGTATCGTGAGGGCAGTAGCATAACAAAGGCCCCCACCACCCCTGCTGTGGGGTGGGGAGCCGAGCTCCAGGGAGCCCGCTCAGCACAGTACACTGGCCTGAGACATCCTGAGCGAGTCCAGAGAGGGGGACCCATGAACTGTCCAGGGTAGCCCCATCAGGATCAAGTTTTGTTAGGCCACTGTAGCAGGCAAACCTCTAGGGGTAGTAAGTAGCACACTTGGCGTAGGACACTTGTCCAAGGATGGTCAACAATTGATTATTGATTTATGTTGAGGGAGAGAACTCCATCGTACTTCTCTCATCTTTTTCACACCTAGATTGTGGAGCTGAGATTCTGCCCACCTGTAACTTCAAACAGCTCGGGATTAAGCTGTTAAGAGAAATAAACCGACTCTATCAGGCTGCATGTGCTGCATCAGTCATTTGGGCATAGGTTTTCTGGACGATTTTGTACAGATCTGCCCTTTCTTGCTACAGCATAGGATATGGACCCTACGGGAGGCCTCCTATAATCAACAAATTGTTAGAGACTGTTTAGTTTAAGGAGCCATTGTCAATAAAGTATAAATTGAGATACTGTAGAACAGACTTGATATTTTTACTACACACCTGAGATACTTGTGCCGCACTTTTAGGGTTTCTTCGGTAAGCTCTTTGAATATGCAAAAGCATGGGAAAACCTATATTGAACTCCGTATTTAAAGTGCAAGTATTTCATAATTTGTTCTGCATGACTGCACTTATGGACTAAGGCCATGGTACCCAACCTTTTGACTCCTGAGGACACCCACTGAATCATTGCTGGAAGCTATGGACCCCCAAGCAATTTCTACAATTTAAATTTCAAACATTCATTTAATTTGCAAATTATACATAAACAAGAACACACCAAGCAAATACTAAATTTACTAAAGATATAATTATTGAACAAATATGCAAAAATCAAAACATTTTAATGGGAAGGTTGGCACTGCATCTCTGCAACATTTTCAATGTTTGGTTTTATTTAGGAAAGTTGAACACTCAAGTCAGATTCTACATTTCCCAAGCAATTTCTGTTTTTATTTTTTAGGTACATAAGATCTGAGAAAACGTATTCACATAATTATTGTGGGCAACGGAAGTATAATCATAAGGGCCACTCTCCTCTCCATAACTTCTCTGTCACATGTAATTCACTTTTTATAGCACCTCTCATACCAGTGTAGGGTGTTGGAGCACTTTATAGGGACTACAAGGTGTAGGATTCACATGTCAACCACACTGTTAGGCATCTTCTAGGAGTGCTTGGTCTGGAGAAGCAAAAATTTAGGATTCAGAACATAACATAGTGATTAGCATTGACTTTAGTAATACAAATATATTTCTACGCAAGCAAACCTTTTCTAGCAGCATAAGAAAAATCAAAGACTGGGAAAAAAACATAACTTTCTTATTTATGCCATGCAGTTTGCATGCAGCTCTGTGATGGAAGTTTATAGCTCACTGTGCTAGATTAAGATTGTAATTTATGAACTGCTCAGTAATAAAAGATTCTCTGTACTGTGCTATGCACATAACATACTGTTCTGTGCATGATACACTTTCTTTTCAGAAGGCATATTACCCATCTGTTATCTTAGATGAGTCAAAACTGCCACTAGACAAAACTCCCATCTTTCTCCAGCAGGTACATTAATCACCAGAGTTATCTTGACCGTTTTATTTTTGCTGGAAGAATGACTGTGCAGTGCTTTTAAAACTGCTGCACAAATGAAATGAAAAATATATAAAAACACATCTTTTCTGTCAGAGGCCCCAGCTGGAAAAGGGCCTTCGTGCAGGCCCAGGCCTGTGGACCCCCTGGGAGTGTGTCACGGACCCCTAGGGGGCCGCGGACCACCGGTTGAGAACTGCTGGACAAAGGAATACCTCTGGTAGTAGTGCATGACTGGGGCACGACTGCAGCCTACATAAACATGGGATGTAAATATCTGGCCTGACCGCTTCGAGGATTGTGGTCATGCCTGAGTAATATGTTCTTTGGCCCTATGAGCATGGCGTGACTGGTGCACTGTTTGACCACGTGAGCAAATACGATAAGAGCAAGATTCTTGTAAACATGGTACGAAGTGTGCACTGTTTGGACAAGTATAAAAAACACGATAAGACTATCTAAATGACAGGTGGTTTCTTATTTAATCAGATTGAGAAACACATCTCAAATTGAAGTAGTCACGTACAAATAATTTCAATGTGCAGTGTCCAGGTGACAATTGCTATAAAATCTATTTTCACATAATCGGACGCCGGGGAATTCCCGAGCATCCAGCATCGAGACTCACCAGAAATCTGATGTAGTGATGTTCGGTTGTGTGCATGGAGTGCGTGCATAGCTATCACATTTCAATGTGACCAAGTGACTATAATACACTAATGGTAGTAGTTGATAAAAAGTAATCGAGGTAATCAATGGGGGGGCTTGACAGTCCTGATGAAACCCGGATGACCTACAGAGTAACTCAAAACCAGCTGAAACATGTTTATCAGCATGGAAGTCATTTAGGGGTCGCCAGGCGCCGTTGCTCCAACCTCTGGCTAGTTCGTTGCGACTGCTGTCACTGCCTTTTGGACTCCTCGCCTCAGAGGTGGCAAAATCAGGGCCTGGAGTACAGGTGCAGCTTGGCCTTATGGAAGTTGCTTGGGGCTCCACTTTCCTTTTTTTTCAGTCAGTGTTGTTTTACGCTAATAGCGAATAATACATTATTAACTATTAGTGTAATGAAAGATGGAGTACAATTAGCCCGAATCTGACTCTCCTTGGTTGAAGAGGTACGTAAAAAAACCTTTTAAATGTATGTTGTGTGCATGCTTGCGAGTAAGAGTGTGCTTATGTAAACGAGAATGTGTGTATGAGTGAATGTGTGTATGAGTGAAAGTAAAGTAAAGTAAAGTGAAAGTAAAGATGAAATAGCGTATGACGTCACTCCCTGGCATTCCGGTGAATTGATGTCCATGTTTATCAGGCACATGGAGGAGTTAATATACATTCCAACTACATCTAATTTTGTTTTATTCGACCAAAGGTGGCCTAAGATTAAATTAAAACACAAGGGTGTTCCCCACAGGCAATACATCTACCAGGCGAGGACTCAGTGATGAAGCATACCACACAAAAGTGTGTGGGTGGGAGTCCTTTTATAAAAAGAGGTAATTTTCAATTTTAAAGCTAGGAGTAGGGATAAAACAGTCTAGTTAGGATAGATTAGTTAGGTGATTAGTTAGGTGTACGATGCCAGACATTCAGTGCAATTTCCTTGTGCATGTGGAATGACACTTATGAGCCTCTGTCATCTGTCAAGTCTGTGTGGCCCACTCAGATGGCACTGCAGAACGGACAACAGCAGAGACATATATAGTGACTGTTGTCCAAAAATGAGTTTGTGCTACTTTGCTCTAGTGAGTAGCTAGGTCTAACATCCTTGTAACACTTGGTTGTGTGAGGTGGTGCCTATGGGGCATATTCCGGCTTTGATCTTGCCACAGCAAGGATTGGAGCTACTGTTGGTCCTTGAAATAGTGCTTGCACTGTGTCTGGTCAAAGTATAGGTAATTATTGTTGAGGATTGAGACTGACATATGGTGCAACCTGTTGTCATGTGTGTATTTTACTTGGCCTTCAGCTTGTACCCAGATTAGCTTCTGAGAACACATCTGCCCATTTTCTAGTATCTTCTAGTATGACGGACCTTTTTAGGAGAGGTAAGAAGAAATCAAAACACTTTTAAATCAATTAACAGTGTAGCCCAGTTGGTCACACATTAAATCTCAGAGGCGGAAGTTTAGGTTCAGATGTTTATTACAAGTTTAAGGGCAGAATTGACTTATATAAATGAGTCTCAGAAACATACTATGGAAGTGTAGAAACACCAAAGGTGAAGTACAGCATCTATTCAAATTAAATCGTACAAGCATAAAACATACAAGTATTTCAGTGGCAGCAATACAAAAAGTAAGAAACCATACTTGGGGATCAGAATCCAAATTACGATCCTCATGTTTAATCATCTGAAAACTAACCTAAAAAAATTCTCTGGAAATGCAGGAAATTAATAATAGTCATAAGTGTCAGCATAACAGAAACTTCTGTAGAGATTCTACAAGAGAGATGTGCACAACATGAAGCCACTCAGCCAATTTATGAATAGAGAGATCTTTACCTCTCTAAGGGCCAGATGTAGGTACAAAAAAATGTGCGATTCGGAAATAGTGACTCCTTGCGAATCGCTATTTCTGACTCACAAAACGAGATGCATGTAAAAATCACTATACCAAATAGCGATTTGGTGCGGAGTCGCACCGCAATTTGCGACCTTGCAATTTGTGAAATCGATATTTGCGAGGTTGCAAATTGCGCACGGGTGTGGTCCGGACTCGCAAATTGCGACTGACTTGCAAATTGCACGCAGGTGCAAATAAAATAGGGAAAAACACACTTCCTGGTTCTGAGTGATGACATCAGAACCAGGAAGTACCCCCATGGGACAGGGAGGAGCCTACCCAGCCCAAACAGCAGAGTCACACCCAGCTGAGAGGAGCTACTTCAACAATGGCATCTCAGGACAAGGAGACACCCAGTGCTGGCAGGAAAAGAAAACTGAAGTTTTCAGAGAAGGAGCTGGAGGTGCTAACAGAGGAGTGCTGCCTGCACCATGATGTATTGTTTGGAAGGGCAGCAATGAGTGTCCCTGACTCCCAAAAGAAAAATATCTGTCAGGACATCCTCACCAAGATTAATGCCATTGGAGTCAGCCACCACACCATAGGTGAAGTCCGCAAAAGGTGGTATGATCTCCGGTCCAGGACCAAGGAAAGGGTGGCTGAGCGTATGAGGGAGATGCATGGCACTGGAGGAGGCCCATCTACAGTACCACCCCCTACAGCCATAGAGACCATGGTGGTGACCACTCTGGAGCGGGAGGCAGTACTTGGAATTGGATATTGACAGTTCAGCTCCAGGAACATCCAAAAGTAAGTACCAAAATTAACTTATTTACACCACTTTATGCACCATGCACACAACCACAGTAGACATAAGCATGCACCTCCAGATCAGCTCCATTCCTATATTGCAACCTATAGAACAGTGCATTATGGGCAATGTAGTACAGTAGTCCAAATATTGAGAAGTATTTATTCGGAGACATCAAACATATGTGAGGCACTGACAGTGTTTCCCCTGTGTCCCACAGGTCTCCCACAAGGACCCACCAAAAGCCCTTCTGTGCAGGGGGATGAACCATCCACACACACACAAGACGAAGCAGACATAGAAACTGCTGGGGAGTGCATGACAACACCACTCTTCCAACATGCACCAGAGGACATGGATGAGCCTGATCTGGGTTTTGAGGCAGCCAACGTGACACCGGGGCCAATGATGAGGGAGAGTCGACCGCATAGGTCAGCTGTCTCTGTGCAGAGACGGCAATGCCAAATGTAGTCAGTGAGTGAGGAGGATGTCACCGACGAACAATTGTTGGGACTGGAGGCACCCTTACTGCAAAGTCACCTGCTGCAAAACAGACACATGCGGGTGATGAATAGGAACCTGAATAGACTGCAGCACACACTCTCCCAGGGTTTTGCCAATGTGGACAACCAGTTCACTGCTATGAACACAAACATGGCATACCTTACCAGTTCCATAAACAACTTGGTCATGGAAATGGTGGCAGATAGGGCACATGCAAGGCGCAAGGAGCGCAACACTGCTGCCTGTTTGGACAGACTAAGTGTTTCAATTGGGCACCTTGCAACCACAGCAACCTGCCTGTCAAGGCGCACAGTGAAGCTGCAGGTTGAACTTGGCCATTTTGCAGGTGATGTGGCAAGAGGACTTGGGAGCATCAGCCATGCAGTGGACCTGCTAGAGACCAGCCAGGCAGCAATGGGCATTGGCGATACCCCTCAGGTTAGCGAGGAGATCTCCAGTGTCAGCAGTGTGTCTGCCACTGATGCACGAATCCTGCAGAGTAGCAGTGCCTGGCAAGGATCAGTGGACGAACCTGGATTGAGCCATGGTGGCCGTAGTAGCAGGAGGCTGTCAGCTACCAATCTGTGGTGTGACTGAGGCATATGAACTAAATGTGTCAGACTTTACTTTTTGCTTTCTTCATGCAGTTTAGTTGACTATATTTTCTTCATTACATTCCTGAAATTAAAGGGATAATGTGTTGTACTACACCATTGGGCTATGTGTGTCTTACATTAGTGAGTGTTGTCATGGTTGCCATGTACCTGCCAAAGTAGTGGGTTGCAATGTGGTTCTGTCTCTGTCTGCCCTCCATTGCGATGCTTCCATCCCTAGGCTGTCAGTGTGGTAGCTCTTGCTCCTCATCCTCCGAATCTGTGTCCTCAGGGGTGAGATATAGCCCATGTCTGGTGGCGTTGTTGTGTAGGATGGCACAAGTAGCAACAATCTTGCATGCAGTTTCTGGGGCATACTGGAGTGCGCCTCCACTTTTGTGCAGGCATCGGAATCGTGACTTCAACAAGCCGAACGTCCTCTCTATGACAGATCTGGTCCGAAGATGTCCTATGTTGTATTGCCTCTCAGTCTGATTGGCAGGTGTTAGGTACGGGGTGGGTATCCATGGTCTTATGGCATATGCACTGTCACCTGCGTGACAAAAGAGCCAAAATTAGCAGGACATCACAGGGTTACCCAGTAACATGTATTTAAGACATCAGAGTGTACTACACAGTACCTAATAAATATCCTTCGCCAAACTCCCCACGTTCTAGGCGTTGGTGTACCCAACTGTGCCTGAATATGTATGCATCATGTGTACTACCTGGATATTTAGCCACAATGTCAGTAATTACATTATGGGCATCACATACCATCTGGATGTTTAGTGAGTGGGTACATTTCCTATTGCGGCACACATATTCCAGATTTGCAGGTGGGCAAATTGGTATATGTGACCCATCCACACACCCTATTACATGGGGGAAGTTGGCAATTATGTAGAAGTCCAACTTGGTGCTGTTAATTTCCGACTCATCCCTGGGAAGGTATATCTATCTGGACATGTGTGTGAGTATGGCATCTAGGAAACATCTGAAGAATCTTGAGAGGGCACTTTGGGATGCCCCACCTGCCACTGCAATCACCCCCTGATAGCTACTCGAGGCCAAGAGGTGTAGTGAGCATAGCACTTGCACATGTGTGGGGATGGCGCAGCTGCGCATTGTCTGGCTTTCAAGCTGAGGTTTCAGCAGTTCAATGATCTCTAGGATAACTGTGCTGCTCAGTCTGTATTTATCATAAATCTCCTCCTCAGTCTGTTGAAATAGAATCTGCCTGGTTCGGTATATCCTCTCCTGTCTCTGCCTCCTCCTCCTCTGCTGGGCAGCCTGGACTCTCCTCCTCCATGCAATCACGTATAGTGCAGCCAATGTGAGAAAGCCAGATGCCTTCTGGGTCTCCTTTTATACTTTGGTTCTGGTTACCACCTGTTCAGAATCAGTGCTAATCTGGGTTTGCAAAACGGGCTTTTCTGCGACTAGTCACAATTTGCGATTGGCTTGTGCATTCGGTTTGTGACTCCCAATTTGCGACTTCGTAATTGCAAGTCACAAAATCAGGTTGCAATTTTTGGGAGTCGGTAATGGGTCGCATCGCTATTTGGAACTCCGAAATGGCATTGGTACATACCATTTCGTTTTTTGCGAGGACGCAAATAACGCTGCAATCCATTTGCGACTTGCAAAAGTTTCCTACATTTGGCCCCAAATCTCAAGGGAATCCACTCTGGTCCGAAGGTAGAAAGGGTCTGCCCCTCCTAACTAATTAACACTACTTTAGATCTTGTTGAACCTTCGAGAATCCCAGTCATCATCACCAGTAGTTTTCATCTATTATGTGCAGGTTGTAATTTTCAACTTCCGTTAGACTTTCATCTCACAAACCAAACATCACAACAACCACGGGTACCTATAGTGTCCAGGAGCTCTTTTGTTTGTTAGCTCTCCTTGTCCTTGCCAAAATATCCTCCCCTACCGCTTTATCCTAAATACACAACAAGCCTTTCATTAACTGTATACTTGTGCAGACTCACCTGCAAATAAACAATAATGCAATGTGAGCAAAACTCCTCGTTGCAGGTCAGGCACATTTCAAACCTTCACTTGAGTCAACTTAACAAACACTTCAATGCACATTTGAAATACATAGTTATACATGCATTTCTAATAAGAAAAATAGGTAGTGAATAACTGCGATTATATAACATTTAACCGTAATACCGTAACCCCAATACATTAATATATAAATGCATAATTGTATTATATTGTAGTTGACTAATGTCATTATCAAAAAATACATATAAGGTTTTGCATTTCTACTTGTGAATGTACCATGAATGATGTTTGCTATGCACCCCTCAATATCAATACATTAAAACACATATTACATATGTTGTTGATTACAGTTTTTATGTTCCTTTTTCAGCGCATAATGGCACAGCCAACTTATGCTTTCTCACTTATCTTTCACATGCCTACTTTTTCAAATGTATCTTACCTCACCCATGATGTGTAGCTCCTTTGCTTATGCATTCACTCTGCCCCCTTCTAAGCTATAGTACAAGCTGAGGAGTCAAGGACGTTGACCTCGTTTTCTTTGGTCTTAGTGAAGTTCCTCCTTTTATGTGCAATGTTCAGCATCTCCACAAATGTGGGTCAAGTTGCAAAACTGAAAATGGGGTACAGTGCAGCGCTATGAGCTACTTTTATTTATGTGATGTTAGTGCTGATATGCATGAACTATGAATCTAAAGTTACAAATATATCACTAGGATGTATTTTAGGTGCAAGCGATTGTTCTTTTCTCAGCAGCAAAACTATGTTATTCACAAGGTTCAAGAAAAGAACATGTCTGGACTCCATTCTTGAAACATCAAGATCCAGCATGCATCTGTAAAGGTCATAAGTGAAGATATAAAACAGAGTGTTAGCCAAGATATATTGCCTCAGAACCCAAGCCAAACTCATCCTTAAGTAGATTCACATATCTCATTGGGCAAAGTGACCAGATTCACACCTTCTTTCTAAATGCACCTGGTCAGAAAACTGTATGCACCGAATTCAACACTTGCTTTAATATGATGGATATTGTAGAAGAGTGATCAATTTCACAACCGCTTCGAAACTGATCATGTGCATCAACAATACCTACATTTCTTCCAGACAATTTTCAATTGTATTTTGAAACAAAGTGCCACATTCTTGTTCAAAGGAGGTTATGCAATAATTCACTATGCAGCATTTATCTTCCATTTTATAATCTGGCTTGATTAGATTGCATTGAAGAGCTACATTTTTCCAAGCCAGGTGGAAAATTGTGGGCCACACTTTTTTTCATACAAGGAGCATCCCATTCCATGAAGAATTTTTTTTTTCCCTGTGGAAATAGGTTATATTTTACCAAGCAATTACAGTATTTGACACCACAAAATTATAACGGACACCACACTGCCTCATCATGTCATCTTTACAGTGATACTGCTTAAATGATAGAGTAGCTGTTCTATTAAAAATGTTCCTTGCATCGGGTTTCTAGTCTTACAAACAAACCCCTAGTTTTTATATCAGATGTTTGACCTTATACACTAGTCACGTGTGCATAGGTTTTTCTGTGAGTCTGTCTATGGGGGTCATTATGAACACGGCGGTGTTTACCACCGTGTTCATGCTGGTGGTCATTTCACTGACCGCCAGCCCCCTCGAGACCCTGCCGGCCAAATAAACAACATTCTGCTGGGCCGGCGGGAGGAACAATGTTTCCGCCCGCCAGCCCAGCAGAATGCAGGGCTGGGACATTGTCGGTAGCTGTGCGGCGGGTGCCGTAAATCGGGCAGTGACCTGCACGACGGGGCACTGCACGTGGGCCCCGGAGCACCCCTTTCAACAGGGAAAGGCTGGAGGAAAAGGGATCATTATCAGGAGGGCAGTGCTGCCCTGTCGGATAATGATTTCCGCCATTGTCAAGCTGCCTGTCGGCGGTAGCCTGTCAGTGGTGGAAGGCTGCCTGTGGCGGTCCCCACAGCCTTCATTATTTGGTGGCTGAGACCGCCATGCCGGTGGCCGTCATTAACGCCACCACCGGCATAGCGGTCTCAGCCGCCAATATTCATAATGAAGGCCTATATTTGGTTTCTGTTGTGTTCTACGTGACCCACAATTCCAACATAAAATAGAACCCATGGAACATGCCATACTTTATGTTCTTGGTTGAAGCTTGTAAAACTAGTCACATATGTTACACTTGGTCTCTTATATGTATCTCACAGATTTCAGGGACAATGAATGAGTTTGTATAGTACTACTGCTTCAGTACTACTTCGCATACAAAAACTGCAATTCACCAAGGTACGTGTCGACCTAGGCCTACACTTGTCACATTTCTCATACACAGAGTTCTCTGCCTTGAGTGCCTACAGCTATCTATACATTTAAGATGTAAATGTGGAAGTGGCAAGGTCAAGTGACTGGAAAATACATAATATCTATAACTAAGTTCCAGGAGTAGTAAAATGGGATACAAGGAGGGACCTTGAAATACAAAAACTTACCTACAAAAAAGTCTTAGTTGCAATTCACTTGTTTCACCTGCATTTAATCAAATAGTACTTAGTTCAGGTGAGCCCTGAAATACGTCACACAGCACACACATACAGTCAAAGGTGCTGTAAAGAAATCACATAGAAATCAATGAATTCAGGGAATAACATTACCAACACAAAGGGAAAATGGGGAAATATAAAATGTTAGTGCACCACCTAACGTAGCACATCCATTAGATGCATTTACCTACCGAAATGCCAAACTGATTTGCAAAATACCAGTTCAGAAGCATACACCCACAGGGAACATGTCCAATGGCACACCATGTCAGAGGACTACAGAGACACAGCTAGCATTTTACAGGCAAACCAATCCTGGTTTTTGCTTCAGGTACTAAGATGCATCAACAGCAAGTGCACCACCACATTACCATACCACAATCACTGCTGGTTCGGTGACAGGTGGCAAGGTAATTGTGTATCATTGCCAAAATGCCACTGGTGTTGAGTACTAAGTATGGCAGGTACTTCAGCCACTCCCCAAAAGCGTACAACATTTATGTAACAGACACCACTAACACTCCAATAAATTGGAAGCTGAACAACAACTTGAAATGTTAACTTGCCCTTCTAGAACCTGCACATGTGTTACATCTTGAGGGATGTTAATGCTCACATCTGCCCTAGGGGAAAGCACCCCCCAAGCAATGTTTATTAATGATACTGCATATTTAACTCATCCTCAGCCATATCCTTAATTTTTCATCATAATTACAGTGTCCCAACCAAGTACATAATCATTTTAAACATAAAAAGACTAATTTTGTTTCTGCTTGAAAGTTCAAGCCTTGATAAACCTGATCTTTGATTGAATACGTTTTACATTTTGCCATTAACAATTGAGTAGGAGAAAAGCTGCAAAGAATTTCCTTGTAAATCAAGGCTTTCGTGGAGTTTTTATTAGCTCTGATAACCAAAGATAAAATTAACAAATTGGATATCTAATGATATGAATGAAACAATACGCAGCTAAATCTGGATCCGACAATGATGATTTCAGGGTTTTAAATTAATTTACAATAAAAGCATGGGCATTCAGAGGGGAACATGGCGGCCGGCTACGGAGCGTGGCTGGGAACTTTCAGGTTTCTGGATAGCCGACTGTAGCTATAAAGGTACGCCTGATTTTTCTAGCACAATACTTTGTATTTTATGAGCAACATTATCGTGAATCCTTACCTGGAGTGCATGCATTTGAGGTTGGAGAGCGGAGCTGGCCTCGGACTCGGCTGTGAGGCGGAAGGAAGGGAGCCAGGAAGGAACGCTTCGGGAGCTGGCGTGTGGGTGGAGGCTGCCTGGAGTGTGCGTCGTAGGAGACGCTACTTGTTCCGTTGCAGCTTTCAGCGGGCGAGCCGCACGAGAGGCATTCTCCATCGAGAAAGGAAGTGCATGGGAGCCAGGGACCGGTGTGCCTCAAGAGCGCAGAGGATTTGTTATATATGACGCCGGTTAGTCGTTGTGCCTGTGTAGGCTCCGGAGGTTCCCTGGTAGCCCTAAATTCCCAGGCACAAAGCCCACATAAAGGTATGGTGGGTCCTCCTGAACTAGATATTAGAGCCACATCCACTAAGAAAACAGGGGAAGGGGGCTGCCCTCAAAGCACCAAGAGGGGGATAGAGAGGTAGAGAAGTGGGCTGACTAATAGTGCCCTAAAGACCAGTGACTGCCCAGAGAATCAGCAGTCTAATATAAATTAAAAAAAGGAGTTCCTCCCTCAAAACACTCATTAGAGGGTTGTAGGGGGGGCTACGTCACTTTTGTCTTTTCTTAAATCTCTTCCTAAAGGGAATAGGGGTGCGCAGGCCTTGCAAGAAGTTATTGCTTTCCCCTCTTCTTCGGGGGTCCAAGTTTAAAGGAGCAAGATCTGGAAAACAGTAACAAAGACCCAGCTCAACCACTTTTCAGTGGCCAAATGGAGGCTACACACCCATTTCCTTCAGGATCCCCAGACCCCCTGCTGCCTCACAGTCCGGTTGTTCAGAATCTTTTACGCTCACTAACAAAGGAGATTAGAGAGAAGTTTGAGGTTTCTGAGCGTAACCAAGGGAAATTAGAGACATATGTGAAGCTTTGGAGAGCAAGATAAATATGCTAACGGAAAGGATGGGAAGACTAGAAGTGGCGGTGGAGTAACAAGATAGACGGGTGCTTGCCAACAGCCAAGATATCTCTCAGCTGAAAACCGGAGAAAAAGTACTTCAGGATAAATTAGAAACTTTGGAAAATAGTATGAGGAGAAATAATATCAGACTGCTGAATGTCCCAGAGAGGGAGGGAGGAGAAGATATTAAGGGCCATGTACTTTCCTTGATTAGAGATTTTATTCATAGACTAGCTCACCTTAATTTGGAAGAAGACATCCAAAGAATTAATTGAGTCCCTTTTAAGAGAAATGTTGGAAGGAAAGCCCCAAGGAAAATATTAATACATTTTGGAACATATTCCATTCAAGAGAAAATTCTCTCAGAAGCCCTTAAAATGGGCAGATTCTCAAAAGGTGATTGGGCTTTTCGTATACGGTATGACATGTCAAGGGTAACGTTGGACAGACAGTGGGAGCGGGGAATTACATGCAGGAACTTAGGTCCTTAGGAGCAACAGTCCAGATGAGGTTTCCAGCCACCTTGGTAATTATATGGAATAACAAGATAAACAATATTAGGAATCCTAATGAAGTCCGTGCTTTTGTAGAACAGATTAAGGCATTGCGTTGGATCATGCTTGAGCTCTCCAGAAGAGAGCTCAAATGGGGCAACTTTATGTCTCTCCCAAAGAAAGACTGGAGGGTTCCCTGGGAGGGGGTGCGGTTGGGGGGCTCTAAAAGTTCTACGGGTTATTTTTTCACTAGATGTGGGAGCATGTGGGAAAATGGCAAAAATAATCGCCCTCAGCTATTCTATATTTAGGTCAGGCAGGGGTTCATTGGGCTTCTTTTTTATAGGTAATGACTAGACACAAGTTTGTCAAGCTGAAGAATCTCTCTTGGAATGTTAATGGCCTCAGGGTTAAGGGGAGAAGGAGGAAGATTTTTGAATTTTTTAAAATTATAAAAGAAGAGGTGGTTATCCTTTAGGAGACCCATTTATTACGGGAGGAGTGGGAAGACACTCTTAAGCAAATTAATTAGGTGGGTTATAGTGTAAGTACTAATCAATCTTGTGTGGTTAAAGGTGTAGCAATCCTTATTAACAAATCTATAAAGGTAATGGTGGGCAATGTAACAGCAGACTCCAAAGGAAGACGGTTGATTGTAGAAGTAGTTCTGTATGGGTTCTGGTTCACAATAACAGGATACTATGGCACCAACATAGATTACCCTGCACCCTTCCAGGCTTTATACAACCATTTACTAACAGCTAAATATCCAATCCTACTGGGAGGAGATTTCAATGTATTGTTGGTTCCTGTCTTGGAAAAGTCTAGCCCCAGAGGAACTGTTAATTCTCCTAAAACAAGATCTTGGGTGAAGCAGGCAATGGTAGATCTTGGCCTAGTTGATATTTGGTAATGGAAAGGGGGAGAAGGCTCTAGATTCACATTTAATAATAAAAAGTATGGTCATCGATCTAGGATAGAATTTTTCTTAGCGCACAGAAGTCTATGCGGAAAGGTTAACTATGTGGGGCATGCTCTGGCACATCTTTTTGACCATTCAGCGGCAAAGCTACACCTTGGTTTCAATATACAGCCCTCTAATCCTAGGTGGACAGTAATTCAGGCCTTATTCTTGGATGAACTGACTGTTGAAGGTTTAAAGCATGACACTAAAGAGGTTTTGCCACAAACTATGGAACTGCCACTTTACAGCTTATGTGGGACGCATATAAGGCATATATTAGGGACAGACGTGTTAATCTGGCTGCATATAAGCACAGGGAGGAGATGGAGCAGTTGAAGAGTCTTGAGTCTGTTATATCCACTTTGAACGAATTAATGCATAATGCTTATCAGTTGGAGGATAAACAGCAGTTGGGATGGTTGGAAGTCAAACTGGAGAGGGCTAGAACAGATCTGGAGTCATTTCTAGAAAAGAAAAACAGGAGAAGATGGGACAGTGGTCGGTATGTGCACTATGAATATGGTGAAGGTTGTAGTAAGCTTTTAGCCTGGAAAACTAAGACAGACTGTGCAAGGAACTATACTACATTGATTAGATCTGAGGTCACATGCTGGAATTAGACCTAGAAGAAGCCTTCACCTCCTTTTTTCAATCGCTTTATACAGATGCCTTAAGGGACTCAGAGGAACACATCAGGGGATTTTTTAATGGAATTCACCTTCCTGGCTTGGAGGAGATTGCACCGTAGCAGCTGGAGAGAAAGATAGAGGAAAACAAGGTGCATGAAGCAATAAAGAGTTTGAAGAAGGGAAAAGCACTGTGTCCAGATAACCTTCCAAATGAACTATACAGCCTTCTTAGAGATGAGCTAGTTCCAATAATGTTGGAGCTGTTTAAATATGTTTTCTTTGAGGGTATGGAAGTGTCAAAATCATGGAATGAAGCCACAATCAGGCTGATTTTAAAACATAGGAAAGATTGGGCCCAGTGTGTGTCATACCCACCTATATCGCTATTGATTTCTGACCATAAACTTCATACATGTATTTTATATAAAAGACTTGAGAGAGTAGCCGGTAGTTTGATGCACGTGGATCAGAAGGGTTTCATCAAAGGAAGACAACTCCACAAACGTATTCATAATTTATTGGGCGCAGTGGACTTGGCACTCCAGGATGGGGGCTCCTTTAGCGGTTCTTACTTTTCATGCAGCCAAAGCTTTGGACCGGGTTAAGTGGTCTTTTTTGCAGATCACCATGGAAACCTACATTTTTATTAGGGCAATTAAGGCTCTGTATGAGTACCCAACAGTTAGAATATTGATTAATGACAAGTTGCCACAGAAGGTCAGGATCGGGCGAGGGACCGACCAGGTCCACTATCCCCTCTTCTTTTTAATTTGCATATTTAGTCTTTGGCATTAATGATTAGAGAGAATAGCAACATTCTTCCTTTTCAAAGGAATGGTTGGGAAAAGAAAGTTGCATTATACGTCGATGACCTTATGATCTACACTAGAGATGTGGTTGGTTCTCTTCCTAGTATTTCATCTTCATTAGAGAAATTTGGTAAGATGTCAGGCTACTCTGTAAATCAGGAGAAAATGGAAATGATGTGATGGAATGTTGCCTATAATAGCCCACTAGTTAAGCAAGAGATAAGATACTTGGGGATTCAGATAATGGCTAATTTAGAGGAAGTTGAAAAAGTTAACTTTGATAGAGCTTGGGCGGGCACTAGAAAACTCCTCAAGACGTGGGCTGGTCTTCCCCTGTCCCTAATAGGAAAGTCTAACATTTTAAAGATGATTATTCTCCCAAAATGTACCATTCTGTTTAATGCAATTCCAATGGAATTTAAGGCGTGCTGGTGTAAAAAACTACAGAGGGACCTGACTGCGTTTGTATGGGCATCTAAGGGAGTGCATATTGCATGGAAAAAGTTATGTAGAAAGAAAGAATATGGGGGAATAGCAACACCAAATTTCTTCAAATATTATCTTGCCTTCCAGTTAAAGAATGTGAGGATTCTTTTAAACGATAGATCGAATTACACCTCTCTTTTGAAGGCAAGTACTCAGCATCTCTTGAAAGCGGGTGACTACTTTTCATATAAATTTGGCCACCCGAAATACTTCAAGAAGGTTTGCCTGAAGATTCTTAAAGATGCATGAAGGATTTGGCACAGGTTCAAGGCGCCTTAGGGATAGCTTATTACAGCAGTTTGGCCTCCATTTTGGATTCACCTGGCACCGCTGAATGTCTTTAAGATAAATTATCACTCCTGATAAAGGCCAATGGGGTATAAAATGGGGGCAAATTATAGAGGATTTCAAGTTGATACCTTGGCCCACATTTACGGAACAAGCAGGAAACATGATTTTTAAGTTTAAGTATTATCAGGTGGCAAGTTGGTTTAATACCCTTCAGAAAGAAGGAACTGGGAAGAGTATTTTGGAGGAGAAATTATTACAGACATCTGCCATAAAGAGGCTGCTTTGTGGTATCAGGTGCTATTAGAGGCAGCGGAAGAAGACTTATCTCTTCCAGAGATGAGGTGGGGGAAGGACTTCCTAGCTTTAGATATTGTTAGTCTTTGGAAAGCAGGGTGGTCTAACTTTGGTTTACGGTTAAATCTACTTCTATGAATAAAAATCATTTGTTTACATTATATAGGGTGTATTGGTCACCGGCGAAATTGACAGCTTTAGGAAAGGCAAAAAAAAGCTGACCTCGCTGTGGAGATGGGAGGGCGAATGATCTTCATATGTCTTAGCAGTGCCCAAAGCTTGGAGATTTTTGGGAAGCTGTTGAAAAGGTACTCAAGGAAGTAATAAATCCAGAAGTGGGGGTAAGCCTTCCGATGATCATTTTTGAGATATTTAAAAAAGACACTCAGGAAATAAAGCTTCCCAGGCATCACATGCATTTGTTGTTTGTGTTGATGCTTTTGGCAAGGCGAGAAATTTGTTTAAAATGGGTTCTGTCATCACCCCCTACAGTTCAGGAATGGCTGATGTTGATTAATCACTTGTGTGGTTTGGAACTCATCGGTCCTCCTAGTAAAAGAGATGAATTTTGGTTTATTTAGGAGAATGGTTGTCAAGTAATAAGCTTTCCTGGGGTACGTTGGCCCTGCTGAAAGAGTCTGATGATTAAGTTCCCCTTTTTCCACAAGGTTATGTCCGAGCATGAGATTACTTGGGAAGGGTGTATGGATCCTCCGGGCACTTAATAACTGCCATTGGTCTAGTGTGGAGAGAGGGGAGTGGTGTGCTTCGAAAGGCAGAGACCCGTTGATACTGTGGGGTCTCTTCCCAGGAATGCACACCCATGGCTCCCACATGCAGGAGTGGAATATTATGAGGACACAGTAAAAAAAGCATCTAGAGAAGTATTGTCAAATTGTGAATTATGCATGGTGAGAGAAGTATTGCTCAATATAACAATACTGGGATTAGTTAAAAATCTGCAGCCTTGATAATGGGGCCGACTGTACATCAACTGGAATTATTGGCAAAATGCTTGATAACATTACCAAGACCCATACATCTTGTAGCTTATTTATTAACATGTGCATAACAATTCAGTCTATGGTCAACTTAGAAAACTAAATAAGCATAATTACTAAAATATTCAATTGGGGGGGCATTCATGGCCCTTATATATTCTGGTTTAAAACATTGAAAAAACATGGTTTTCGGTTTTAGATAAATTTATATTGAGGCTATTAAGCCTATTGTGTTTGTTCAAACTATTTAACTGAATTTGTAGGCCCACTTGAGTCACTGATAAAATAGTCAAATCATCTGCATGTGCGTGGTGACTAACCCTCTCATAATCGGATTTAGGAGTGAAATCATAAAAATGTGTTTCCGCCAGCCGGCCTAGTGGAATGATGGGCTGGGACATTGCGGAAGGCCCCACATGGAGCCGTCGTCAATGTCGATGTGCGGCATGTGCAGCAGAACCCGTTGCGCAGATCCTGCGTGACAGGGCTCTGCACGGGGGCCCCTGCACTGCCCATCCCAAGTGCATGGGCAGTGCAGGGGACCTCAGAGAGGCCCCGGAGCACCCCTTCTGCCAGCCTTTCCATGGCGGGTGAGACCACCTGTGGCGGTCCCCACTGTGCTCATTATATGGTGGTCGTGACCGCCATGCCGGTGGCGGTAATTTCCGCCGCCACCGGCATGGCGGTCTCGACCACCAAGTCCTTAATGAGGGCCTTTATGTTATTCTATTTATGGATAAATCTTTATCTTTATTGAACTTTGCGCTTGTGTTCCTTTCATGAGATCTGCTTGAAAGTAGCTCTTGGATTTGGTGTAAAAAATATTTGTCAGAATTTTAACAGCAGAATGTCCAGGCATGGTTGGGAGTCAGGTACTGAGGCGCTTCATATTAATTTAAGGATCAACTAGGTCTACTAGGGATAGAATGGAGATTGAGGAAGACTAGGTGCTGAAAAGTGGTATACAACATCTATGCTTTAGGACCGCTTTTCTTGGCATCCATTCATCACTGAATTGGCTTCACTATTTGATTGCTCATACGTCCGATTAGCGTCACACACTTTTTTTGTTCAGAACTGTTTGGTTCCATTGCGATCCCTTCTCTGTCTCCTTGTTTGGTGGAATCTGTCTTATTTGTTTGTTTTGAGTTTTCTATCTGAGAAAAGTATTCTGATTTTCTTAGGAGGGCGTCACCCACTCACCCACTCACCCACTGTCACCGCACACTCCCCACATTGGCACCAGCCACTTCCAAAGCTGGCTTCTCCAACCTTCAATTCTTGCTCCATGCTACATGCCCAAAACTGAAGTGCAGCAAGCAAGTAAGGTGCTTTAACCTGCCTTTCTTAAAAGAGAGTGCTATTGAGACATGGGCTCTCCCAGACCATTGTTTTGCTAATATGTGTAATTACCTTCACTGAAGGTATAGAGCCTTTTCTGCTATCTCGAATAGGTTGAGTCAGAGGAAGCTGGTAATAACTTTAAAAATGAAGGCCATATTTGCTATGCTCCTGGATTCCCTTGTGTCACGCATGTCGATGCAAGACAGCAAACATATTAAAGTGACATTTACAAAGCTACGCAAATCGAGATTTGTGTGGCTCTACATCACTTTTTAGGTGCAGAGTAATGCAAAGCATCTACTTGTGCTGCCTTGTCTTACACTGCATCAGGTAGGCGTTACATGGGTGGGGCATGGGTATTCCCATACATATACCCAAATATATTTATGCAAACCCTGATTTACTAAAGTCTGTAAACCTGGATTTCCACCAAAATAGTGCATCTACTTGAGAGAGGTGTGACAAGGACAATATTTATTTCTCCTCATTAATTCCTCTCTTCATGTGTTCTGAATTATGTATGAAGGTATCCTTTCTTGTAAAAAAACTATCCTGCCGTAGCGCAGGCACATTTGCATCATGGCGCAGTAGATGGGCACATTTCTGCTCTCTCCCTTTCCCGCATCGCACTGCAGGAAATTGCCTTGCTGTGGTCCCAGAGGACTGTATTCTCCTTCACCAAGTTGGTCAAAAACTCCATCCCTTTAGGCAAGGGGCATTCAAGTGCTTCAAGATTACAACAAGGTGGCAAGGCACAGAGAGTTGTCAGGATGACAAAGGGAGTATGAGGAAGAATGTTGGTAGGGGAAGGGACACTGAGATGTGTTTTAAAGAGACAACAGAGGCAGAAGGGGGGGGGTGAGAGAAAACAGAGAACCAGAGAGATGGCTTGAATGGCAGAGGACATTGTTTGAGTTCTGTGAGAAGTATCTGATGGACAATTAAGAAACTTGCAAGAGAAAAAACGGAGGGAACGAGGCATGAGGAATAAAGGCACAGTGGCATGTGGGACACAGGGGGAAGAGTGACAAGTACAAAGACACACCAGATTTGGAGATAGATAAACGAGATGTAATGGACTAAAGTATGATGACTAGACAAGAGGGAGGAGAAAAAAACAGTAGATGAAATTGAAGGGGGAAGAGGCTTCGTTATTTGGTATTTAGAGATGCACTGGCTAGCCATTTATTGTCAAGTACAAAAAAAAGGCGATGGCAATGAGTATGTAGCTCAGTTTAGGTTACAACATAGAGAAATGAGGTGCACAGAGCGATCCGAAACAGACAAAAGAGAATTATTGAAGCTTTCGTGAGACCCACAAACATTGACACATGGATGACCGTATTCAAAATTGATGCAGGATGCCAGAAGAAAGTGTAGGATTATGGAAATATATGGATGTGATAAGGACAACTGACATCCTGTTTGAGAGGGCTCACATGGCTTAGATTTGAGGAACAGATTTACTCATGGAGGAGCATGAATGCAGCAAAAGCTTAGGTTGAAGAAGTGCTGCGACTCATACAGTGAGTGGCACTGCCCATACAGCATTTTCCAGGGAGTCACACCCCGGAGGAGGGCAGAGAGAGAGGTTGGCAGAGGAAAAAGTGGAAAGCCCTGCCACATGCTCGACCTTTTTAGGCTCTGAGCTCAACATCGTGGAAATGGGGTAGCGCTTGGCTTTTGACTAATTGCATGCTTTGCAGGAGATGATGGTACAGTTGCTAAACAGGATGGAGTGCAACATACTCTTCATACAACTCAGGAGGCCTCCTAACTTTGTGTGCAAGGTGATGACCCCTGCATGGAGCATTCAGGAGACAGTTAGCATTTTCATTGAATGGAACATAACGCCATACCAACAGATAAGAATGATGGACAGAGTACAGAAGGACTTGAGCATGTGGCATGTCGACCTATAGTGGGTTGACAGCAGGCAATACCCTAGACCGGATAATGGAAATATTTCTGGATATGCTAGGAAAGGGTAGTTTCAGAGTTGTACTTGAAAAGCGGACCACAAAAGATCTAAAGGACTGAAGGCCAAATATATGAGTGGGGGTGCGTTGCTCTTGCACCATGCAACATGGTGCATGTGTGACACAAGCCCAAAATGAGATTTATCAAGCCACGCAAGGCCCCCTTGCGTGACCCTGAAAGGCTTAATGAATAAGGAGTAATGCAATGCAGCACAAATCGCTGTGTTGTGACACTCTGTCCCAGGGAGGAGGTGCATGGGTGTTGCACGGGTGTTCCCACAAAACACTCATGGATTGTGACACATTCCCAGATTTACCAAAAGTGGTAGACCTGGGAATGCGCCAAAATGCTACAGTTTCTCAGGTGAGGCTTAGCAAGGAGAAATGCCTTTATTTCTGCAGCACACAGAGAAAGAGGGCATGCCTCTTCCCTGGTGCATGACAAGAGTTCCCACTCACACAGTATTAAATGCAGCATCCCTTATGGCTTATGGGGAATTGCTGCATTTTATACGTAACTGCACAAGAGAAGAGGATTAGGCAGAAGCGGATGCACTAGATAGGTTTACAACTAGAAGCTATTCTCAATCTGTTCTCTCCAGTGCCAGGTCGAAGGTCCAAGTAAAGACACAAGAACTTTTTGCAGATAAGCAAAGAGAGCCTGTAGAAAATCAGATTAGAATGATTATGGGAGTCTCCAGAACTCCCCCCGATTTATGGTATCCTAAAGAAAAACTGGCAGATACTACAAGCTGGCAGTGTTATAAGAGATAAGATTCCACACGGCCACTAGTGACATACAGGAGGGGTACCTCTTTGAAAGATTATTTAGTCCAAGGCCATTTTGTGAAGCATGAACAGCAACGAGGTGATGTGGAAGGGTTTTATCCATGTCTACACTGTAAAGCTTGCAAATACAGTGACAAGGTCCGAGAACAGGATGTTCCAGGACCAAAAACAAAGGGCAGAATCAAGCATTTGAACTGCAATTTAGATTACACAGTATATTGTTTAGTGTGTCCCTGCTACAAATGCTAGGTAGGCAGTACAACACTCCCAGTAAAGAAACGGGTACTCCAACATATGTGTGCTTTAAACACGAAGGATCCTGCATATCCTGTTACAAGACATTTTAAGCTGGAGAACAAGCGCAATAGCAACAAATGTAGGTTATTTTGCCTGGATCGAATACCCATGGGGGAAGGTAGGGGCAATCAAACCCAGAAATAGAGGCGACTAGAATCTAAGGTCCATATTTATGGAAAGTTAGCGTAATTTTTTACACTAAAGTGGTGCTAACGTAACTCCATATTTATATTTTGACGCTAGACCCGTCTAGCATCAAAATATTGGAGTTAGCGCCATTTTTAGGAAGTGTCAACCCACCTTGCGTCTCATTGCGACAATGAGATGCAATGTAGGCGTTCTCATCCAAAAAATTACGCTAGCCCTGTAGCACCATATTACCCTCCTGACTCAAAAACAACGCATACCAAGGAAGCGGACCGCAAAAATGACACTAAGGGGGTCATTCTGACCTCGGCGGTAAAAGCCGCTTACCGCCGGTCAGAAGACTGTCACAATACCGCCGCGGCCGCGGTCAGCCGCCACGGTCATTCTGACCCACAACTGCCAAACCTCCAAAAATCCGACCTCCATTGCAGTCCGCCACATCAGCGGCCCGCGATAAACTGGAGATGACCAAACCTCCACCGCCACGCCAACAGAAATACGCCCATGCCATTACGATCCACAAATCCACGCGGCGGTCTTTCAAACGCGGTAGTCTATTGGCGGTACACACCGCCGCGGTCAAAATACCCAGACCTTCACAAAACACTACCACATTGGACAATTTGAAATACACACACCTGATACACATACAAACAACACTCCCACACATCCAATACAATATAAAACACACACCCACATCACCCACAAACCCCTACTACCAAAAATCAGAGACGAAGGAGAGAGAGACACATCAGAGAATAGAGAGCCAGACACACAGAGGCACACTACAACATCACACACACCACATAGTAGCACAAAGCACCACACACCAACACACTCATCACCACATACACCACCCCACACCTCATCCACACCACCCCATGGCACCACAAAGACACCCACGCTTTACGGACCAAGAACTCAGGGTGATGGTGGACGAAATCCTAAGAGTGGAACCCCAGCTCTTCGGGTCACAGGTGCAGCACACCACCATAGCAAGGAAGGCGGAGCTATGGCAGCGGATCGTGGACAGGGTCAACGCGGTGGAACAGTATCCCAGAAATAGGGACGACATCCGCAAACGATGGAACGACCTACGGGGGAAGGTGCGCTTGATGGTGTCGCGACACAACATCGCGGTGCAGAAGACTGGCGGAGGACCCCCACCCACCCCACCAGAATTCACAGCATGGGAGCAAGAAGTATTAAACATCCTGCATCCTGAGGGCCTCGCTGGAGTACCTGGAGGAATGGACTCTGGTAAGTCCTATCTCATATACTTCATCCCCCCCACCCCACCAGCATGCCAACCCACACCCCCACCCTCACCCCCAACCCACCATCACACATCATCCCTGAGAATGTATCCCTAGCACAACCCACCCAACCCCTCACCAACCCTTGCATGCCACCACAAACATTGGACACCCATTACCTAAGCATGACCACTGCACATACCCATCCCCCCCACAAACCACCCTCACAACACCACCCACAAGGGAATGCCTGCACTGGGGGACAAGGGCACCCATAATTTGCACGCTTTTTCACACACAGAAACAATAACCATACTCTCTCACCCCATGCAGGACCCGAACGCCAACACACCGGTCAGGAGGGTCCTCAAATGTCCATCCCACCCCCGGAACAGGCCCCCAGTGAGGACAGCAGCTCTGGCGACCTGGAACCTGATGACCAGCCCGGACCATCGGGGACCTCTGGGCAGTGGGTTCCCCAAACACAGACACAGGCCACAGCAGACCCAAACCCCCCTGGGAACAACAGCACAGCTCCCACCCAGCGGGCCCATGCCTCTGTCTCTAGGACAGGTCAAGCAGCGGTGTGTCTGCCACTACAGGGCACCCAGGCTAACCCAACACCCCAACAACAACAGGGACCTGGGGGCAGTGGTAGTGGGCACACCGTCCAGGGGACAGAGGCCCAGGCAAACAGGGCAACTCGGAGGGCTGCCGTGCGACAGGGGGGGGAGGAGAGGCCCAGGGAACCCACTCTCCAAGAGGCCCTCACTACCATCATGGGAGCATACCACCACTCCCAAGAGACGATGGCGACGGTACTGGCCAGGTTCACCGAGATACAGGCACAGCAGGAAGAACGCTACATGGGGTTCAGCAACCAACTCACCACCATCGCTACCGCCATGGGGAGCATGGTCCAGGCCCTCAACAGGATAGAAGACACGTTGCGGGACCATGTGGCACCACACAGGGCCACTGTCACTAGCCAGGAGCAGCCTACCACCTCCGCCGGCGCTAGTGGACAGGAGGCCCACACACAACGACAGGCTAGAAGAACCCCACCTCCTGCTGAAGAACAACCACCCCGCAAGAGGAGCCTAAGACCCAAAAAAAAACCAGAGTAGCATGCCAAGACCACCGCCAGCATGAGATACCCCCAGAAGTCATCCCACTGTCCCACATTGCCACCCTGTCCAAACTAAAACAGCCCCTGCTCCATCCTTCCACAGGCATATGGACAATAGACCTGTCAGACTGAGAACTGGACTCTGCCATGGACATCACTCCACCCCCACCCATCACCGTCATCATATAATGTACCATTATCTAAGCACACAAAATAAAACCATTATTGCACAGAAAACCGTTTGGAGTCATGCTGTATTCTCAAAAAATCGTACAACACATAACAGTTCACAATATGTGATGTCAGTTAGTGATGACAACATACCAATGTCAATACGCTGTAGTACATGGCCAAACCAAGCAGAAGTCGGGCTATGAGTCATTAAGCACTGAGAAGGGAAGGGAAAAAGAATATGTTATTTAAAAGAGCTGGGGGGGAATACATAAAGTTGAGATGCATGAGGCTCTAAGTAACTGGGAAATGGCGTGGCTGAACCTTACCTGTGTGCTACTGAAAATACTGTTGTATGACAGCTTCCCTGTTGTCTGTTTCCTCACCGTCGTCTTCCTCCTCTTCACTCTCCACAGGCTCCACGGCTTCTACGACACCACCATCTGGACCATCCTCCTGCAGGAAAGGCACCTGGCGTCGCAAAGCCAGGTTGTGAAGCATACAGCAGGCCACGATGATGTGGCACACCTTCTTTGGTGGGTACATTAGGGATCCACCTGTCATATGCAGGCACCTAAACCTGGCCTTCAGGAGGCCGAAGGTCCTTTCAATGACCCTCCTAGTACGCCCATGGGCCTCATTGTACCGTTCCTCTGCCCTGGTCCTGGGATTCCTCACTGGGGTCAATAGCCACGGCAGGTTGGGGTAACCAGAGTCACCGATTAGCCACACACGCTGTCTCTGTAGCTGTTCCATCACATAGGGGACGCTGCTATTACGCATAACATACGCGTCATGCACTGACCCAGGGAACTTGGCATTTACATGGGAGATGTACTGGTCTGCCAAACAGACAACCTGCACATTCATAGAATGGTAATTCTTCCTATTTCTGTACACCTGTTCATCGTCATTTGGGGGTACTAATGCCACATGGGTCCCATCAATGGCACCAATGATGTTGGGGATATGTCCAAGGGCATAGAAATCACCCTTCACTGTGGCCAAATCACCCTCTTCTGGGAATATGATGTAGCTCCTCATGAGTTTCATCAGGGCAGACAACACTCTGGACAGAATCTTTGAAAACATAGGCTGAGACATTCCAGATGACATGGCCACTGTTGTCTGGAATGAGCCACTTGCAAAGAAATGGAGGACTGATAGAACCTGCACTAGAGGGGGAATTCCTGTGGGTTGGCGGATGGGTGACATCAGGTCTGGCTCCAGCTGGGCACACAGTTCATGTATAGTGGCTCGGTCAAGTCGGTATCGGAGTATTATATGGCGTTCTTCCATTGTCGACAGGTCAACCAGCGGCCGGTACACGGGAGGATTCCTCCTTCTCCTCGCAAGTCCCTGCGGACGGTGCCTAGGAAGGACAACATGGAGCACTGAGTCAATCAACTCACAGGTACGTACAACACAGCTTGCACAGTACACGAATATGTTTTGACTGCTATGTTTGTATGTGTGCAAATGCAAGGCCTAGGCCTGTGTGACGCAGTAGAATTTAAGCCATGTGGGCCCTTGAAATGGCGGCTGCCTGACCTCTAAACTGGGACAATGGGATGTGAGGTCAATGCGCTGGCGTGGCACACCGTGGCGGTAGGCGGTCGAAGACCGCTGTACGAAGTCGCATTGGTTAACATTGAACCCTATGTGATTCAGGAGCCAATGACGATGTGCGCCGGCGGTCGCGGTACGCACCGCCGCGGTACGCACCGCCGCGGGTGTGACCACCATTTTCTATCTGCTTAATCACTCGAGACCTGATCATCCACAGGAGAGGACCTATACTGCAAGTGCTGCTGTGAACTCGGTCTGGAAGTGACAATGGCTGCTGCGACTGGGGAAAGGGCCCCTGCCTTCACGTCTGAAGAGTTGGAGAAACTCGTGGACGGGGTCCTCCCCCAGTATGCGCTACTCTACGGTCCTCCAGACCAACAGGTGAGTACACTGAGTGCACATTGAATGGGTAATGCCTGTGTGGAGTGGGGTGGCTGTCAGTTGGTGGGGTGGGGAGAAAATGAGGAATGCAACGCACGACTGATGAGAGTATGGGCCACATGGCAAGGGTGGGGAGGGGGGGCATGTACTCCAAACATGCAGAAATGTGACGTTTTCTCTTTCCCACCCTGTACATGTCAAACAGGTGAGCGCCCATCAGAAAATCGATATTTGGCGTGCCATCGCCAAGGAAGTCCGGGCCCTGGGGGTCTACACCAGACGGGGCACCCACTGTCGGAAGAGGTGGGAGGACATCCGCCGCGGAACCCGAAAGACCGCCGAGTCACTGCTGGGGATGGCCTCCCGACCTAGGAGGGGTGCCAGTCGTACCCTGACCCCCCTGATGTCCCGGATCCTGGCGGTGGCCTACCCTGATTTGGATGGGCGCTTGAGGACATCACAGCAGACACAAGGGGGTGAGTATCAGCACATTCTCCTATCTATACGCGCAGTGGAGGCGTCTGGGTGGGGGAGGAGGGCTGTGGGTGACAGTAGGCCAGGGCGCTTTCTTTAGTGTAGTCCCCTCCCTTAGACATGGCCCTGTGCCCCCGCCCACCACCTCTGTAGGGTGCCAAGTGCAGCTATCCATGGTCCAACATCACCCATGAGCGCGTCTGTTGTCCCTCGACCTGTTGGCCTAGTCAGAAGTACAGAGTAGTGTACCCCAAGTTCGCGGCTTAGTGCATGAGGCACCTGTGTCTGTCCTCTCCGCCAAGGCTATTGACAAGGCATGCACTCAACTTTGTTTTCTTTCTCCCCCCACCCTTATTCTTTGTTTCTTGTGCATTAGCATCATCAGGCGGAGGAGAATTGGCGTCGGAGCACGAGGGAGCTGCAGGTCACCAGGCCCTGGTGGGCACTGACACAGACACCGACGGCACCAGTGATCCAGAGGGCGAGGGGAGCACCACAACGGGGGCCGGTGGAGACACCAGCGACACGGACACGTCCTCGTTTGGGAGCTCCCTAGCGGGGGCGGCAACATCTGTGCCCCAAGCAACAACAGGTACAGCCGCCACCCAGCGCACCAGCACCGCCCTCTCAGCAGCCCCTCAGTCTTCGCTCCGTGCCCGTTCGCCCAGGAAGGCGCGCGTCTCCTTCGCCCCAGGCACCTCAGCCCCTGCCTCTGTTACCCCTGCTGCCCTCAGTGCGGAGCTCATTGACCTCGTGAGGACGCTCATTGTTGGGCAGACTACCCTTTTGAATGCCATCCAGGGGGTGCAAACGGAGGTGCAACAGAGCAATGCCTACCTGGAGGGCATTCATTCGGGTCAGGCTGCCCATCAACGAGCTTTCACTTCTCTGGCCTCAGCACTGACGGCAGCCATTGTCCCTGTCTCCAGTCTCCCTCTTCTAACTGCCTCCAGCCTTTCTCTGTCTCCTGTTCCTCAGCCTATCCCATCCACACCATCTGACCAGCCTGCACACACCTCAACACCCAAGGCCAGCTCATCCAAACATAAGCACCACAGAACACACAAGCATTCACCCAAGCAACACCCAGTTGCAGACATACCAACAGTCACTACCACCTCTGTGTCCCCCCCCTCCTCCTCATCTCCCTCCTCCCTCCCTGTGACGTCTACACTCACACCTGCATGCACACCAACATCAGCCAGTTCTTCCATCACCAGCACACCCTCCACTACAGTCCTCACACGTGCAGTCACCACCCCCACTGCCATGTACACGTCCCCTGTGTGCTCTCCCACTGTGTCTGTCACCCCCTCTTCCAAGACACATAAACGCAGGCAGACACCCAAACAACAGCCAACCACCTCACGACAGCCTACGTCTCAGTCACCTGCACCCAAGGACAGCACACCTGACTCTCCTACAACCACATCCTCTTCCTCCACTTCTATCTCCACTACTCCTACCCTTTACCCTGGTCCAAAGAAATATTACCTCTCAAATGTTGACCTCTTTCCCTCCCCTGACCCACCCCCTCCATCTGGGAAAAGTCCCAAAGGCACCTCAGCCACCACCAGCCCAGCTTCCAAGGTACAAGTGGTGCATGGAATATGGCGTCCACCCTTTGGCGGCAGTGACACTTCACTGAGCAGCAAGGGGACTGGCAGCCCCCCCCAGGCAAGAGGACCCGGAAAGTGAAGGGCCGCCGTGAGCGGACTGAGACGGCTGCCCCCAAGGAGGTGACTCAGGCCACTTCACCTGCCACAACAGCCAGGGGAGGCAAGGGCCCGAGAGCCCCATCTAAGGAGCGGAAGGGCAGCAGGGCGGAGAGGCCAGCCAGCAGGAGCGCGGAGCAGGAGGGCCCCACACGCCCCATCCCGGCTGCAGGGGACGACACCAAAGGGCCCAGGACTCCGTCTCCGAAGGGGCCTGACACTGCACGTTCGGAGGGCGAGTGAGCAGGTTGTCCAGGCCAGGTCTGACTCCCTACACTGACTGGAAGAGCACCGCTGAAGAGGGCCCCGCCGTGAAGACAAGCACCGCTGAACAGGGCCCCGCCGTGCAGAAGAGCACCGCTGAAGAGGGCCCGCCGTGAAGACAAGCACCGCTGAACAGGGCCCCGCCGTGCAGAAGAGCACCGCTGAAGAGGGCCCCGCCGTGAAGACAAGCACCGCTGAACAGGGCCCCGCCGTGCAGAAGAGCACCGCTGAACAGGGCCCCGCCGTGAAGACAAGCACCGCTGAACAGGGCCCCGCCGTGCAGAAGAGCACCGCTGAACAGGGCCCCGCCGTGAAGACAAGCACCGCTGAACAGGGCCCCGCCGTGCAGAAGAGCACCGCTGAAGAGGGCCCCGCCGTGAAGACAAGCACCGCTGAACAGGGCCCCGCCGTGCAGAAGAGCACCGCTGAAGAGGGCCCCGCCGTGAAGACAAGCACCGCTGAACAGGGCCCCGCCGTGCAGAAGAGCACCGCTGAAGAGGGCCCCACCGTGAAGACAAGCACCGCTGAACAGGGCCCCGCCGTCTCAAGCACCGCTCTGCTGGGCCCTTCCTGTCAAGCACCGCTCCGCTGGGCCCCGCCGTCTCAAGCACCGCTCCGCTGGGCCCTTCCTGTCAAGCACCGCTCCGCTGGGCCCTTCCTGTCAAGCACCGCTCCGCTGGGCCCCGCCGTCTCAAGCACCGCTCCGCTGGGCCCTTCCTGTCAAGCACCGCTCCGCTGGGCCCTTCCTGTCAAGCACCGCTCCGCTGGGCCCTTCCTGTCAAGCACCGCTCCGCTGGGCCCTTCCTGTCAAGCACCGCTCCGCTGGGCCCCGCCGTCTCAAGCACCGCTCCGCTGGGCCCTTCCTGTCAAACACCGCTCCGCTGGGCCCTTCCTGTCAAGCACCGCTCCGCTGGGCCCCGCCGTCTCAAGCACCGCTCCGCTGGGCCCTTCCTGTCAAGCACCGCTCCGCTGGGCCCTTCCTGTCAAGCACCGCTCCGCTGGGCCCCGCCGTCTCAAGCACCGCTCCGCTGGGCCCTTCCTGTCAAGCACCGCTCCGCTGGGCCCCGCCGTCTCAAGCACCGCTCCGCTGGGCCCTTCCTGTCAAGCACCGCTCCGCTGGGCCCTTCCTGTCAAGCACCGCTCCGCTGGGCCCTTCCTGTCAAGCACCGCTCCGCTGGGCCCTTCCTGTCAAGCACCGCTCCGCTGGGCCCCCCCGTCTCAAGCACCGCTGCGCTGGGCCCTTCCTGTCAAGCACCGCTCCGCTGGGCCCTTCCTGTCAGGCACTGTTCAGGGTTCACTGTGCCCACCATGCATCCTCCTTGTCCAGTGGGGACATTCATCCACCTGATGGACTGTGGCTTTGCACACCCCAGGATGGCACAGTGGGCAAGCCGCCCACTGTAGGGACTTGAGAGACTGTGGCTTTGCACTCCCTAGGATGGCACAGTGGGCAATCCACCCACTGTAGGGACTTGAGAGACTGTGGCTTTGCACTCCCCAGGATGGCACAGTGGGCATGGTGGGCCCATCGTGGATCTGGCGTCGTGGACTCATGTGGCTGTGGTGCCCCCCCCTTCCCTTCCCCCTGAGGTGCCTGTAGTTTTGTCACCAGATGCCCCTGCAGTGTTCTCTCCAAAGGACTCAGGTCTCCTGTGTGGGCTTTGCCCTTGTTTCGCTACACTTTGGCCCACGGACATGATGGATTCGTAAGATGTGCAGGACTACTTGCTTCAGTTATCCACTGCTGTGTAAATAATTTGTTTATCAGAAGAAAGTTTTGATGGTTGATAATACTTTTCTGAGACTATTTTGTTCATAAATATTTATTCTCAATTTGGTTATGTGATTGTATTTTTTACGGGTGTTTGGGTGGTGTCACTGTGACTTGTTGCTCTGCATTGGTGTGTACATCTTGGGGGGTGGTGGGGGTCGCATATGTGTGTGCCCGTAACCTTTCCACCTCCCCCCCTCCCGTGTGTCGTAGGTGCAGTACTCACCGTTGACGTCTGCGGCGGAGTTCGTACTCGTGGTAGATGAGCAGGTAGACGAGAGCAGGTATGATGTTCAATTCGGGTTCCATGCTGTCCTCCGTCCTCGTGGAGTGCGTAGAGGTGAGCGTTTTCCCGTTCGTAGTCTGTTTCCGCCGTGTTTTTATCGGCGGTGCTCCCGCCCCGGAAAAGGTGGCGGATTGGTGAGTTGTGATAGGGTGGGCGGTACATTGTCTGCCGCCTGCCTGTTGGCGGTGACCGCTGCGCTGTTTGTTTGTCCCGCCGTGGCGGTCGGAGTGTTAAGTTGGCGGTCTCTGTTGGCGGTTCCCGCCAGGGTCAGAATTCCATTTTTCGGACCGCCAGCCTGTTGGCGGGTTGGCCACCGCTTTATCACCGACCGGCAGGGTCAGAATCACCCCCTAAGTCTGTTTAGCATAAAATTTTTACTCCTGGTCAGACCAGGCATTAAAAAGAGGCTCACACACCACCACTTAAGGAAAACACATAGAAGGAGCATTTGCAACCTCCAGGACAACATGGAAGTGGTACTGCTCCAGCTTGGCCCACACTGCAGACAGCAGGTCCCTCCACCACCACTACAGCAACCCCTAACACCACCACAGCAGCCACAAAGGCAGCACAGAAAGCGGGGGAGGATCTTCAGACAGCAGACAACCATCCTTTGCCTCACGGAACAAGATGTCATCAGGATGTACCGAGTGATCTGGGATTCCATTGTATGCTTGCTGCACTATTTTGCGCCACACATCACAGCAAGGGTGCAAACCCATTACAAAACTCCTTGCTGTCCTTCATATGCTGACATCTGGATCTTTTCAGATAACGGGCGCAGAAGTGACTGGTGTGTCCCAGCCATCCTTCTGAGTCTTCCTACCTAAGGTCCTGGATGCAATCATATGCCTCAGACCCCACCACATATGCTTCCCAAACACCCAGCAACTGCAGCAGGAGACCAAACAAGGTTTCTACCAAATTGATGGTTTCCCCCATGTGCTGGGTGTAATGGACTGCACCCATGTCCAACTGGTGCCACCTGCAGCAACCGAACATCTATACAGGAACCACAAGCACACCCATTCGATCAATGTGCAGGCCATTGTGGACCACCGTGGGCTCTTCACTAACATCCGAGTAAAATGGCAGAGGCCATGATGGCTACATACCCCACCATTCCACTATCAACGAGCGGTTCCAGTATGGGCAATATGGCAATGGCCTAGTCGCAGGTAAGCCATCATATTAATCATTACACACATAACACACCAACCATGTAGGACAAACAAGACATACATCACACTAAATACACATGGGCAGAGGAACACAGATGTACAGGCAACAACACATATGCAACAAGTCACACTACACCGCAATCATTGCACATCATAAATACATACATGCACATGTAAATGCCACAGCTTGACTGGCACACCACGTGTGGACAGGTGGAGCTATATCCCCTTTGCATACAGAAGCTGCTCACAAACCACTACAAGTGTCCACTGGTCGACAACTAAATACCGATTCCACACACATTACACCAAACAAAGAATAGCTCAGCTATGTCAATGGCATAGGCCATGACCATGTAAAGAAAGTCACACATAGGCACAGCCCCACATTAATCATGATGTGCAAGCCTCTGGCAGCACCTATATCAAAAGCTACCCAAGTGGTACCATTTCCAACTACATATTATCTACACATACCTGACATACCTGTAGTGTGCACATACACCTGTCTGCTGCATTTTGTCACACCCATAGGAATACAAATTAACCTGCCATGAAAGACCATGGGGCAGAATCATGAGAAAGGGTGCAGCATCTACTCCAGTGCCACCTCACATGCGCCCCTTAGTACCCCCTAACACCACCATGACTGTTCTGTATACTAGAAATGGTCCATTATGATGCAGAGTTTGTGCAAAACTGTAAACATCACGGATGCCATAGTAGGACTCCGTACGAGTATAGAGGACATACCTCACCTTTCATGTACCATACATGGGGACCCATGTGAAAAATAGGCGTGCCCCCTCCCAAAGCCTGCACTGTGCATGTGTTGAAAGTGTCTGTGATAAATCATGTATTGGAAGCTAGTAGATACTACTGCACAAAATCAGATAGTTCTACAAATGTGTGATTCACACTCCTGTACACTTGATTGCTGGCACAACCATCATCTGCCATAAAGGGTCACTAAGTGTTGCACTGCATGCGTAGTGCCACATGGTAACATGGAGGGCAAAGTTTGGCTTTGTAGGGCTACCATGGTGTCTGTACATGTGATACCACTGTGGTGCAAGGAGGTGGTAGGTTCCATCCAACAATAGGACACTGACTCAAATATGGACTACACAACACATCGTTGCAATGGTTTAACCATCAGTTTGGAATTAATATGACAATTCCCAGATCCCTGAGCTACTACCCAAGATTGTCATGTCCATCAACACAGACCGATGAAACCATTTCACAAAAATAGGAACATACACTATACCACATGCAAGTCTGAGTCACAACTCCACCCGTAACTAACAACTGCCATGGTATATTCCAAACTACTATCAAGCTTTACCAACACATCTTCTCTCATTCCTTTGCAGCCGATCAAGGTTACGGCAGACAGCCATTGGTAATGACTCCATTTGCCAATCCCACAATGGTGGATGAGCGTGCATATAATGAAGAACACACAATGGGGTGGAGAGGACATTTGGGCTTCTGAAGTCAAGGTTTAGATGCCTAGCCCTGACAGGAGACAGCCCCTTGTATGCTCCACCACTGGTATGTAAAATCATACTGCATTGTGCAATCCTCCATAACATATGTATAAGAGCAAAGGTACCCTTCGATGAACAGGTTGACGTCCCCAACGAGGAGGATGATAATTGTGCAGCTAGTTTGGAGGGGGAACAACAGAACACTGCCGCAGGAGTTCGGAGGAGACTCCACATAGTACAGAACTTTAATACCTAGTGACTGGACTATCATCATCACATTGTAAATAGCACCAATAAGATACTTTGCACTTGAATCACCTTGGTCTACTCATTCTCCATTACATATACCATTGGAATGTAACTCAAACCTCAGGGAGCAGGTAAGAAACACAATAGTTACAAGTATGGTAGCAACATCGTTTGTGATGTATGAGGGTCTACTGCCTCCATTTCACATATCAGTGACACGCAATTCATGAGCATGGGACTCCTGAAGGCCTAAATCCATACACCACAAACATATATTGTGCCGTCAAGTGGGCAATGGTGCTGATTCCTGGCCCTTTCCCCACATCATCACCACACCTGCCAGGATGTATGCAAGGGGGGCACACATATGGTAGGGGCTGTGATCAAATGGTGTTTAAGTAATGTAGAACTAAACACTGTCAAATCTCAGGGTAATTGCTGCTTTGCCTGCACAGTATATGTGTGACAAGGGGAGGACATCATTGGTAACTATGGACCTTTAGTAGTTGTATGGGGATTGTAACCAATGTTACAGGCAGAGTCTGCACTGTGTATCCATGGGATTATGTCCTGACACTGCCACTGGGCACAACCCTGACACATGGTTGGCTGTACCTCACTTATGGCACACACACGTTGGTTGTGGAGTGCGCTATGGGTTGCCAGACTAATGAAGCAGCTTTGGGTGCTGATTCACTATCCAAACATATGACCCATTGTCATGATCTAAGAATTAAGGGCCTCATTATGAACACGGCGGTCCAGACCGCCATACCGGCGGCGGTGGAAATTACCTCCACCGGCAAGACAGTCTGGACCACCATATAACAAACAAGGGAAGACCGCCACAGACGGCCCTCCGCCACATCCAGGCTTCTGCCGACAGCCAGCTTGCCTGACGATAGCGGATTTCTCTATCTGACAGGGCAGCGCTGCAGCAGCGCTTCCCTCCGGATAGAGAACTCTTGTTCCTCCAGCCTTTCCCTGGCGGTTTCCCCCACCAGGGAAAGGCTGGCGGTCGGGGTGCTCCGGGGCCCCCCTCCGATTTACGGGCAGTGATATGCGCCATGGGTGCTGCTGCACCCGCCGTACTGCGGCATTGACGACAGCTCCATGTGGAGCAGTCGGCGATGTCCTGGCCCAGCATTCAGCTGGGCCGGCGGGCAGAAACACTGTTTACACCAGCCGGCCCAGTGGAATGTATATTATGTGGCTGGCGGGCTCTTCTAGGGGCTGGCAGTCTATGTTTAGACCCCCGCCGTGTTCATAATGAGCCCCTTAATGGGACAATGTACCACCAAATGATTGTCTGGGAGGAATGTAGTCAGAGTGTGTTACACTCCCTTTGTACAAAAGATGCACACTTTTCACACAAATCTGCTGTCTTGACACATGCTTACAGCAATTCCAGATAAACATGTGAAGACTGATGTACGGGTGTATGTCCTAGGTGGCTAAGGGTTTGCTAGTACCAACAATGCTTGACATGTGTCAGCATGGTTACCTAGTATGCTCTGTATAACAACATCACTCAGCACATAGCAATACACACCACTTATTGTCACTCACATGCCAGAGCAAGTTCAAGGGTGCAACAGTCACAAAATATCCCATACATGTTTTGGGCTCCAACATGGCAATCAGGTGTGGGATGTGCAACCATCTCCAGCAATGTCCACAAATGTCAGATACACATCAAAAAATGAACGGGAGTAGAAGTAGCCATATATGTTGCATTTGCCTAATGAAAAAAAAGCAGCCCGCCGAGATAATTTCACACATCAACATCATTCTGTCATGGTAAGAGTTACCTAGGTTGTGGCATGCTAGAATAAATGCATATCCATTTTCAATGGAGGATGTGGATGGCCAGCTGAGAGATACCTACAGATACTTGCAAATACAACATGGAAGGTCACTTGGAGACAACACAAGTGCTGTGGCAGGTGTAATGTCATGTGTGTGTGGTACTCACTACATCTCACAAATATCAGCAATGGGATGGTAACAATCATGTAGCCAATAGTAGAAGATGTGTGCATCTACAATTTACACAAGTCACATGTTGCATCCTGTCCATGTATGACCAGACAATGTTGCTGTAGAAGATGTGTGCAAGGTGGAAGCAGCCTAAAGAATGGGAGCAATGTAGGAGATAATATATACCTTGCAAGTAGTGGGAGAAGGAACACCCATAGACCAATACTGACTGTGCAACACATCAATGTCTACATGTGAACATCCAACATATGTACAGAGTGGGTGGCCAGGTCAGTAAATAAACCAGTCATGTTTGCCACTACCATAACCTAGTAATTGCCCATCACATGCCAACATTACAGGAGGCAGTGACAGTTACACCATCTGTTCCCTGGCACGTTCCCTAAATAGAAGTCACAACAGATATACATCCCCTAACCAAGCTGCCCATGGAAATTACTAAGGACATTAAATGATGAGACATGTCCAGTACGAGGAAGTACCCAGTCCTCTGTACATGAGAGGGGAAGGCTGACTTCCAGTACTGCAGTGGAAAATGTGATATCCCAGTCCATTTGATCACTATTGTGCATGTGTCTGTCTGCTGGGGAGTGTACATTGCTCCTGATTAGCAATCATGAAGAGGCCAGATCCCCGCTCAAAACGCCCAAACACCACTGCGTTGGCTACATAAACATATGACACTTTCAGGAGCCTGATGGATGTGCATAGTGGCCTGAGTAATCTGGGGCTCCGTAAACCTGCCCCTTCACATGCAACAATGGGTTTGTGTTGCCATAGAAACTCCCACAGTAGTGATGAAGAGTAGGCTGTCATCTATGCCAGACTGCAACACTGCTACACAGTGGTATGCCATGGTATGTGGCAGTCATAACAAACACATATCTCAGCACACATGTACCACTGAACTGGCTCAGGCATGGTAATGTGTATAGGATTCTGAACAAAAGGCAATCTACCACAAATGCAACAGCATATCTATTACAAGATCACTGACTGAAAGCAATGACCTTCACATGTGTTCCGACATACGGAAACATAGGTGGCACTGATATGATTATACAGGCATTTATCAAAGTCCCTCATGTGTCCATTCATGAAGATAGTTTTGTGAGGTTTCACATCCCATGGACAACACTGTGGTCATATGTTATTGAATTGACACTACACATATCTTTATACCCACACGGCATATAGCAACCTTAAGTGACACATGTGTATATACCATCTCCTGCAACTAAAATGCATGGGGTACTATATGTCACACGTGTAGCAAAGCATCATGAAGGCAAAACCAGCAACAACCCAAAGAGTGGACATAGACGCACACACAAATTGCCAGGGGTAATGTGATGTCAACCCAGTCCTAGTCCACTGCATCCTCTGATTACAAATTGTCATGGTTGTCACATGCCTTACCATGTTTCAGACATAGGTCATCATACATTTTGTGTTGTTAAATGTGTACATTTGTATATCAGACATAACAATGTTGTACTCACAAGTAAGTGTTCAAACACATGTACACTCATAGTACACATGTGCTAACATATATGTGAACACACTGTAGCTACACATGCATATATGCACAAGGTATGAGTAATCACATGCAGCAGCCACATAAACAAACCTATAGGTTCAACATACCTATGTCACTGTAAAGATATGACTGGATAGTTCCACACATGTAGCCATACCATAATTACAACATTGTTGCATCGCCCATGTGACATGATAAGTGAATCTGAACCTGGCACTCAAGGCCTAAATTGCTAAATTCCACGCATTTCTGTCATGCGTCAAAAATGAAAGATGCAAACTGCTCAAATCTATACTCAACGTCAGAAAAATGACGCCTGGCCATTGAGCGTCTATCAGACATCCACAGGCCTTTTCACGCTCAATAGGGAAATATCGACGCATGACCAACAGGCGTCAAAAATATAGACGCAAACGCCTAAACCTCATACTTTTCTCCACAGCTAAAAGACACGTGGACCCTGAAAGCCTATCACACGTCCACAGACCTTTTCATCTACAATGGGGAAAAATCGATACATCACCATCATGCGCCAAGAATATAGACGCAAACACCTAAACCTCATACTTTTCTCCACAGCTAAAAGACGCATGGACCCTGAACGTCTATCGCACATCCACAGGCCTTTTCACACACAATGGGAAATAAATCGACACCTGACTGTCATGCTTCAAAATTTTATACACATACACCTATACCATATTTTACTACTAAGCATGAAGACGTCGAGCCACTGAGCATCCATTGCACGTCCAAAGGCCTTTTCATGCAAAATGGGGAAAAACTGACGCATGACCATCATGCATCAAAAAAAACTATGCATGACTGGAAGCGTGACGCACACGCCCAGGAACTGATAAAACAGGACATCCTGCCTGCGTACATGGTACAGTGAGTTCACTTTCACTTTCACTTCACAGTCTTATTGTCTGTGTCTGGGTGAGGGTGTGTGAAGCTGGTGCTGTTGGTGAACTGGAGTATTTGGAGTGTTTTTGAGCTGTGTTCTATAGCTGTTGCGTATTTATTGTCTTTTAATTTGTCTTTTGTATTGTAATTGTTCTGTATCTGTCACTTTATTATGTGGTGTTTTTTCTGGGGTAGGATAGTTTGTTGGGTATTTAGGGTAGTTGGGGTAGTGTAGGGCATTTGTTTTCCTGCCAACTGCATTTGCATTGCATAAAGTCATGCAAAGGGAGTATGGCCAGGATGTCGGCGATGAGCTGGGGAGCTCATTTGGCTGGTACAACATTACTTCCCCTTGATGCTGGTACTGAGTGGCCATGGGATTCAGGACTACCCTACAGAGGCCAGGAATCTGTGGTGGGACAAGGTGCTCCACCACCTGACTAGAGTCTTTTCCACCGGAAGGAATGACCACCAATTGAAACACCGTTGGGCTGACCTCATCCCAAGGGAGCAAGATATGATGGATCACCTGGGCATCGAGATTGGTGGAGCAGTTGGTAAGTATCTCATTTCCGTACCAATTCCATTATTTACAAGTGCATGAAAGGTGCTGATTTGGTTGAGTGCAGCATGTCATGTTTAAGGATCTGGACTTGTTGTATGCTACCTGTATGAAGAGCCCCAGCACCACCTTACGGCTGCCAATCTAATGTACAATAATGAAGCTGAGGCAGAGCAGATGTGCCATCTTCCCTGCACAACCATTACAAAGTGTTGTGATGCATGCATAGGGCAACTCGGTTTTGAGCAGCACAACTTGAGGCCTGCGCCATGCATCATGTGTGGGAGGGCAGCCAAAACCCGTTTGTAGTGGCAAATGCACAAGCCTCTGTGAAAAATGAGAAATACCCAAACCCCATTTTTCATGCACTTTAAACAGCTGCTGAGAGCAGGTGTTATACGGGGGCATATAAATGTATCTGATGGGCCCCTATGTACTCAGCAGAAATCGTGATGATCTGTTTTGTTGCAACTCCTGCTGAGTACATAATTTTCCACCATGTAAATAGATACAGTTGAACCATACCTGCATCACACTGTGCCTTAATTCTCATTAGGCACACACATGGTGGGGTTAAGGGGTGCACTGAGGGTCACAAGGACTGTACTGATGCACTTGGTGCTGCACCACTGTCCTTCAGTCTGCCCCTTTGTGTCATTGGCCAAGGCCACGGGAGGGAGCTTGACTATGCAGTGGGTCTAGACTACTAGCACTTTCCTCTTCCTGTACATTGTGTATCACATACACCCCAAATTACATCTATTACCACAAACACATGTGCTGAATTAGTACCACAGGCCTGCCACATCTTACTAACAGTATGGGGTTGCCCTGCATCTGCTCCATCACTGGCACATTACTCAGAAAACTGCACCAACACATGCATCCTTGGACCACAGAGCAAGTGTGTCTGTGTTCAGGTATATGTCTACGTGCATGTTCTTATCCCTCTCTGGACAAATAATGGTATACCATGCCAACAATGCTGACCACACAGTATTGGTAATACATCCGTAATTTCAATCAGTCAATGTGCAGGTAGGTACAACTATTTAAACATGAGTAAACTCCCATGGCATTATTGCTTGTGTGTGCCTTGTGATGGCACATACATATTAGAAACTACAAACAAGGATGTATCACAGCATTCCTCAACACTTTGGAATAACCCCTGGGCAGTTGTTTGTCAGTTTGCGGTGACAATGAGGTAGATGTCTTCAACATCTGTTGGAGGCTCAAAAGCTATGGGTTTCACAATGGGATGGCCACTGCAACAAGCATCTCATGTCCTTCAGATGCAGTATACAGCGTCATTGAGTCCCATATGGGCATTGAGGTGTAAAGCTAACAAACACCTGCATGACAATGCAATGTATATATGGTGCAGTGAAAAGCGCCACAGGAGTGTCTGGGAAAGGGATGGTTTGTAGGTGCCTGGGCCTCCATTATCTGAGACCATGTGTGATTGACTGATCATAGATGTTTGTCAATTGCTCTGATCTACCACTAGGTTGACTTGCTCACTCAGCCTAACAAGTTAATAGTAAACAATGTTGTCCATTAACTGATATGTACAAATATCACTAAGCAATGTTTTACATTAATGTCCTGTAGGTGGTTGACCACCCTACACCGTTAGTGAGGTGGCCTGATTTGAAGACCCATATGCAGCCAGTAAGTGTTATCTTGTGTGTCATGTGTGCCAATCCAGGGTTTGGTGTGAATCAGTCTGATGTGTGTAATGCTATGAATAATGGTTTTGCCTGACCAATGAGATGATATAATTGGAGTTAGGATGGTGACATCATGTCTGTTGGAATGTTGAGCATTGAGAATGGCTAGGTTGTAGCACAAGGGGCAACATTTTCTGGCACGGAATTGTGGGCATTAGGAAATGGAATGGCTGGCCACATATTCATTGATATCTAGCATGATAGGTGTCAGAACAGCTGTTTATGTAAATAGCATGCCTGTTGAAAACAACTTTGTCACAGCACTATTGACAGCACTGTGTGCCACACATAGCTTACACTTACCACAAGATGGTACAGATCTAGGTTATATATAAAGAGGTCTCTAGGGGGCTTATGCTGGAGACAAGTGCACCACAGGTGCCTCAGTACCCTTCAGATATATATTGAGGCTGTAGTGCCGCAAGGACCCATATTGTGCTGGACAACATTCAGTAGTGTACACAATTAGGAGATAACTAAGCTCCAGATGGTTGTGGGAAAAGTGAATGCATTTTCCCAAGCCAGATTTCAGCAGAATTAACAACATAGTCCTGCCGCCATGATATTTGTGGTCGATGTAGGTCACATCACATGTGTATATGAGGTGGATTCTGAGTGCGTATCTGGTACTTTGATGATGTCTGACATGCATGTGCACATGACGTTCAGTATATAAGAATACATTCACAGCATCTAGTGCATTGGCAAACTCACTGTGTGTGCCGTTTTACACATGTAGCACAACACAGCACAGGATAGGGAGCATTAGTTCTGTAATGTGTAGACAACTTTGATGTGCAGGGCAGGCTTTGCCAATACTTTCTGGGGATATTGCATTATTCGTACATGTGGGCACTTCATGGGCAATTTTGTGCCCCTTGTAACATGGTCTTAAACCAGGACACATAAGTGAAGATTTACCAAACCTTAAAAAAACAGTGGGAAGTTTCCAGACCCCCTATCAGATGGCCCCCAACTTGCATCCATGATGGCTGGGCAAGCCTTGATGTTTCACCAGGGGTGTCAAAGTGGTGAATTAGATGCAAAGCCCCCCTTCTGGACAAGGACACAGGAAATCCAGACTTGTTGGGACACGTGATTCTCAAAAGTTTGATAAAACAAAGGTTGATCAAGTACAATTTAATCCACTCACCTATAGGTCCTGATGGTCAACAATGGATAGCCGTCATCCCAGTGACACGTGCATGATACTGTAGATGGCTGGTAAGAAATAGTCATAGATGAGGAGTAAGCCATTGTTGAGGAATGTTTGGTGGACTGCACATGCCATCTGCAGATGTAGTGTACATTATACGTCTGTTCAGCCTCAACCCAATGCTGAATGTAATGCTTGATTCTCCTCATTTTTCAGCTGCTAATTTGACACCTGGCCAACGGTATGCATTCAACAAAAGGGCTGAAAGGTACAGGCATATTATGGAAGTGGGTGCCGGATACTACAGGATGGGAACGAGGTTCTGCAGGGAAAAGGCAACTGGGGAATGGCATGCGTTTGCACATGGGGAACCTCCACAGCAGCCGCAGAAAAAAAAAGGACAATGTGGGCAAAACATTAGGTGTGCAGAGGTCCTCTGCAGGTCCAAGCCCCTCCATGTCAGCTGCACCTGTTAGAAGCCTGGCACCTGTACAGCCACCTGCTGTGGTCATGAGCAGCCAATTTGAAAGGACATGAGACAGGACATGGCCAACATAATGGCCAGACTGGACAGATTGGAGAAGGAGAGTGCTGGGGATGTTGCAGTTCATCAAGAAATAACTAAATAATGTAAAAACCTTGTTTCACAGCCACCCAGTTCCTTCTACTGTTGTACATATTTTTAGATTGGGTTTTAGATGGGTAGTATTAAGTGAATGTAGGGTAGACATAGATTAGTATAATTATAGCTGGGGGTGGGTTTTTGTACATTTTTGTATGGGGGTTGGTGAGGGGTCATGTTTGGGTATTTGTGTACAAATATATATATATGTATATATATACATATATATGTATATATATATATATATGTATATATATATATATATATATATATATATATATTTGTTTAGGACATTAGGCCATAGGTTAGGTTAGTACATGTGTAGTCATAGTTTATGTTGTCCTACTTGTATCTTGCCTCTTAAGGGGGGTGGGGGGACAATGTTAGATGTAGTTGTAAGTTAAGTTAAGTTAGTTTAGGTTATTGTAGTGTAGAGTCGTTTTTAGGATAGTAGTAGGTATATGGTTGTTAACATTTTACAATAAATTCTGTTACTATTAGATTCATTTTTTTCAAAGTTGATTGGGTGTTTGGGGGTTCTCATGTGTGCACTGGTCTAGTTGGATGGATGGCTTAGGTTATGCTTGCTGTCTTGATTTCCAAAGATTACCATGTGCATTCCATATGGCAAATGAGCTTTCAGATTGGCTTCTAAATAACATCAACTAGTCCAGACATTTCCCATCCACTGTTCCAGCAATTCACAATGTGTATGTATACTTTATCTTGGACAGGTAAGTATGGAACTTCAACTGTCATTGGTGGGGTTCTGCACTTTTATTGTTCTCTCACAACAGGTAAAATTGGAACTGTATCATATAACACTGGCAGGTGCTCATCACTGATAAGGTTAGCTTCTTCTGTACCACACAGATTAGTTGTACTGGTACTCCCATCTGCGTAATTTACCTTTGACTTGATTCTGAGCATGCATGCCATATGTCAACTTCAAAGGATATCTGTTCACTATTTGTATAGAATACTCAGTAAGTTGTTTGTAGCCGACAACACCATCATTCACCTTTCGCATTTTAGGATCCTAGTGTGTGGAGCTTTGTGTCTGACAGTAAAGCACTCATGTACTGATATTCCGTACTCATTGACATGTATTCACACAATGCAATAATTTAGCTGAGTAGATGGATCACAGTAAACATAGAAATGCGACATGTATACAAGGTGCTATATTTACAGAGGCAAGTGTTTTTTCAAATGCTATACAATGTCCAGTTCACAGACCCCATGAGTGAACGTTAGCCATACATAGCACAATCAGAGTCCAGTGATGAGGGACATATCATGAGACATGGTTAGGAGTAGTGTGCATTAGTGAGGAGGGTAAAAATTGCCAGTTGGTAAGAATGGAGACAATGACAGTACAAAGCAGACAAGTCAACAGTGGTTGGGTGAAGAGAGCACATTTCCTACTGTCACAACACTGGCATGATCATAAGCCCAGAACTAAGGAGAACCTGTCCATGTGGCACAGATTGGTACTACCAGGTGCTTTTCCTTGTGAATGTTATTCCTTCCACATCTTCATCCTCTGATGTGTGTGGTGCCTCTTGTGCCATGGCTGGTGCTGTTGTGGGACACACACACACTTTAGGGAATAGAGATGCGGGGTCAAAGGTCCTGGCAGTTGCCATTTGTGGGAAGACATAACGCACCACTGCAGCAAGGAGGAACTGCTGATTTTTCAACACTGCAGCAACATCACGGTGGTAGGCAGCCATGTTTTGCCAGAGGACGGCCACTTCCCACTGTATGAACTCCAGGGTATTCTGCATAGCCCCCAGCCTATTGTCTGTTATGCTACTGCCAGTTTGGGGGAGCAATTGTTGTAGCCTCTGCCTCATAACAGCAGCTATGCCGGCCAGGGACTGCTGGAGTCCACGTAGCAGGGAGTGGGAGCCTCTGATGGCAGCGAGTTGTCCTTATTTGGACTGAGGCACCTCTGCACTCCCACTAGGCTGTCTGCCATGGTCTCCATCACCACGCGCACCTGCTTGGCCAGCTCCTGCTGAACTCCTACCACTGTCCTCTGAAAGGTGATCTCTGGGTCCTCAGAGTGCAGGGCTGTGTCAGTCCTGGCAGGTGGTGTGTGTTGGTAGCCGAGTGGTTCATGTGGAGATCCCGCAATGCTGTGTATCTTCCCTGTGACTGGAGGTGGTATCTGTAGGCATCTTAGTCACATCCTGGAGAGTCGCCATCAGCACCCACCAGCAGAACACCGCCAGGCCATATCATGTGACCGCTGGCGGTGGAGGTGCTGGAGGTAGCAGCACCACCTTATCACCATCCGCCAGTATGGCCAGGGCCGGATTTCCACCCTTCTTGTGACGGAAGTCCGTCTGTGGTCACAATCTGGTGAACGGGTGGTAGCTGCAGAATGGTCTTTTGGAAGCCGTCACCGCTGCAGTAGGCGGTTTATACCGCCAATGTCTTAATGTGGCCCTAAGTGTTACATTGTGCATCACACATGGGGCAAGCTCACAAGGAATTTTGGGGCATATTTAGGTGCCCTGAGCCCCACATGAATGTCACTTTTGGTGAGGCTCTGGTGGCGCAATGCCCTACACCGTATTTACAAGGTGGCATAAAGCCACTTTTTGTGGCTTAACACCACCTTGTAAATACGGCCCCTTCACACGCAGCACTTTGCATGGAAGGTGAGTTGCGTTGGCTCTCATTATTCTAATGAGACTACTGGATTTGAGCGGCAGGATTGCCAGCAGTGTGGAAGACTGAGTTTAACCCACTACAGGTGACACCTGTCGCCCCAATCTGGGTTTTGCTCTGGCTAACTAGGAGTGCCTCTTCTCCAAGATCAGGGACGATTGGGCAGCCGAGCGCATGACACAATTGATTCCTTAGGGAAATCATGGTCACTCAGATCTCATCCATTTCTCTCAGTTACATTAGTCTCACATATGCAAGGCCAAGCAGAGGCAGTATATGTTTCAATAAGGTTTTAATGAAGCGGCTGCATCCTAGATAATAAAGCATGTACTGCTATAACCAGGACGATGAAGCTTCAACAGGATTAAAATTGTGACAAGGAGAGTAAAGCATAGAAATAACACTACCATATTGTCACTAGAGTCAATAAATTAATTCCTACCTTGGCTATAATAGAGCACAGCATGTTGAGCTCTAATTCGGCCTTCAGGTTCCCCTGGGAAGACCTCATCCCCCATACCTGAGCAAAGGCCTGATGTCTGCATAAGCAGTTGTAGTGAGGCGTTCAGCAATAAACATACAGTCGTGGTCATCTGGCTGGAATCTCCCTCTAACACGTATGGACAAGGAAGTGTTTTTATAATAAAACAGCTAATGTTCTAAGAAAATGTCCCTACGTAAGGATGTCTGTGTTTCTATAAATACCAGAGTCAAAATGTTTACCACGTTCACCGGAAATCTATCTTACTGTAGCCTTGAGAGAAGCATAGAGTGCTTACTTAAGAACACAGTGCTGACCTAAGCAAAGAATAGCTAGATAGAGAGAAATAAAACAAGCCCACAAAATGTGGCTATTGCTAAAATAATAAACAAAGCTGAATAAAATATATCTAGTTTAAAGTGCACAGCGGCAGGCCTAGTGTGGTAAAATAACGTGCATAGAGCTATAACTAAAATGACTACACAACAGGTGCGTGCAATAGGTGTTGCTGTGGGCGTGCCACAGCAACACCCATTGCGTTTTGACACTGCCTTAGATATACAAGTTTTCGTAAACTGGAAGAAGCATCAAAATCTAATGCCAGCCCAGGGATGGCTTTAGCATGGCAAAACAAGGTGAAATGCTTACATTTCTCCTCGTTTTTTGCTTTTTCTATATGTGCTGTATTTTTTAAGTTGTATGTGTACAGGGGCTTTGACAATATGCAATGGGTGTTGTCATGGCGTAGCCACAGCCACACTATTTGCATGCTCCTTCCAGGCAATGTGCTGCACATTTACATGGTGGCTTATAGCCCTAGTGAGTGGCCTATGTCCACGCTGTGTATATGTTGGAGTGCATAGCACAACCAAAACGTCAGTACAAGTTTGGCTTGGGTGGGGATGGCGCATCTTGATTCAGGCCCTATGTGTCCCGATGCAACCCTTTTGCATGCATTGAGTGTGTTCTATGTGCCTCCCCTCTCTGCCATTTGTGGAATTCTAGATACCCCCCCACTTGTAACTTACCCTGCATTTGTGGTGGTTCTTGGTAGTCTACGCTGTCCTGTGATTCCAGTGACCAGCTGCTTTGGAATGACCACCTCTATCATCTCCTCCAGCTCATCTAGATCCTCCTGTGGGGCAGGACTTCCACCTCCAGTCTGCAGTGCTGCCTTTTGGTTCCTGGCTAATCGTGCCAGTGCTTCTTGCACTCAGTGATAGTCATCTTCACCTCTGCCACACTGTCATATTGTGTCTCCCCTACCAACTGGCAATTTGGAGGTGACAAAGAGCTGCTGTTGGTAGTCCGTCACCTCTATGACCAGGATGTCATGCCACTCCTCACTAAAGTGACACTTGTGCTTTCTCTTCTTCTTCTCCTGGGACTTTTCTGGACTCTCCAGGCCTGAAAACTCCATCTTCTCTTAAAATTGCAATTTGTCCTGCTTGTACATTTTTTTTTATGCTAATGAGGTAAAAAATGTTGCTAACCTGTTTTGCCACATATTTACGTGCCGCAAAAAGGTCTAGCTCCAATTTTGCAGCATTAGCGTCATATTTCCTTACTGCATGTCAAAATGGTTAACGTCATTTTTTTTTACCCTAGCCATTCCTGAGAGCCATCATGTGTCATTTCTTAAATATGGTGCACGGATGGCGCTAGGGAATGATGTTAGCTTGTGGTAAAAACAATTACACACAACTGCGCTAAACATGGACATGAGTATATCATCACTTTCCAAACTGAGATACCTGTAGGCCTAAAACATAATGAGGATATGTGGGTACATATAGGGGATTGGTCATGGTCTGAAGCTCACAAAAATAGCCACAGTAACATTCGCCCATACAGGGATTTATTTATTATTGTTTTTTCACAGTTTTTTCCTTTTTTCCTATTTTCTTTTTCTTTTTCTCTTTTCTCCACCTTCCTCACTTCCTTCTCATGTATGGGTAATGATTAGAATTCAAGGAAAATTGGTTCTCACAATATTTTGTTACAATGTGAATTTAAGTGGGAGCCTAAGCTAGGTTTGATAGGTGATTAATGTTTTAAACAAATGTCACAGGTGGTACATATGTTTAGAGGAGAAGGGTGAGTAAGAGTCTCAACACAAAGATGGGGACAACAATTTTGATATTGACAAAATTATCATGACATCTAAAATTGTACTGTATTCTTTAATTCAATGCAGGAAGTGTTGAAGGATATAATGAATTTCAAGGGATAAGACATTTAGGGCCATATTTATACTTTTTGACGCTAAACTGCGCTAACGCAGTTTAGCGTCAAAAGATTTTGCGCCGTCTAACGCCATTCTGAAGCGCCATGCGGGCGCCGTATTTATGGAATGGCGTTAGCCGGCGCAAGCGGACCGGCGCTGCCTGGTGTGCGTGGAAAAAAACCACGTAGACCAGGCAGCGCCGGCGTAGGGGGAAAATGGCGTATGGGCGTCTTAAAATGGGGCAAGTCAGGTTACGTCGAAAAAATCGTCGTAACCCGACTTGCGCCATGTTTTTTCGACGCCCATCCCCCATCAACATGACTCCTATCATTGTAAAGATAGGAGTCATGCCCCCTTGCCCAATGGCCATGCCCAGGGGACTTATGTCCCCTGGGCATGGTCATTGGGCATAGTGGCATGTAGGGGGGCACAAATCAGGCCCCCCTATGCCACAAAAAAAAAAAAAATATATACTTACCTGAACTTACCTTAATGTCCATGGGATGGGTCCCTCCGTCCTTGGGTGTCCTCCTGGGGTGGGCAAGGGTGGCAGGGGGGGTCCCTGGGGGCAGGGGAGGGCACTCTGGGCTCATTTTGAGCCCATTTGTCCCTTAACGCCATGCCTGACCCAGGCGTTAAAAAGCGGCGCAAAAGCGCCGTTTTTGGCCACGCCCACTCCCGGGCGTCATTTTTGCCCGGGAGTATAAATACCACGTAAAGGCCTGGGAGTCATTTTTTAAGACTGGAACGCCTCCCTTGCATATCATTAACGCAAGGAAGGGGTTCACGCTAAAAAATGACGCACTCTCCGGGCACTTTGGCGCCCGAAGCGTCTAACGCCATAGTATAAATATGGCGTTAGTTGGCGTTAGTTTAGCGTCGAATTTGCATCGAAAAAAACGACGCTAATTCGGCGCAAACGGAGTATAAATATGCCCCTTAATGACTTTGCCGGGTGAAATTCAAAATATTTAGGCTGTACATGACTTGTTTTGCCATTAATATATGGAGATTTTCACAAAGGTAGTAAGTCCAAGATGGCTGCAGTCTTTGTGGAAGTTATAACTGAGACTGGTCCCATGAGGAAATCCTCTTTTTATTCCAATGATTTATTTTTAAGTACAGGTTGTTTTAAAGGGTAGTGCTTAAGTGCACATCATTGACACTGAGAAAGGCTAAGTGCTGAAAAAGGCATCTGCTGCTGTTGGAATAAATGTCATTCAAGAGTGCTCCATGAGTGCCCATCATTCTTTCAGTTTGGAGAGGCTTTTTGTGATAGTTGTGAGGGGAATGCACCCAGTCCAGGTAGGGACCACCACTCTAGTCAGGGTAATATAAATACACACTAAAAGATAACCTGTGCTCACCCTGTGGAAGCTTGGCACAGAGCTGTCAGGCTAATCTAAAGAGGCAATGTGTAAAGTATTTGTGCAACATGCACACACAGTGACACAATGAGAACACCACAAAAAGACTCCACACTAGGTTAGAAAAGTATATTATGATTTTATAAATAATTTAAGACCAGAATGACAACAATCGAATGAGCACAAGTTGAGAATTAAATTTTAGAAGATTAAAAAGAGTTCTAGCCCTTAGAAGCAAACAGTGCTGTAGGAGTTACTTGAGGCCACGCCAGACTGGGGGCAAAGTCAACAGTTCAAGCTGACTGCGATGAAGCACGGGCCAGGTACAGGAGTCACGCAGGCTTGGTGAACAGAATATGTTGATCCTGGTTGCAATAGCAAGAAGCAGAGCACAGGCGAGTGATGCATCAGTGGATGTGTTGATGAAGGGGCCACAGTCGATGTGATGCATTGATTTTTCACATGCAGTGGTGGTGAATTGTTGGTTTCCGAAAATGAGCTTTGAAGCTGCAATTCATTGATTCTGAAGCTGAGGAGCTGTGTTTCTCCAAGCTATCGAAAGGATGTGTCAATCGTCCTTCAGCAATGGTGGTAATGCAGTTGTTTCAGTGCTAGGTAGATTCCGATGCACCGGGTGCTGCTTCCAGCAGGCATGGGGTGCGTCAGTCAATGCAGTGATTCCAGAGGTGCTCCTCAGGCCTTAAGTGTGATGCACTCCAGCAACAGGATCTATACCTAGGTGGCCACTTCCTGCAGGCAGGAAGTGTGTCAATTCCACTGGTGCAAGTATCTGGGTCTTCCAGTGAACCAGGCACAGGAGCAGGTGTAGAGACTTCGATATCCCTGATTCTCTAGCAAGAGGAGGTAAAACAACAAGCCCCTGGAGATCACCTGGGATGCAAGGCAGAGTCCAGCTCACCCTCTGCAAGGTCAGAGAGCAGTGGGAAGAAGGACAGCACATCAGAAAAGCAGTCTGTTAGAAATGGGGTTTCTGGTTGACTGGGGTATGCACCTAAGCCAGGGAGAACCCACCACACTAGTGAGGGTAAAGGAGTTACACACCCAAGATAACCCCTGCTCACCCTGTTGGTAGCTTGGCCAGAGCAGTCAGGCTTATCCCAGAGGCAATATGTAAAGCGTTTGCACAAAACACATACACTAGTGACACAATAAATACACCACGAAGGGGACTCCACACAATATTATGTAAAAATGCATATTTTTCATAAATCATAGACCAAGCCCACATAAAACAGTTATTACTTTGCCAACTAGGCAATTGCCAAGCATAACAATGGGTGCAAATATAAGAAACATTTCCCCACTGCATGCCATGAAAAAACATCACAAAAGACACAGGGGGTCATTCTAACATTCCCCGCCCGCCAATGTTCCCCCGTCAAAATACCGCTCCGTGGTCACAAGACCGCTGAGGGTATTTTGAGATTTGCCCTGGGCTGGCGGGCGGCCGCCAAAAGGCCGCCCGCCAGCCCAGGGCAAATCTACCTTCCCACGAGGACGCCGGCTCCGAATGGAGCCGGCGTAGTGGGAAGGGGCGACGGGTGCAGTTGCACCCGTCGCGTATTTCAGTGTCTGCTTTGCAGACACTGAAATACACAGTGGGGCCCTCTTATGGGGGCCCCTGCAGTGCCCATGCCATGGGCATGGGCACTGCAGGGGCCCCCAGGGGCCCCGCGGCACCCCCTACCGCCATCCTGTTCCTGGCGGGTCGAATCCCCATGGCTGCGGAGCGCGCTCCGCAGCCATGGAGGATTCACCCGAGCAGCGGAAAGTCGGCGGAAGACCGCCGACTTTCCGTTTCTGACCGCGGCTGAACCGCTGCGGTCAGAATGCTCGAGGGAGCACCGCCAGCCTGTTGGCGGTGCTCCCGTGGTCGGTGACCCTGGCGGTCACCGGCCGCCAGGGTCAGAATGACCCCCACAGTATTGCACATATCCTATTAGCCCACTATCTGTGCTCTTGTCAGCAGAGAACATGACCTGCATCAATTTCAGAACACAAAATTCAGCAGGTAATAAAAAACACATCTATAACCATAAAAGTATAGGGCATAGTGCTCCTGGGTTCCTATTACATATTATAAGGCAGTTTAGATACCCAACGTAGTGTACAGGAACACCTGCACTCCTACTACACAGTATATAGTTCACAAACAGTGCCTAGGAAACACCTAGATCAAGCCCTCCTTGAGGACTCACCCCGTACCACTGAAGTGCAGTGGCTCCGACATACGTCCACCAGGGGGGAGAATGCCAAACTTTACCTTTCAGTAAGGAGATCTCCCCGAAATTTTCCTCAGTCCGAGAACGACTGCTCTGGGGCAGCAGCATGTCCGAAACCCTCCGGGGCTTCTCAGACCGTAGCTAATCCATTATGGAGCCCATAACGGGGAGACCTCCTGGACTCTCCTCCTCTTGGACAACACAAGGGCTCGACAGCAGCTGCCCATGCCCATGCAGTGCAGATGCCAAGCCCAGTACCTATTTGGGTGCCCCAAGGTCACTTCTGACCCAGGCACAGCATCCTCTGTTGCCCAGGGGGCTCTGGGGCAGGCGGCGGCAGTAAATCAAGCGGAGAGAAGCACCACAACACTCAGTGCCTCCACTTCAGAAGTGGCTGTCTGCTTTTGTCTCAGGGGCACCAGAGAGATCGCGCTTCGTCCACATTTGCAGTCACTACCATTGGGCACCGCTGTACTCCTTCTTCATCCCCGGCCCTCCTCACTGGTGGGGGCCTCACAGGGTCACAGCAACCATCCCGCAATAAGGGCACAAGAAGGTAGAACTCAACATGTAGTACCCACATTTTAAAACACTGCACCCAGGCTCCACAAAGCTCTCAAAATGTGCAGGGGGAGACAGCAATGAGGTGCTCAAGCCCAGGATATTGTGTTCACCAGGCACTATGGCTGCAGGGCCAGAGTTAACACTTGAGCATCAGAAATCCAATGCTGTCCCCTGGGAGAACGCTGGGGGCACACAGGAACAGATAAACAGCAGCAGGCCAGCGCATCAGGGTCCCTGGGGAGAAGCAGCAGTCCCTCTTGTGATCCAGCAGGCCATGGGTCAGCACAACACACAGGTCTGCCCTGATGATGGTTCCTCCTAGCAGCATAACAGTTCCTTTTGGTAGTATGCAGAACCAGCAGTATCTCGTTTCAAGTCCACACAGTGTCTGAATACCTGGGGTCCAACCCCTGTACTTTTACTCAAAATGTCTTTGATCTAGGGGGCGCTTCAAAAGAAATTTAGATGTGCACAACACCTTCATTTTAACCCAAACCCTGGCTCCGGACATCAGCAGGGAGTAAACAATCCCTTTGTGTGAGGGCAGAACACAGCCTATACAAATGTAAGTGCACCCCACCTCTCTCTCCCAGCCCAGGAAGACCATTCAGTATGCAGATGTAATCCTGTTACACCTCCACCCTCCCTGTGTGATGGCTGTCTGGAAAGTATGCACGAAGCCCAGCTGGGATTCTACCCTAGACGTGGATTGGAGTCAGGCTGCAAAGCACAAGAGTCATAAGCAGTGAAATGTCCACTTTTTAAAAGCAGCATTTCCACAATAGTAATAAACAATCCCCCTACACCAATAAGCAGGATTTCTCACTATAATTCCAAACATTCCAAACATGCACAAGCTAGTCCTCACAGATCAGAAATTACCACTTGGACATATATAAGGGAATTCCTCATGCAAATCTATGAGAGAAGCAGCACTCACAGCAGTGAGAAACCAGGGTGTTTGTCACTACTAGGACATGCCACACAATGAAGGGCACATATCCTACATTTTACCTACACAGCACCCTGCCCAAAGGGCTACCTAAAGCCTACCTTAGGGGTAACCTACATGTAGTTAAAGTCGAGTTCCAGGATTGACAAGTAACATTAGATGCCAAGTCAATGTGGCAGTAAAGTGCGCATGCAGGCTTTGCAGCAGCAGGCCTGAGGCAGGTTTGAAAGGCTCCTTCTGTCGGTGGCGCAAGCTGCGCTGCAGGCCCACTAGCAGCATTTAATTTACAGGCCTTGTGTATAGGTGATACCACTGTACAAGAGATTTCCAGGAAAATTAAATGTGCCAATCAGGTGTATGCCAATCATACTAAGTTTAGAAGGAAGAGCATATACACTTTAGCACTGATCAGCATTGATAAAGTGCTGTGAGTCCCAAGGCCAACAAAAAGAAGGTCAGATAAAACAGGAGGAAGAATGCAAAATGTTTGGGGATGACCCTGCAAAAAGGACTTGATCTAACACAACCCCCACCAGCCTAAAGTCAGGGTAGACCAATCAATACCTTGATGGGCTTCACTGCTTGCGGCAATAGAACATGGACCCTGGCCCTCAACTGCAGGGGCATGTTTAATTTCTACACCAATCCAAACCCAGTTTGATCCCTTTGTCTATGCTCCGCAGACAACGTAAGCTAACCCTTGGGGGCTCCTTAGTTGTCGGAGGCCAGAGCCAGGCCCCAGGCCATCCAGGGGCTCCTGGTCTCTGAAATCTCTCAGAGTGGAGGGGGTAGTCCTAGGTGCATGACATCCTCTCTCCACTCCATTTTCCAACAGTTCAGTAGTTCTACCTTGGCACTGGTCCCCCACCCTAGGGTTTGCACCTGTAGGTTGGCAAGGGGTCAGGGGTGAGTCTCTCCTCCCCCATCCCTCTTTCCGGGGTTTCGCACCCTCCTATTAGGAGTGGTACCCCCAGACTTCAGAACTGTCAAGGCGCTGGTGACAGCCATCCTGCACAATTCTCCCACCAGTTCAGGGCCACTACCCAGATACTGGTCTCACAAACCTGGATCTGCACCCTTGGAATGAACCGGGGGTCAGCGGTCATTCCTTCCCTCCCCTGCCCCGTTCCAGAGTTCTGCAGCCCCCCCACCAAGGAGGGCACCCCCAGAAGATAGAGCGGTCGGGACGATTGTGTAAACTGTCCCCACCCTCCAGGTCAGGGGTGACATCCTGAACCTGACCTTCCAACCTAGGATCTGTTCCCTTAGACTGGATTGGTCCCTGGCAAGCCAGGGCTTCCTGGGGAGTATTCCCCCCCAAAGTGAAATACATATTTAATCTTTGTGTGCAAGTCTGCCTGGCGCTGGTCTACCAACCCATGTCCATCCGACAGATCATGGAGCCTCTTTCCCAGACAAGAAGTGGGGTCAGCAGGGTGATTCCTGAGGGACTCCTGTCTCAGCGCTGGCCCCCGACATTCTGGTTTCCCTACTGGGGTCTGCCTCCCCTTCTCATCCAGTCATCTGGCCTCCTGCACCATACACTTCAGAGTGGTACTGCCAGACACCAGAACAGGCAGGACGCTGGTGACAGGCACCCCCCCAAGTACTCCCAACACTATGGGTTTCCCTTCAGCAGATGGCCTCATGGTACAGACTAAGGGAGTCATTATGACCCCGGCGGTCGGTGTTATAATGGCATTAGTACTGTCAACAGGCTGGCGGTACACACCTCCACATTATGACATTGGCGGTTTGACTTATTACACTGACCACCACAGTGGTAATGACTACAGTCTCCAGCCCAGCGGCCGTCACTAGGCCGCCCACAGGAATATGACCCCGCTCACCACCATGGTTTTCAGGTCTTTTGACCGCCACGAAAACCATGGTGGTAGGCACTATCAGTGCCAGGGAATTCCTTCCCTGGCACTGATAGTGGCCTCCCCCAACCCCTCGCCTCCCCAGAGACCTAAGCACACCAACCTCCTCCCTCTTCCGACCCCCCCGAAATACACACACCTACACGCACAGACATACACATGCATATACACATGCATAACCACATTCACCCATGCATGCATACATTCAAGGACACACACATCCACATACACTGACATGCATACAAGCACACACCCATTTAACACATCACAACATACATGCACACACACTGGTGGCGGTCTACTGGTGTGACGCTGCTGCTGGCATCTTGCTGCCATCCGCCGCCATGACCGTAGCTGGAATTCTGCCACCCTTCTGGTGGAATTCCAGCTACGGTCATAATATGGTGGTTGGCTGGTAGCCATGGCGACGGTCTTTTGGCAGCCGTCGCCGTGGCGGTAGGCGGCATTTACCGCCTATGTCATAATGAGGGCCTAAGCAAAGCAAAACACAAATGATGGACGGAATGCGGAACCAATCAAACATTCACTCCCAGACACAGATCTGGGTTTGATCCATCAATTCTTTTGCTCACCATGCCACCCCAGTTTGAACCCACCCATATGCAAATCAGTCTTGACCCTGATCCTCATGGGAACAGTCTTGCCCAAATTGCCAGGCCAGGACCTTCCTGAACCGGAAACAAGTATCCTGGGACCGGTTTCAGGGCTTCACCCTTCATCAGCCAGGCTAGCTTGAATCCAGTGGCATTGTGAGCCCGGGACCCAAATCTGGGCATACCCAGCGCACTTGTGGCGGCAAAAGAAAAGCAAAACACAAATGATAGACGGAATGCGGAACCAATCAAACATTCACCCCCAGTCACAGATCTGGGTTTAATCCATCAATTATTTTGCTCACCATGCCACCCCAGTTTGAACCCACCCATATGCAAATCAGTCTTGACCCTGTTCCCCATGGGAACAGTCCAGCCCAAACTACCAGGCCAGGACCTCCCTGGACCACAAACAAGTATCCTGGGACCGGTTTCAGGGCTTCACCCTTCATCAGGCAGGCTAGCTTGAATCCAGGGGCATAGTTGGCCAGGGACCCACATCTGGGCATACCCAGCTCAGTTATGGCGGCAAAAGCAAAGCAAAACACAAAAGAGGCCCTAAGTTCCCTTCCTGGGGTTCTTTTTGGGTACTCTGCAGGTTCAGGGGCTGAGCATAGGTCAAACTGGGAAGTCTCCCACCTCCACTTCTCTTTCTAGTTTGAGAAGAGACATGTGACTCTGCACCCAGCCCACTCCAAGTAGATCTGTATGGGCCACTCTGAACCTTACTTGCCCTCATTTGGGAACAATATGAGCCACTCCCTTCAAGATCACTCCCAAATACCTTCCCAGGGTCTGCCTCCTGTGCCAGTTACCTGGGAGAAGAGAACTTACAATCCAGCAGGTGTTGGCATAGCCCTGGAAAACACCAGAAGATGTGCTCTCTGACAATCAGATTGAACAGCCTTCAAAAGTGTTTGCCGTGCTACCCTTCACCCATCCCTACAGTGCTTTGCAATAATCCTCTACAAACCCCCAAGACTGGTGAGACTGTTTACTGCTGCCCTGAACCTCAACCAATACTACTCTAGGGTGAAACCATACTTCCTTATCATTTCTGCCTTCATGAGGGGATACCCCTGCCTGCCACTCCCTTCTAGGGCCAGTAAGGCATCCCTCCTCTCCTCAGGAAAATAGCTCCCCAGGCTAGTCCCCCAATTCTCCTCAAGCATCCTGCACACTACCAGAGCCTCCTCACATTCCTGCAACCACTGATGTATGTCATCCCCCTCCTTGAATCTAGGTAGCAAGTCTGTAGGTATGTGAGGGTTGTTCCTGACTCTAGTCTCCAAATTGCTGCCACCACTGGACTCTACCTGCAGCATAGGTGAGTCCAGAATGCTCAAACTACACTCAAGTGTCAGATTTTTCCAGGCAAAGGCCCTTTCAGCCTCTGCCAGCCATCATATCTCTCCACTTCAGTGCTTCTCGCCTCCACAGCCAGCCACGCTAGCTGCAACTCCAGGTCCCTCTCCTTCCGCCTATCTCTGAGCTCCTCAGGGGACAGGGAATGGGAGGCGACACCGCTCCTGGCACTAGACACAGGAAAGTACTCCCTATCTATGGGGCCCTCCCTGTCTACTGGCATACTCACCTGGTCAGTCTCTACTTCCTGATCAGTCTCTTCGGGGACACTACCCTCTAGGGGTATGGTCTGGGAACCCTCCCACTGAGAACCCTCACTAAACTCAGGGTCTCCATCAGAACCACCACCTCCCTGGTTCTGTGTTAACCTTCTTTTACAGCCTCTTTAAAAAAGTACAGGGTTTTCATGATATCTCCACTCTCTGATAGTCCCCTCTTTCTACAGAAAATCCTTAAAACGTCCTTATTGTAATACAACAGGTTGTCTAGGACAAAGGTTAACCCCATTTTGACAAGATATCAAAACTACAAGTGCAACAACAAAACTCCCAGGTGTAAGAGCTGAAACAGGAAAAACAACCAATGAGAGAATCAGGAGAAAACAAGATACGTAATGGTCTAAGTGCAGAGTTTGTAGTTTTATAATGAGTCACTATGGTATTGTGCAAATGCAAGTCCTATCCTCATTGCTGATCACCAATGTTAGAAATGTGGTTCCTTCTTGGCTACGGTATGTAACTAAGCCATGCAAAACCCACCACTCTAGTCAGGGTAAGGGAGCTACACACTAAAGTTAATTCCTTCTCACCCCCTTAGTAGCTTGGCCAGAGCAGTCAGGCTTATCCCAGAAGCAATGTGTAAAGCTTTTGCACAACACACACATACCAGTGACACAATAAATACACAATGAAAGGAACTTCACACAATATTATGTAAAAATAGATATTATTAATAAATCATAGACCAAACCCACATTGAACAAGTTATTACTTTGACAACTAGGCAATTGTCACACATCACGATGAGTGCAAATACAAGAAACATTGCCGAATTGCACATGTCATGAAAATACATCACAGAAGAAACATTACTGTGCATATCCTATGGCCCCTGAAACAGTATCTGTGTTCTTTTCAGCAGAGAAAATGACCTACATCAATTTCAGAACACGAAATGCAGCAGGTAATAAAAAAAACACATCTAGCACCATAAAAGTATAGGGCACAGTGTTCCTGGGCTTCTATTACATAGTAGTAGGTACTTTAGATGCCCAATGTAGGGTAGGAACACCTACACTCCTACTACACAGCACACAGTACACAAACAGTGCCCAGGGAAAACCTAGATCAGGGCCTCCTTGAAGGCTCACCTTGCCCTACCACCGAAGTCCAGTGGCTTTGAGGTATGTCCACCAGGGGGGTGGACGCCACACTGTACAGTCAGTAAGAAGACCTCACTGGGTCCCCTGTGCATCAAGCAAACTCCCTACACCCTTACTCAGTCTGAGAAGGACTGCTCTGGGGCCGAAGCGTGTCTGGAACCCTCCGGGGCTTCTCACACCACTGCTACTCTATGATGGAGCCTGTGACAGGGAGTCCTTGTATCTAAACAGGGTCCCTGAGCTAGATACAGAGAGTAACACACAGGGAAGCAATACTATGAGTATAACGTAGTTTACTCTCCATTAACATAGCAAACATAGGAATGGAAATCTTAAATTCAAATATACAACATACAATATATTTCAATTTAGATATTTATTATAGCTAAATGGGATAGTCTTGTCATTGAATGTAAACTCTTTTGCAACAATGGCTGAGTCACAGGCGTGGCATTGGCCACATTTGTAATTGCCCGTAACTGGATTAGATCCTGTTAGTGACTTTTGGCCAAAAGTAGATACAAAATTGGTAGCTGATTTCACCAAATGGTTCCGTAGGTTTTTGTTCCTCCTGAAAGCGAACAATGGTTTTTCAAGTTTATCCGCTTCAGTATTGGAATTCAAAATGTGCCATTCTTTGTTAATAATACCCCTGATTTGATTATTCAGGGTAGAATGGTGAATCACACAGGCTAGCCGGTCACTGGTCTTGCATCGTTGTTTTGAAAACAGGGCCTCACAGTTGTAAAACTTGGCTCTTTTTAAGGAATCTTTGATGGTTCTAATCGGATAACCTCTCTGCTCAAATTTGCACGTAAGATCTGCAGCATGTTTCAAAAAGTCTGCCATGCTGGTGCAATTTCTCCTGAGTCTCAGGAATTGTGAAAAAGGAATAGACTGCTTCTGGTTACGGGGATGGAAACTATCAAAGTGAAGCAGCGTGTTCCTAGCCGTGGGTTTAGTGTATAGGGTCATAAGCGGTGTTTTTTCTTAATTAAGTCACTTGAGTTGGTCTGGTTGCAAATCTGACATGATTCGAGTCTTCCCCCTATGCAAAGAATTGTAATGAATAATTTTGATGTTTCTTTGATAGGCAGATTACAAGATGTACGTATGCCAATTATACTGAATCATAAAGTCCTGATGAAGGTGTATTTATATTTTTCTTCACTCACCGAAACGCGCGTCGGCTTGTAAATTGGCATGTCTTGAACATTGGCATGAAGTGTTTGAAATTGGCAAATTTGAAGCCCTGACCAGGATTGGCTACCATCAGGCCTGTAACACGAGAATTTGAATCAGGAAATTATAACCTAGAATTGGCTGTTATTATGTTGAAATTTATACAATCCAAACTACAACGCATAATTGTAGCATCAAAGCAGTAACTTTATTGTGCGGTTTAAATATCCTCTCATGTATTAGGCGGTTGTAAATTTGTATGTATATTATTTTGTGATTTTGTTGGTTCTGTGTTATTTGTTTATTTTTGCGTATTTACTGGTATGTTATTTATGTTTTCATATATGTATGTTTCATTTAGGGTAGGGGGTTGTGTTATAATTTTTTTGGTTGATTCTATGTTGATTATATTATGTGCGAACTGAATGTTTAATTAGCTATAATAAATATCTAAATTGAAATATATTGTATGTTGTATATTTGAATTTAAGATTTCCATTCCTATGTTTGCTATGTTAATGGAGAGTAAACTACGTTTAACTCATAGCCTGTGACAGGGAGACCTCCAGGAGTCTCCTCCTCTGGGACAATACAAGTACTCGATAGCAGCTGCCCACGACCATACGGTGCAGTTGCTGATTCCAGCACCTTTCTGAGGGCCCAAGTCTCTTCTGGCCCAAGTGCTCTGTTGTCATAGGAGGCTTAGGGCTGTCATCGGTAGTGAATCCAGCAGAGAGGAATGCCATGGCACCTCCGCTTCAGAGTGGATGCCTGCTTCTGCCCCAGGGCACCAGAGAGAGTGCACTTCATCCACACTTGTTGGTTGCAACTGGTGGGCAACGCTGTACTCCTTCTTCCTCCCTGCCCAATCCTCACCAGTGGTGGCCTCAGAGGGTCACAGCACCCAGCCTGCACTGAGAGTATAAGACGTTAGCACTCAACTGCACCCTAGCTCAACAGAGTGCTCAAAATGCGCTGTTGGAGACAGCAATGAGGTGTTCCATCCAAGGATAGCAAGCCCAACAGGTGCTATGGCTGCAGGTGCAACACTTGAGCTTCAAATATCCAATGCTGGCCCCGGAGATATCAATGGGGGCAAACAGGAATAGAGTAACAGCAGAAGACCAACACATCAGTGTACTTGGGGTGAAGTGGCAGTCCATCTTGTGATCCAGCAGTCCACAGATCAGAACAATAAACAGGTCAGTCCTAATGGCAGTTCCTCCTGGCAGCATAACAGTTCCTTCTGATAGTACGTAGAACCAGCAGCATCTCGTTACAAGTCCACACAGTGTCTGAAAACATGGGGTACGACCCCTGTACTTATATTCAAAATGTCTTTGATCTAGGGAACACTTCAAAAGAACTTTAGAAATGCACAACACCCCCTTTCAACCCCAGCCCTGGCTCTAGGCATCAGTAGGAGGTAAACAAGCCCTTTGTGTGAGGGCTGGACATAGCCTATACAAATGCAAGTGCACCCGCCTCCCTCTGTCCCAGCCCAGGAAGACCATCCAGTATGCAGATGTAATCCTGTTAAACTTCCACCCTCCCTGTGTGATGGCTGCCTTGAAAGTATGCACAAAGCCCAACTGTCACTCTATTCTAGACGTGGATTGGAGTCAGGCTGCAAACCACAAGAATCCTAAACACAATGAAACGCCCACTTTCTAAAAGTGGCATTTCCACAACAGTAACCAAACATTCACCCTACAACAATAAGCAGGCATTTTCACTACCATTCCAAACATACCCAACAGGCCCATGCTGCTCCTCACAGATCAGAAATTACCACATAGACATATATAAGAGAATTTCTAAGGCAAAACTATGAGAGGAGAAGCACTCATAGCAGTGAGAAACCAGATAGACTGTTTGTCACTACCAGGACATGCTGCACAATTAAGACACATGTCCTACCTTTTACTGACACAATGGTCTTCACTACAACATTGGTGGTAAATCCCGCTTACTGCCGTGCAGAAGTCTGGCAACACACCGCTGTGGAATTCCGCTACAGCTATTATGATCCACAGCTCGGAATCTGCCAAAATCCAGACACCTACACAAGTCCGCCACACCAAAGGTCAGTGATAAACTGGCGATAACAAAACCTCCACCGTCACGCCAACAGGAATATGCCCACACTATCACGACCCACGAATCCACGCGGCGGTCTTTCAACCGCGGTAAACCATTGGCGGTACACACTGCAGCACTCAAAATACACACACATTTACAAAACACAACCACATTGGACAATTCGAAATACACACACCTGATGCACATACACACACCACTCCCATACACTCAATACAATATAAAACACACACCCACATCACCCACAAACCCTTACGACCAGAATTGCGACAGAAGGCCAGAGAGAGACACCACCATCAACAAACTAGTATCCACAGGCACTCAACACCATCACTCACACAACATCGACGCACCTCACACAACACACACAAACACATCCCCTCACACATCACAACACATGCCACCTCACACATCACCCACACCACCCCATGGCACCGCAAAGACACCACAGGTTTTCTGAGGAGGAGCTCATGGTCATGGTGGAGGAAATCATCCGGGTAGAGCCACAGCTATTCGGATCACAGGTGCAACACACCTCCATAACTAGGAAGATGGAGCTATGGCGCAGAATCGTGGAAAGGGTCAACGCAGTGGGACAGCATCCAAGAACACGGGACGACATCAGGAAGAAGTTGAATGACCTATGGGGGAAGGTGCGTTCCGTGGTCTCACAACACCACATTGCAGTTCAGAGGACTGGCGGTGGACCCCCATCTCCTCCCCCACAACGAACAACATGGGAGGAGCAAGTCTTGGCGATCATACATCCTGAGGGCCTCGCAGGAGTAGCAGGAGGAATGGACTCTGGTAAGTCAAATCTTTATATACCATATCCCCCACTATACCTGCATGCTATCACATACCCCCACCCTCGCCCTCACCCCTATCACTCCAACTCCTCACATATGACCCATTATCACAAATCACACATCCCAACACCAAGCCCTGCATGCAACAACAATGCATGGACACCCATCACCAAAGCATGTCCACTACAGATACCCACACAGACCCCAAAACAATTATCACACAAGGTCCTACACAAAAATGTAAGCACTGGGGTACAGGGTCACCCACCCATTGCACACCATGGCACACACAGATGCAATAATCATGCCTTTACACCCCTGCAGGACCCCTACCCAATGTCACCGGACAGGAGGTTCCAGACATGTCCACCCCCCCACAGAAGAGGCCCACAGTGATGACAGCAGCTCTGTCCAACTGGATCTAGATGACCAGCCCCGCCCATCTGGGACCTCAGGACAGTCAGTTCCCCTCACACAGTCACAGGCCACCACATAGCCTCCCCCCTCAGGAAACACCAGCACAGCACCCATCCAGCGGGCCCATACCTGTGTCCCCAGGACACGTCAAGCAGCAGTGTGTCCAGCACTACAGGGAACCCAGGCAAACCCACCACCACAAGAACAGCCGGGACCTGGGGGCAGTGGGCACACGGTTCTGGGGACAGAGGCCCAGGAAAACCGGGGAACTGGGAGGTCTGCTGTGCGACAGGGGGAGGACAGGCCCAGGGAACCCACTCTCCATGAGGCCCTCTCCAACATCATGAGAGCGTACCATCATTCTCAGGAGATGATGGTAATGGTACTGGCCAAGTTTCAGGAGACCCAGCGGCTGCAGGAGGAACAGTATTTGGGCTTCAGGGAGGAACTCAAGTCCATGAACACCACCCTGGGCACCATTGTAGGGGTGCTGAAGGACCATGTGAACACCAGGAGGTAGACTGTGACACAACAAGGGGCCCCTGACACTAGCCTAGACGATGAACTGACAACCACCTCCGCCAGCGCTAGTCGACAAGAGGCACCACCACAGGACCACAACACCAGCTCCCCACCCCCTGCAGATGGAGAACCACCCCGCAAGCGGTCCCTGAGACAAAGACAGAGAACAATGCCAAGACCCCGCCAAGAAATGAGACCACCTTGAATGTCATCCTTCTGTCCCACTTTGTCACCCTGTCTACCTTTAAACTGCCCTAGCTCCACTTCCTATGGCCCTTTGGACAATGCACCTGTGAGACAAATAACTGGACTCTGCCATGGACATTCCTCCACCATCACCCCTGACCATTTTATAACCCCCTCCACTATTTAGCACTTAAATAAACACCTTTGAATCACAAAACAATCTGGAGTCAGTCTGTGCTTTCACAAATGTGTATTTGCAATAACTGAGGAAAATAGCAATGTCCATTCTATTGTCAACATACCTATGTCACACACTACTGGTCCATGAGGTAACATAGCAGAGGTCACACAGTGGGACCCACATATGTGAAATGGAAAGGCAAAGTGACAATTCAGGATCCATACACTAGGTGAAAGTGACAGACAGATGATAGGTCTAACAGTTTTATTAGATGTAGGAGGCAGTGATGTCTTCTTACCTGTGTCTCACTGGAAGTATTGCTGGATCACGTTGTTTCTGTTGTCTATGTCCTCTTCTTCTGCCTCCTCTTCTTCACTGTCCGCAGGCTCCACAGCTGCCACAAGACCTCCTTCTGGACCATCCTCCTGCAGAAAAGGCACCTGTCGTCGCAAAGCCAAGTTGTGCAGCATACAGCCGGCCACGATAATCTGGCACACCTTCTTTGGTGAGTAGTATAGGGAACCACCTGTCATATGGAGGCACCGGAACCTGGCCTTCAGGAGGCCGAAGGTCCTTTCTATCACTATCCTAGTTCGACCATGTGCCTCATTGTAGCGTTCCTCTGCCCTTGTCCTGGGATTTCTCACTGGGGTCAGTAGCCATGACAGGTTGGGGTAACCGGAGTCACCTGCAAATGTCGAGGGAAATCTGCTAGACACACACTAACCCTTAGGGACAACCCCAGACCCAGACAACTATTCACAGGGTATAGGGTCCTTGTCTTCACCTATTAGCCACACATGGTGCCTCTGGACTTGCTCCATCACATAAGGGATGCTGATATTCCTCAGAATGTAAGCGTCATGCACTGAGCCAGGAAACTGGAAACTTGGCATTCACATGGGAGATGTACTGGTCAGCCAAACACACCATCTTCACATTCATTGAATGGTAGCTCTTCCGGTTTCTGTACACCTGTCCACTCCTGTGGGGGGGACCAAGGCCATATGTGCCCCATCAATGGCACCTATGATGTTGGGGATATGTCCCAGGGCATAGAAGTCAGCTTTCACTGTAGGCAAATCCTCCACCTGAGGGAACACGATGTAGCTGCGCATGTGTTTCAGCAGGGCAGACAACACTCTGAACAACACGTTGGAGAACATAGGCTGGGACATCCCTGAAGCAATGGCCACTGTTGTTTGAAAAGACCCACTTGCCAGGAAATGGAGTACTGACAGGACCTGCACTAGAGGGGGGATTCCTGTGGGATGGGGGATAGGTGACATCAGGTCTGGCTCCAACTGGGCACACAGTTCCTGGATTGTGGCACGATCAAGCCTGTAGGTGACTATTACATGTCTCTCTTCCATTGTCGACAGGTCCACCAGCGGTCTGTACACTGGAGGATGCCACCATCTCCTCACCTGCCCCAGCAGACGTGCCCTACGGATGAGAACAGCGAACACAGAGTCAGCCAACACTGTGGCAGTAAAAAAACAATTTTATTGCACACATTTGTCAATACGCTATGTGCCTGTCTCTGTGTATATGCAAGGCCTATATATGTGTGACGCATTTAAAATTAATGCCATGTGGCCCCCTGAAATGGCAGCTGCCTGTCCTGTAATGTGGTACAAGGGGATATGAGGTAACTGCGTTGGCGTTCTACACCGTCGCGGTAGGCGGTCGAAGACCGCGGCGCAATCCTGCATTGGTTAACATTGGGCCCTATGGGTTACAGGAGCCAATGACGATGTTCGCCGGCGGTGACGGTACACACCGCCGTGGACGTGACTGCCATTTTCTGTCTGTTCACTCACTTGATACCTGATCTTCGACTGGAGAGGCCCTACACTGCGAGTGCTGCAGTGACCTCAGTCTGGAAGCGACGATGGCTCATGTGTCTGGGGAAAGGGCCCCTGCCTTCACATCGGAGGAGTTGGATAAACAAGTGGATGGGGTCCTCCCCCAGTACACGCTACTCTACGGTCCTCCAGACAAACAGGTGAGTACACTGTGAGCATGCTGTATGGGCAATGCCTGTTTGGAGTGGTTTGGATGTAAGATACGGGAGGGAGATGAGGCCTGCATGATCGGACGGTGAGTGTATGTGGGTCAGGGCAAGGATGGGAACGTGGAACAATGACTGTGACGGTCCGGATGGTTAAGGTTTTTCCTTTTCCCCTGTACTATCCCTCTAGGTCAGCGCCCACCAGAAGAAGGATATTTGGCGTGCCATCGCCAAGGACGTCCGGACCCTGGGGGTCCACCACAGACGGAGCACCCACTGCCGTAAAAGATGGGAGGACATTCGCCGCTGGAGCAAGAAGACAGCGGAGGCCCAGCTGGGGATGGCTTTCCAAAGTGGGATGGGTGCCTGTCGCACCATGACCCCCCTGATGTTCCGGATCCTGGCTGTGGCGTATCTGGAGTTGGATGGGCACTTGAGGGCATCACAGCAGCCACAAGGGGGTGAGTACCGTCACATCCATCTGACTCTGTGCGCTTTGGAGGTGTCTGGGTGTGGGAGCTGGGCAGTGGGTTCCCCTAGGCTAGGGCGAGCTTTGTAGGCAAGGACCCTTTGTGAGGCAGGCTAAGTGGCACCCCATCCCCACCAGTGGTAAGAGCCATCCACACCTAGTCAGGCTCCTGTGACTTCCATGTGTGCAGCAATCGGGCATAGGCCATGTACCCCATGTCCCTGTGATTAATTAGGGAACTCTAAGTGCATGGCGTAGTGCAGAGGGCTGCTGTGTCTGTAGTGTCCGCCGACGGTAGCTGTATTGTATGCACTGAACATGTCTTTCTTCTTTCTCCCCCCACCTTTTTGTGGTCTCCCTGTTCTTGTGTGCATTAGTATCATCAGGCGGAGGAGCTGTGCCACCGGAGCAGGAGGGAGCTGCATCCCACCTGGCCCTGGAGGGCAAGACAACGGAGTCTGAAGTCACCAGTGGGACAGAGGGCGTGGGGAGCTCCATGGCGGGGACAGGAGCTGAGACCAGCGACACCGACTCTTCCTCTGATGGGAGCTCCCTTGCGGTGGTGGGCCCCTCTGTGCCCACCGCATCTACAGGTACAGCCGCCACCCCCTACCAGCACCGCCCTCCCAGTAGCCCCTCAGCGTGTGTCCCGTGGCCGCTCACCCAGGAGGGTGGGCATCTCCTTCGCCCCAGGCACCTCGGGCCCTGCCCCAGTCAGCCCTGCTGCCCTCAGTGAGGAGGCTATTGACTTCCTGAGATCCCTCACTGTTGGGCAGTCAACCATTCGGAATGCCATCCAGGGTGTAGCGAGGCAGTTGCAACAGACAAATGCATACCTGGAGGGCATTCATTCTGGCCAGCAATGTTCCCCATAAGGTGCGCGCGCGGGCGCGCACGCACCCTTCATTCCCCCACCGCGCAGTCCGCTTTTTAAAGCGCGCACGTTTATGCAACGTTTATGCAACGTTACGTCGCTGCCTGCATATGCGGGAGAGGACGTCAGCGCTGCGTTTAAAAAACTGAAGCAGCGTGAAAACAGGGTCACTTCGCGAGCAGGACGGACACAGCTGGCTTCTTCCATTCAACAGGTACGTGTATTTTCTTTGATTTTTTAGATATGCCGGAATCTGTTGTACTGCGAGGTGTTTTTTCCCCCAGGGGCTGTATTTCTGTGTGCGAGGTTGCTGCACCTTTTGTAGCCTCAACTATGCATAGGCAAAGGAGAGAGTACAGTGCAACGTGTGGGTAGGTGCAGGGGGTCAAAAGTGATGTTCACATGGCAATTTGGGACAAAGGAGCCGTTGGGAAGGAGTCCTGATTCATCGGAAAACAGTACTGCATGTACACCCACCTCAGATATCGGCAATCCGTTTCAGTCAGACCCCATCTCCCTTATCTGCGACTTCTGTGTGTGATGTCCTCTTACATGCTCTTTTTGTCAGGCAGACTGCATAACAGAGATATTGAGGTTAGCCAGCATTTTAGGGCCGCTGCATATGCAGATACAGCTGGGTCCGAGGCAGCAAAAATGCTCCTGCAGCCTATAGTGTTAAGGCCACGGATAAGAAAGCGAAGTGTGCTGATCCTTCCTGAGCCCAATATAATGCTTCCAGTCCATGCTGGGCGGGCGATGAGTGACGAAGGGATCCAGAGCTCAGGAGACCATTACGCTTTGCGCAAACCATTTCCCCTGATCTGAAACTTTCAATGAGTCCAGCTCGAACCTGGAAAATAATCCCAGCTCATCAAGGTTAATCTTTGCTAATTTTCTGAAGAAGGACTATGCTTTACGGTGCTGTCTTCAGAAAAAAATAACTTGTTGACAAGACCACCACCATGCCACCAGGGTATGGTGGGCAGCTGTTACTGTTTCTTTTTTTTATCAAAGTGAATTCGACTTTGATGGTGGGAACATTGAAACACAAACTCAGTAGGAATCTTTTCATATCGCTGGCTGGCCACCTGAGGCACCAGTGGCACCAAATCTAACATACCACTCATATGAGGCCAGCATGCCATTCTGTAATTAAGACCCACTGTCACCCGCCTGTTCCCTGCTGTGCAGACAACCATATCACACAATTCTTGATGTCACTATCATGTCGCACATTTGAAGCCGGTTCATATTCAAAACCACCTGTCTCTTAACTCATTATTATGGCACGTAAAAACCTAACAATAGCCTCTGCCACGTGCATTCTTTACAATAAGCATCTGTTTATCTACCTTTAATTCCCTCAAGAACACCTTTTGCTTAGTTCACTTCTTCCAATGCCTCTCACTACTGCTTGGGAACACTGTCTAAACCACTGTCTAAATCACGCAGCGCCTCCAGTCCCTGACTGCCTTCCTCTCCTGTGAGTGTGCTCCCCCCTTCTTGCCCGTGTACCCCGAGTGCTTGTGCTTGTGCTGACTAAAAATCCCTTTTCTCTCCTTGTATCCCGTGCGTGTGCCCCCGAGTGACTGAAATTCCCTTTTCTCTCCTTGTATCCCGTGCGTGTGCCCCCGAGTGCCGTGCGCCGTCCTCCCCTCTCAGCCCCTCCTTTTTAGTAGATTTTAGTAGGCTCTTGTTCCTTTTTCGCCGTCTTGCCGCTTTTTCCCGCCGCTCCTACCGCGCTTTTCCCGCAGTTTTTTGCCGCTCTTTTTTGCCGCTCTTTTTTCCCGCTTCCAGCTCCCCTGCCCGCCCACCTCCCGCCTCCCAGCTGACCCCGCCTCCCCACCTACCCCTTAAATGGCGGCCGCTGCGAGGCCGCGCTGCTGGCGCGCTGCGACGCGCGCCAAAGGCGCGCCTAAGGCAAGCCCGTCTGCGGCCGTCCGCGTCTGGACCGCGCCCAGCGCCCGAACCCCTGGCCCCCGCGCCCCCCGCGCCCCCCGCTTGACCTATGACTCCGCCACCCTCGCCAACCTCAACCCCGGCCGCGCGCCGGGCTGCTACCGCGCCACCCCGAAACGAACCCACGGACCCTTCACCTGCAGCAACTGCCGCTTCACCTGCCTACGGACCCACACCGCCACCACCAAGAACGACGCCCCCGGAAGCAACCTTGAATGCATCCTGGTCAACACCCGCTCCGTCCACAGGCACGCCATCGAACTGTGGAACCTCATCAACTCAACGAACCCAGACATCGCCTTCCTCACCGAGACCTGGATGAACCCCTCCTCGGCACCCGACATCGCCATAGCCATCCCCGACGGCTACAAAATCATCCGGAGAGACCGCTTCAACCGCACCGGAGGAGGCATCGCCATCGCACACAAAAGCTCCATCAGCATCTCGACCCACACCGACAACTCACTTCCCGACGCCGAACACCTCCACTTCGCGATCCACATCGACCCCAAGACAACCCTAAGAGGCACCCTCATGTACAGACCACCAGGACCCCGCACCAAGTTCAGCGAAGACATCGCAGACTTCGTCAACCCCCACGCACTCTCATCCACCGACTACATCCTCCTAGGAGACCTCAACTTTCACCTGGAGAACCACACCGACAACAACACCACCGCCGTTCTAGACAACCTCGCCAACCTGGGACTGAAACAACTGGTCAACACCCCCACCCACTACGCCGGACACACGCTCGACCCCATCTTCTCCTCAAGCAAACACATCACCTTCAGCCACACCACCGAACTCACATGGTCGGACCACAGCTGCGTCCACTTCAGCTTCAAGAAAACCACCGTGCATCACCACACCCGGCAACCACCAAAAAGACACTGGAACCGAATCACCACAGAACAACTCGCAGCAACGCTCTCCCTGAACCAACCCACCAGCACCAGCAACCCCAACGAGGCCGCCAACAACCTCACCAACTGGATCTCCGACTGCGCCAACCTCCTGGCCCCTCTGAAGACCCAAACCAACACCAACAACCACAAGAAAAACTCCTGGTTCACCACCGAACTCAAAAACTCCAAGAAAGAATGCCGCCTCCGCGAGAAGACATGGCGCCTCAACCCGACAGAGGAAAACCTGACAGCTCTCAAGGACACCACCCGCCAACACCACCAACGCCTCAGCACCGCACGAAAAACAGCCTACCAGAACAGACTTGACAACAACGCCCACAACAGCAAGGAACTATTTGGCATCGTCAAAGAGCTCTCCAACCCGGACGCAGAATCCAACCCCATCCCTCCCTCACAGGACCTCTGCGACTCCCTCGCGACCTTCTTCCACCGTAAGATCGCCGACATCTACAACAGCTTCACGACCACCAACATGAACCCGCCCCCGGAAGCCGCAAACGACATCTCCACCATCCTCGCCTGGAACCCTACCACCACCGAGGAAACCACCCGCGTCATGAACTCGATCCACTCGGGATCACCCTCCGACCCCTGTCCTCACCACATTTACAACAAGGCCGACAACATCATCGCACCCCACCTCCGAGACGTCATCAACGCCTCCCTCACCACCGCTACCTTCCCTGAAAGCTGGAAACACGCAGAACTCAACGCCCTCTTAAAGAAACCTACAGCAGACCCCACCGAACTCAAAAACTTCCGGCCTATCTCCCTCCTACCGTTCCCCGCCAAAGTGATTGAGAAAATCGTCAACGCTCAACTCACCGCCGCCCTGGAAACCTCCGACTCCCTCGACTCCACTCAGTTCGGATTCAGGGCCAACCACAGCACCGAAACCGCCCTCATCGCAGCCACGGACAACATCCGAGCCCTGACCGACAAGGGTGAAACCGTGGCCCTCATTCTCCTGGATCTCTCTGCAGCCTTCGACGCGGTCTGCCACCGCACCCTGATAGACCGCCTCTGCAGCGCCGGCATCAGAGGCAAGGCCCTGGAATGGGTCATCTCCTTCCTCTCCGGAAGGACCCAGAGAGTCCGCCTCCCCCCCTTCAGATCCGCAGCCACGGAGATCATCTGCGGCGTACCCCAAGGATCCTCCCTCAGCCCCACCCTATTCAACGTCTACATGACCCCCCTGGCAAACATCGCACGGACTCGACATCATATCCTACGCCGACGACACCCAGCTCATCTTATCCCTCACCAACAACCCCACATCAGCAAGGACCAGACTGCACGACGGCATGAAGGAAGTAGCGACCTGGATGACAGACAGCCGACTGAAACTGAACACAGATAAAACGGAGGTCCTCATCCTCGGCCCTACCCCCTCCGCATGGGACGACTCCTGGTGGCCCCCCGCCCTAGGCAGCACTCCCCAACCGACCAACCACGCACGCAACCTCGGCTTCATCCTGGACTCCTCCCTCTCGATGACCAGACAGGTCAACTCGGTGACCTCAGCGTGCTTCAACACCCTCCGCATGCTCCGCAAGATCTTCCGCTGGATCCCCATCGACACCAGGAAGACCGTCACCCACGCCCTCGTCACCAGCCGCCTGGACTACGGGAACACTCTGTACGCCAGCATCACCACCAAGCTGCAGAGGAAACTTCAACGGATCCAGAACGCCGCAGCACGACTCATCCTGGACATATCTCGCCACCACCACATCTCCGGACACCTGAGAAAACTCCATTGGCTCCCGGTCAACAAGAGTCCTCACCCACGCACACAAAGCCCTCTACAACCTCGGACCCAAACTCATCAACTCCCGCGTCTCCTTCTACACTCCTCCACGCACTCTGCGCTCCACCGGTCAGGCCTTGGCAGCCGTTCCCCGCATCCGCAAAACCACCGCCGGAGGAAAATCCTTCTCTTTTCTGGCAGCGAAGACCTGGAACTCCCTGCCCAGTCACCTTCGCGCCATACCCGAACACCTCCCCTTCAGAAGGCAGCTCAAGACCTGGCTCTTCGAGCACTGACCCCCTCCCCCCCAGCGCCTTGAGACCCTTATGGGTGAGTAGCGCGCTTTATAAATGTGATTGATTGATATACATGTCATAAACATGCGTAATTCAGGATTTTTCTTGAAAGATATGTACCCTTGACCGTTCTTACCACAGTATAGTGGGTATGGTTTAGACTACAACGATTAGGAAGCAAATGAGTGGAGTATTAAAGTCTTACTACTGGCCACCTTTTGCATTATATTCTTCTTCCCGATAGTAGCAGGACAGACTAAATCAGGAGACCACACTGATGTGCATTCATACAGCTCATTTAATTTATTACTTCTACTATGCATTACTGGGATCCATAAACAGAGCTAGCCTTCAATCATGTTTTTTTTCCTGTGGATACCCAGCAGGGAAGATCACTCCTTCCCTTCATGTTTTCCTCTCTTCATCTTAGACATTCAGGATGCAGATTTGAAATGGTACTCTTGTATCTTAACTTTGTTGTCAGGAACTTAACTTCAATTTACAATTTTTTTCCCCAGGTCTCTCCTTCTCACCTGGTTCTCTTAAATGCGTAAGTAGCTTTTTCTGGCCATGCTAGTTTTTTAAACCTACACTGACAGTTCCCAGGTCTTCTTTACTTTGAGAATTGCATGACAAGTATACAAGTTTGAATGAATTAGAATTATATGACACTTAACTTCAACTAAATGGAAATGATGATTCAAAGACCCCACATTTGGAATGATCATCTTCATTTTAGCCAGTTGCTTTGGTCACACATCCAGTGCTCAAACTCTTGCAAAAAAGTTGAATGAGCACATTTAATGGCACCTTAGAAGGGCATAGTGGTGATATCCTGTTTCCTGACTTTCCATGTTCCCCATATTCCTATATGTACCCAGGAGACTATTGTCATTGCCATAATCAACCTTTTTATACTTGGGTTTGTTAAAAGCCTTGATTTAACAACTCACATTGTCAACTGAAAAAGAGTAGTTTTTGTCCTCTCTCATTACAGCTGCTGTTTATGTCAAATCATTGCACTTCATGTGCCCCAACATTTCTAAACTAAAAAATATGCCCCTTGAAAAGTCACTGAAATTTTGTTACTTTGACCGCCTTTAGGTATCTGATATGAGTTTTTTATGTGAAACTCCTACACAAGTTAGTTGAAACTGTCATCTTTCTGCTCGTGTTTCATCCAGCAGCTCAGGAAAGACACTACATTCTAGTTATCTATTTTCATAATACCACTCTGCATCACTGATGAAAATAATGTTTTGGGTGGCAGTATACCTCTATACATCAGGTTAACTTGCAGTGATGGCCAGTTATAGTTTGAACTTTGTGCCCTGCCTCAATTTGCACTGTCACTTACACCAACATGGGTCTCTCATTTTATTATTTTTATATATATATATATATATATATATATATATATATATATATATATATATATATATATATATATATGTATCCCTTATTTGTGTTTATGTATTTCATTTGAAACCCAAGTTAAGAGAGCCTTACGATTGGGTCAGATGGACTCATGTGGCATTTGAACTGCTGCAAAAACCACAAGGTGATGGGTGAAATGCTTGAATTAATCTCAACCACTGGCAATCACTCGGGTTGCATCTCCATCCACTGTTGTTTTGCCCACCATGCCACTTTAGTTTGGACACAGCCAAACGCAAATCACTCTTGACCCTGCACTTCATGGGAACAGTTCAGTCCAAACTGCCAGGCCAGGTCCTGAACCGGAACACAAGCAACATAGGACATGTTTCGCCCTAGTTAGGGCTCTTCAGCTAAGTATAGCTTGGTTCCAGTGGGACAGTGAGTCCAGAACCAAAGTCTGGGCATACCTGGTGCACTTGGGACAGCAAATGCAAAACAACAAGGTGATGGATGGAATGCTTCAATTAATCTCAGACACTGACAATTGACTCTGACAATTGAATGAAACCAGGCTGTTTCCAATGGTTCTTAACAATCACCATATGGGGGGAAACAACACGACCCACTGTTTGAATAAGGCAAAAATCTGTGACAGTGGGTTTCATAATTTCTACTGCTTCCCAATGTTCTTTCCTGTAAGCCATTAAACAAGCCTTCAACCACCCCTTATCATTTGTGGTGATTTATACCAGATGGTGTACCTAATATACTTTTGCCACAGAGTGTGGGCCTCCAGTGACACAACAGGCAATCAGTAATAATACCATAGTTTAAGTAAGCCTCTTCATTTAGCCATACTGAACACCATAATATTAGAGGAGCAAGGCTAATTTGATCCTCCACATACTCAAGACCAGGCTCCTGGTGTGCTATAAAGTGGGGAGTGGACGGGGTGCACTCAACAACCGCCAACAAGCTGTGTTCTGTACTTGTTGGTCCCTTGCTAAATATCTATATTCCCAACCCCAGGCACCATAAACTAAGGAGGGGAGACACTTCCTCCTATAAATTTCAAGGATTGGGGGGGAATCAGCTAGCCAAGGTACTAGCAAACTGCACTGGAGTAACGAGTGACCCTATTTTAGATACACAGGGCCTAAGAACAGGCTTCATCAAAAATAACCCCTAAATAGGAGAACTATCTCACTATCACAATAGTTTTACCGTTTATAAAAGTTGGGTGTGGTTTTAGTGTTTTTTGGACCACATACCATATTATGGCCCTCATTACAACCTTGGCCGTTGAGGCAGCGGGTGCCAGAATACCACCAGTGCTGGCAGTATTTCTGGCTCCCTATTTTGACTTTTCCGCTGGGCCAGCGGACGGCAACAGAGTTACCGTCTGCTGGCCCAGTGGAAAGGTCACATCAACATTGCTGCCGGCTCGTGATAGAGCCGGCGGCAATGCTGATGTGCAGCGGGTGCAGTAGCACCCGTCGCGCATTTCACTGCCCGAAATTTGATGCCCATCTGAAGTGCATGGGCAGTGCAGGGGCCTCCAGGGGCACCCCAAGTCCCCCTTACCACCAGTCTTTCCATGGTGGTGTTTACCACCGTGGCCAGGCTGGCGGTCGGGGACTCATATAGTGGAGTGAAGGGGCCGGTGGTATGGCCATGGCTATTGGGTGACCTTTCTAGTATATTTCTCAATTCTGTGCGGGCTTGTCTTTTTGGGAATTGTTAGCCAGCAACTCTACTGGTGGGGTGGTAAAAGTGGAATTTTCTCAGAAATAACATGGTAGGCTTCATTTAGGATGCTAAATGGCGACATTTTAATTTGTCCTGCAGATTAAGGAAGTCAAATGTAAGTGATTTAGTTATATGCAGGGCCCCTGGAATTATGTGGTGGGAAAGTACCAACTTAAGAGGCAGAGTTGACCAATTTGTGACAAGTCCAATTATGCGTGTACAACACCAGTAGCTAACTCACAAATGAAGACCTATCGGATTGCAAATTGTTTATTTAGGTTAAGCACTCGAATGCCAGTTGCAGCTGTCTCTTTCTAGATGGGGACATATGTGGCCTTCCTGTTGCTTGCTGGCAAAAATGTGCCTGGCGGGAAACGGTTTTATATAGTGACTGCTACTGGGTGCAAAGCCAGAGTGAATGATGGAGATATTAGATGTAGGCTGTTAAGACCACATTTTTTGATTGCCACGATCCGAAAGCTGACTGTGCATATCATGTCGAGTCCACTGCCTAAGTGATTGCGCCGTCTGCACTGATAAGCAACCAGATTTCCCATGTTGGGAAGGCAAGGCACAGTCAGCCTCCCTGTAGGCACGGTTAAAGCAAGCAGTGTCCAATACTGTAAATGGCATGCTGTCATCTTATTCCTTGACTAGCTTATTTTGCTTTAAAGGGGGCTGGTGTGTGACCAAAGTCAGTTTTTGAACTGGAAAATTTTAAGTTATGGCTTTGAACACAAACAAATAAATTGCGTAATACTGAGGGAGCATCTGATGTGAAGGTACTAAATGCTTAGCCATACACAATGTGCCTCTGAAATGTGAAACACCATCAGCCTACCACCCATTGGCAAAGCCAGTAGGTTGTACATATGCAAAATCGATTGGCTCTGACAATGTTTTACCCATGTGCACTAGCATGGCTGCATTTCAGCATGGCTAGAAAGTTGGCATTGTGGAATTGAGTGGCAGTGTTGTATATTGGAGTGGCATAGTGCATTATTGCAGAGTATGGTGTTGAATTAAGTGGAGTACAATGCAGTGTTGTAGAATTCAGTGTCAGTATATTAGAGTGGAGCACAGTGGAATGGTGTATAGTGCAGGGGTGTAGTGGAGTTGTGCAGAGTTGTGTGGCCGGTACTGATGTAGTGGTGAAGAGAGCATTGGCACAGGTGTAGCATGTAGTGGTGTGCACTTGAGTGCAGTGGTGTGAAGCGCCAATAGTCAACATGCTTTCAGTCTATTAGCCCATTTTTTTAATCTTCACAGTGAAGTGTAACCTGCCTCACCCAGTATAATGCCTTGTTTTGATCAAGTGTTTTCACTGCACTTCAGAAATAACCATGTGCTACATTTGTGTTCCTAATGCAAGTATTGTAAAATACTTGCATGGTTCATTTTAAAAGTTGCTGTGCTAAAAAAACCTTTTGTATGCAACTATCTAGCAAGATTGGCAGTGTAAATCCTCACTTTGAAGCCAAAGAGAGAAGTAAACAAGCATCCTTGAAAGACCATTCATTGCACAGCAAATGTGATGCGATAAGAACACGATCTACCGGTCTGTTTACAGAAAGGACTCAGAAGGTTGATTCAAATAAGGTTTGGGGAGGTTACAAACTGCAAGTGGACAGCCTAAAACAACCAGCAAATGGAAAGCAGGAAAACTGTTTTACACATAGTATTAACATGTTGATGCATTCAAAAGCTATCTACAGGAATAGTTTTACAGTCCTTTTTATGGTGTAATGCTCTGCCTAATTTGCCCCCTTGCAAACTGAACTCCACAGCACACTTTATTAAATCCTCTACCTTTGCAGTCAGAGCATAAAAGTAACCATTAATCTTCAGGATAAAATAAGCAGCAAATTGTAAGGAGACATAAGCTGGCACTGGACTTCTGTCGTTGAACCCACAGCAAATGTGACAAGACAACAAGACTTAAAGGCACCTTCATTGCTCGTTCACTGTCCGAATGAACAGAACACTTTTCTTTTGTCAGCTTGCCAGAACGAGCCAGTAGGCCTAAAAATGTCTCACCCTTAAAAATCCGATTAGTCATAGCGAGTGGCCAAGCAGATAACTTGAGGCCTGTAAAGGCTGCATCATCGAATGTCTAACGTGTGATGTAGGTTTCCAAATGGATGATAATATGGAACCAGAGTTCATCTAAACTGAAAGCCAAGGTAACTACTCACTTGCTCTGAAACTGTCATGCATAATGTTTTTGCAACTCCTATAACCTATGCTAAATATCTTCTTTCCAATTACAGCCGGCCAACATTTGGATTTGAACGGGCAGGCGTGAGTACCAAAGAAGACCAGGTAATTCTGTAGACGTTCCAGGTGGGATTAAGGGTCTCTACATAAATCACTTTCATAATCCACACCTTTGCTTCTATTACAGGTTTGTCGGAGCGAGCAAGTTATAGATTTGAATGGACCGACATGTGTAGAAGCATAAGGACCAGGTAATTATTTGGTAGGTACCCATCTGGGTCACCTGGCACATTATAATATGACAACATGTTGTAACCAACTGTTAACCATCTTTTCTTTTGCTGCAGGCATCTCAGACAGTGCTAACATTGTTTGGAAAAGGCAGACGTGACTACAAGCAGAAAGACCAGGTAATTATTTAGTAGTTTGTCCTTGTAGTACATCTGAAATACTGGAACACAAGCATGTTCTGTAACCATTTTGTTCTTCTATTGCAGGGATCTTAGACAGTGTTACATATACAGGCAGGTGTGAGATCAAAGAGAAAACCCCAGGTAATTACTCGCTAGTCGCTACTAACGCTAGTTGCAACATTTTCCAAGAGATAGCTCAGTCTTGTCTGGAAGACTGCATTCAATATCATAAAAAACAACTTTAAGTAATGTTCCTCACTTTAAATAATGTCCGTCTTTTTTTGCAGGTTTTGCGGCACAGAAGGCTCAGACTGACTACCACCAAAATGTTCAAGCGCAAAGCATTGACTTCTGCAGAGAGCAGTGCTTCACCACAAAGGAAGAAATGCAGTCTTGTGTTCAAAGAAGAATGGCTGAAAGAAATTGTGGAGACTGAGACACAGAAGTCCCGGAGCAAGGTTCGCATACAACTGGGAGAGCTATTTCTATACAATCCAGAAGTAGGCCTGATCTGCAAAGTATGTGCAGAAGCAAAGATTACAGGAGACTTCTCGACTGGGAAGAAATGGAGTGATGGATGGAAGCTGGACTACTTGAAACGCCATCTATGTAGCAAAGTTCATGAATCTGCTTTGGTGACACTGAGAAATAAAAGTGCTGCTGCCAGGCTGGGTTTTGGAGTGTGCACCATGCTAACGGAAACCGCCAGTGACAGAGCAAACAGACTAGAAGTGGTTGAACGGCAAAGATCCCAGCCTGAGGAGATAAAGATTCTCATCAACAATGTGTTGCTAGCAGTCAAAATGAACACGTCAATGTTATCTGTTCAAGACATCCATGACTATGTTGCATTGTATGTGAAGATACCAGACAGCTGGAGGAGCAAGAACTATGCCTTTGAGTTTTTAGAGGCCATCAACAGTGTGATACGCTCTGACTTCATGGCAGAACTTCGCGGTGCTCGGTATCACACATTGATAATTGATGAGAGCACAGATATTTCAGTTACAAAAATGCTCATCCTATACTTCAAGTTCCGATCTGTAACATCAACAGAGCACAAAACAGTGTTTGGGGGAATTGTAACTCTGAGTGCATGCAATGCGGAGGCTATCACTATAGCTGTAAAAGACTTCTACACTGCCAATAAACTGGACCTTATGAAAATGGTCATGTTCACATCAGATGGTGCATCAGTGATGCTGGGAAAGAACAATGGTGTTGCTACCCGCCTCAAACAATCCATTCCCCATCTAGTTGAGCAGCACTGTGTTGCGCACAGAGAAGATTTGGGAGTTGATGATGCCTGGAAAAAAGTGCCGATGATCAGGGAAATGGAAACATTACTGAGGACTGTCTACACTGTGTTCTCCCGCTCACCTGTAAAGAAGTCCAAGCTGGACGAACTTGCTTTGGTCACTGAATGTGAAGCGGTCTCCTTTCGGCCACTCAATGAAGTGCGGTGGCTTTCAAGGCATTTTGCTGTTGGTGCACTCTTGCGTAACTATGAGGTTGCTCTCAAATACTTTGATCATGAAAGAGTTGAGGAGAATGACCCAATTGCTAAATATTGCTACAAAAAACTATCTGACTCAAACTACCATATTTCCTTTGCAGCACTGAACGACATTCTGGGTGAACTTGCATCTTTGTGCAAGTTGTTTCAAAAAAGCTCTTTGACCACTGTTGAAGCTGTACAGTATGCAAGAGCAAAACTTGGCCAAATAAAGGGACAGTACTTGGGCAACACTGTCTTTTGGAGCAACACAGTAAGAGATCTGATGGCTTTGTACAGTGAGGACAGAGAGTATGATAGTGAGCCGATGTTATCTTTCATTAAACTCCTTTGTGAGCACATGGAAAGAAGGTTCCCAGAAGATGAGTTGAAGGAATGGACAAGCTTTGATTTCCATGCAGTAACAACACAATCACAGTTTGATTTTGGGACTGAGAATGTACAAAGACTTGTTGAAAAGTATAAGAAGGTCTTGGTCCTGGGTGATTGTGACACCCCTGATGATGTTGTTCAGCAATACCGAGATTATAAATATGTGGTGGCAGAACATATAAAAAGCGGATTGTTTAGGACCTTTCAAGACATGGTGAATTTCACCCTGCGGAATGCTGCACAGTATAGTGTTGTATCTCAGCTTATTGATGTCTGTGCAACTTTCCAGGCTTCAAGTGCAGACTGTGAACGAGGATTCAGCCTCATGAACTCAATCAAGTCCAAATTAAGAAACAGACTTGAAGAGAGTCACCTAGATATGCTCATGAGGACAAAGGCCTACCTCTCAAATGGGAAAGTTGACTTAGAACGAGTTTATCAGCACTGGAAGAATGGCAAGGACCGGCGAGAAAAACAAACATGTCAGACATCTAATCTTGGCACCTGACTTGTCTAAACTTTGATGCAGCTTCTCCTACAGTCCATGTGTGGGTTGGGTAAGAACATTTCTCATCCTGTCTCTAGGCAGGGGCTTCATGGCATTCATCAGTAGTGTGTTCATCAAATTGTAAATGTTAACTAATTGTACAACATCCTTTATTTGATGTGCATGGCCCCCTGAAGCACCCTGAGAGTATTCATTAAATTTCACAATGGTTCAATCTCTGTTTTCTCTAACTGGGGTGTAGGTGGCACATAACAGGTAATGTCCTTGGGGTGTGCCATCAGGTCACCATACTAACTTAATGGCCTATTATATGGAGCAATGTTCATACAAATATCCCCTTTTTGCTTTAGTGGTAAAACAAAGCAATGGAGCGGCAAATGCCAAAGATCTTGGTAGTTATGCGCTGCGCTCGCGTGAATTGTCAATTTCTTGGCGCACATATCCTTGGCTGCAGCGCACAGAGATCTTACACTGCGGCACACAGTGGAAAAAAATTAGAGGGAACATTGCTGGCCAGGCAGCCCAACAGCGAGCATTTCAGGCTTTGGCCTCTGCACTGATGGCAGCCATTGTCCTTGTGTCCAGCCTCTCCCCTCCAACTTTCTCCACCCAGACCAAATCCCCAGTACCTCAGCCTATCCCAAGCACACCATCAGACCAGCATGCACAAACCTCAACACACAAGGGTGGCTCTGGCAAACATAAGCACCACACATCCCACAAGCACTCACACAAGCATCATACCCATGCACACATACCAACATCCACTACCTCCACTGTGTCCCCCTCCTCCACGTCTCCCTCCTCCCTCCCTGTCACGTCTCCACTCACACCTGCATGCACTACATCTTCAGCCACCACCTCCATCACCAGCACGCGCATCACCACACACTGCTCACGTGCACTCACCACCCCCACTACCATTCACACATCCCCTGTGTCCTCTCCCAGTGTGTCTGTGAGCCCTCCTCCCAAACTACACAAACCCAGTCACACACCCACCCAACAGCCATCCACCTCACAACAGCCTCCAGCCCAAGCACCTTCACCCAAAGTCAGCATACGAACACCTCCTACAACCACTACCTCTTCCTCCACTCCCAAACCCCCTCCATCTACCCGTCCCAGTGTGTCAAAAAAGCTTTTCCTCTCAAAGGCTGACCTCTTCCCTACACCTCCCCCCGTCCGTCCCCTAGGGCCTGCCTTTCCAGGTCCCAACCCAGCACCTCAGCCACCACATCAGCGGGCACAGTGATGCCAGCAATATCCGGATTCTGGAGTGCGCCAAGCAACAGGGCTGCCAGTGTCCCAAGGAGCGAGTCCGAGGACATTCCCCCACCTCCAAAACAGAAGAAGTTGCCCACATCCTGGAGGGAGAAGGCCAAAACACCTGCCACCAAGGGCTCACCCAAGACAGTAGTTGGGAGTGGCAAGACAGCTGCACCACCATCCCAGGTGGGGAAGGGCCTGAAAAAGAAAGGCAAGTCAATGTCGCCGCCAACCTGCATGGCGGACAAGACCGCCACCGGCACCGCCACATGCACCGCCGCCACGGACACCACCGCCAGCACCCCAGATACTGAGCCCTTCACCAGCACCGCAGAAACTGTGCCCTTCAGCAGCACCGCAGTCAGTGAGCCCGCCACCAGCACCGGCGCTACTGACACCGCCGCCAGCACTGCGGTCAGTGAGCCCGCCACCAGCACTGCCGCTACTCACACCGCCGCCAGCACCGCAGTCTGTGAGCCCGCCAACAGCACCGCTGGTACTGACACCACTGCCAGCACGGCAGTCAGTGAGCCAACCACCAGCACAGCAGTCAGTGAGCCAGTCACCTGCACCGTAGTCAGTGAGGCCGCCACCAGCACTGCTGGCCCAATGACCGCCGCAAGCACCGCCGCTACTGACCCCGCCGCAAGCACCGCCAGCGGCCACGCGACATCCTGAGCCAGTGGCACCACCGCAGACATGGCTGCCATCCCCAGGCGTAATTCGTACGAGGCTGGTGGTTAGTTCCAGGGGCCTGGGCAGCTTCGATGTTGCCCCACCGTCAGTGGAGTGTCACATCCACTACCTCAGTCCTTGGCATGATATAGCACTCTGGGCACAAAACCCCCTCCAGAACCAGTGGAGAAAGGCATCCACTACCTCAGTCCTTGGCAAGATGAAGCACTCTGGGCACAAAGCCCCCTCCAGAACCAGTGGAGAAAGGCATCCACTACCTCAGTCCTTGGCAGGATGAAGCACTCTGGGCACAAAGCCCCCTCCAGAACCAGTGGAGAAAGGCATCCACCTGAGAGACCGTGGCTTTGCACTCCCCAGGATACAGCAGTGGGCAAACCACCCACTGGAGAGACTTGAGAGACTGTGGCTTTGCACTCCCCAGGATAAAGCAGTGGGCAAACCACCCACTGGAGAGACTTGAGAGACTGTGGCTTTGCACTCCCCAGGATACATCAATGGGCATGGAGCCCCCTCGTGGAGCTGGCATTGTGCACTCATCCGGCTGAGGTGCCCCCCCTCCCTTCCCCCTGAGGTGCCTGTTTTATTTCGATCTGATGCCTCTGCAGTGTTCTCTCCGTTTCGATCGAGTATCGAGTGTGGGCCTCGCCCGTACATTTTGGGCCCAGTGGTCCACGGACTATATAGGTGCAGTACCTGGACTTGAATTCTTGGTGTACATATTTGTTTATAGTGTATATATATTTTTGACTAATGGATGTTTATTGTTTACAATGGTTACAATCATTTCCTTTTGTCCTTGTGTTCTTCCAGGGGGGGTTGGGGGGTATAAATGTAATGTTTCAGCATGTATTGGTGTGTGTGTTGTTGTGGGTGAGGGAGGGGGTGTTGCGTGTTGCGTGTGTGTGTCACTCTCTTTTCCCTCCCCCCTCCCCTGTGTTGTAGGTGCAGTACTCACCATGGTTGTTGCCACCGTCGGTCGTGCTCCTGGTAGAGGAGCAGGAAGAGTATTGCAGGGAGTATTTGGAGTTCAGGCTACCTGGCCTCCCGGTTCCCCGTGGGCTGTGTAGAGGTCGGTGTTTTCCCTTCCAAGTCCTGTTTCTGCTGTGTTTTTGTTCGCATTGAATCCGCCCCGGAAAAGGTGGCGGATTGGCCTGTCATAATAGTGCGGGCGGTACATTGTCTTCCGCCTGTCTGTTGGCGGTGACCGCCATGCTGTTTGTTTGTACCGCCGTGGCGGTTGGAGTGTTAAAGTGGCTGTCTATGTTGGCGGTTTCCGCCATGGTCATAATTCCATTTTTTTTCCACCGACCTGTTGGCGGTTTTATCGCCGCTTTACCACCGACCGCCAGGGTTGTAATGAGGGCCAATATCCTATCCATCGGGCTACCTAGGGCCTACCTTAGGGGGGACTAACATGTAGTAAAAGGGGAGAGCAAAAGGAGAGTTCCAGGCTTGGCAAGTAACTTTAGATGCCAAGTTAATGTGGCAGTAAATTGCACTTGCCGGCCTTGCATAGGCAGGCAGGAGACAGGCTTGAAAGGCTACTTTTGTGGGTGGCACAAGCTGCCCTGCAAACCCACTAGTAGCATTTAATTTACAGGCCCTTCACATAGGGGATACCACTGTACAAGGGACTTGCAGGTACATTTAATGTACCAATCAGGTGTAAGCCAGTCATACCAAGTTTAGAGGGGAGAGCACATGTACCATAGCACTAATCAGCAGTGATAAAGTGCCCAAAGGCCAACCAAAAGAGGGTCAGAAAAAACAGAAGGAGAAAGGCAAAAGGGTTGGGTTGGGATGACCCTGCCAAAAAGGCCTGGTCTAACACAGTCTTTTCAGGTCAGCGGTCGACAGAGTAATAGTCCTTGATGCAGAACCAGATCTGTGACTGGGGTGAATGATTAATTCTGCATTCATTTGTGTTTGTTTGCTGTTGTTTGTTTACTGTTGTCGGCATAAGTGCGCTGGGTATGCCCAGACGTGGGTCACGGGATCACTATTTCACCTGATACAAGTTAGCCTGGCTGATGAAGGGTGATACCCTGAAACGGGTCCCATGATTCGTGTTTCTATTCCAGGGAGGACCTGGCTCGGCAGTTTGGGCTGGACTGTTCCCATGGGGAACAGGGTCAAGACTGATTTGCATATGGCTGGATCCAAACTGGGGTGGCATGGTGAGCAAAGGAATTGATGGATTTAAATCAGATTGGTGAATGTTTGATTAATTCCGCATTCCGTTCATCATTTGTGTTTGTTCACCCCAGTTCTTCTACCAGAGTCTGGTTATAAATCTAGAAGTGTCTGATTTGGGAGGGGGAGGTCAAAGACCCAGTATTTATACCCAAATTTGCCTTTGAAGTGGGGATGTCTTTGAAGTGCCCACGTATGCTATCTTTCTCAGCCCTGGCTCCAGACTATCAGTAGAGGGTAATCAGCCCTTTGTGAGGGGACAGGCACTGCCTATTCAGGAGTAAGTGTCAGCCCCTCATGTCCTTCCTGCCCAGGAAGAGCCAGCAGAATGCAGATGAATGCATATGAGCACTCAGACACACCTAACCTTCCTGTGTTTGTGGCTGTCTAGAAGGACTGCACAAGGTGTAGCTGTCACCCATCCCAGATGTGTATTGGAGACACCCTGCAGATAAACAGAGCTATAAGAGCAGAGAAATCCTCACTTTCTAAAAGTGGCATTTCTAAAATAGCAATGTTAAATCCGACTTTAGCAGTAAAAATTATTTCTCATTGACATTCCAAAGATATGATGCATGATACAGCTATTCCTTTCTAATCAGGAATTACAGCTTAAAAGTACATTAAGGAATTCACAATGTTAACCTATAAGAGAAGTAGGCTTCACAGTAGTTCAAAATGAATTCATGTGTTTTTCATTACCAGGACATGTAAAACTTAAAGTACTTTTCCTAACTTTGGAAAAAGCTCGCAGGAGAAGACACAGAGGGAATGAGGCAGGAGGAATGCAGGAATAGTGGAATGTGGGATGAATGGGGAGGAGGTGAGGAGTACAGAGACGCAACAGATTTGGGGATAGATAAACTAGATGCAATGGACAAAAGTATGACAACTACTCAAGAGGGAGGAGAAAAAGACAGAGGAGAAAAACACTGTAGATGAAAGTGAAGATAATTCCTTATTTGGGTATTAGAAATACACTGGGTAGTTATTTATTGTCAAGTACAAAAAAAGCGATATGGTACTGAGTATGTAGATTTGTTTAAGTTACAAAATGGAGAAATGAGGTGCACAGAGGGATCAAAAGCGGAAGTAAGAAAATTTGTGAAGCTTCTGTGAGAACCAACAAAGATTGAGATATGGATGACAGTATTGAAAATTGATGCACGATGAGTAGGGTTATGGAAATATATGGATGTGATAAGGACAACTGACATCATGCCAGAGAGGGCAAGCTTGGCTTAGATATGGTGAACAGATTTAGTCACGGAGGAGCATGAATTCTGCAAAAGTTTGGGGTGAAGAGTTGTGGCTGCAGCACATACAGCGAGTGGCACTGCCCATACAGCATTTTCCTGTGTCACACCCAAGAGGAGGGAAGACAAGGAGGTTGACAGAGGAAAAAATGGAAGGCCCTACCACATGCTTGGCCTTTTTGGGCACTGAGTATAAGAGATTGACAACTCACATGAACGGCAGGTTGTCTGCAGGGCGATGACTGTTCCACCGGTCCTTCCAGGACACCTCTCAGCACTGCCGATGTAATATGGGAGTCCCTGAAAGTGCCCCCAAAAGGGTGGGGGGATTGAATGAGGGAGAGAGAGAGAGAAAATATATTGGGCCTGGTTACGACCTTGACGGAGGGGATTACTCCATCCCAAATGTGACAGATATCCCAGCCGCTGTATTACAATTTCAACTATATCCCACGGAACTTGTAATATGATGGATAGAATGGATAAGAGTAACACACAGAGTAAAAGAGGACCTGGATATGTGGCACATAGTTTTGTTGACCTACAATTGCATGACAGTATGACAGCAGACAACCTCCAGACTGGGTGGTGGAAATATTTTTGGATATTCCAGGAAAGGGTGGTTTCGGAGCTTTACTTGAAAGGCAGGCCACAAAAGATCATAAAGGAGCGAGGTCTATATATTTGAGTGGGTTTAAATTGCTGTTGCACTGCACAACATGGTGCATGCACGACACAAGCCCAAAATGTAGTTTTTCAAGTCACACAAGGCCACCATGTGTGGCCCTGAGTGGCTGGATAAATCCAGAGTAATGCAATGCAGCACCACAACTCTTTGTGTTGTGTTACTCTGCCCCATGGAGGTGGTCTATGGGTGTTGGGTTGGTGTTCCCATGCAACACCAAAGGATTTTGACGCGTTCCCAGATATTCCTAAAGTGGTAGACCTGGGAATGCACCAAAATGCTACACCTTCCCAGGTGAAGCGTAACAAGGAAAAATATCTTAATCTCTGCTGCACACATTCTGCATCACACATAGAAAGAAGAAATACTTCTTCCCTAGTGCATGCCAAGAGTTCCTACCCACCAGTCTTAAATGCAGCATCCCTTATGGGGAATTGTTAAGTATCAAATGTAACTGCACAAGAGAAGAGGATTATGCAGCAGCAGACACATTAGATAGGTTTAATATTAGAGGTTAATCTCAACCAGTTCTCTCTAGAGCAAGGTTGAAGGTCAAAGTAAAGACACAACAAGAACTTTTGGCAGATAAGCAAAGAGAGCCCATAGAAAATCAGATTAGAATAAATATGGGATTCTCCATGAACTCCCCACAGATTTATGGTACCCTAAAAAACTGCAGATACTGCAAGCTGACAATGTTATGGGAGATAAGCCACTACTGACATACTGTACAGGACAGGCACCTCTTTGAAAGATTATTTAATCCATGGCCATTGTGTTAAGCATGAACAGTAGTGAGGTAATGTGGAAGGGTTTTATCCATGTCTAGACTGTAAAGCTTGCAAATAAGGAGAATAGGTCAAAGAACATGATATACCAAGACAAAAAACTAAGAGTAGACACACGCATCTGTTGAACTGCAATTCAGATTACACTGTATATTGTCTAGTCTGTCCGTGCAACAAACTTTACACAGGCAGACTTAGGCCCTCATTACGACCCTGGCGGTTGGTGTTAAAGGGGCGGTAATACCGCCAACAGGCCGGCGGTAATTACCGCCAAATTATGACCATGGCGAAAAGATCTCTGATAGACAACCAATATACCACACTGACCACCAGTGTGGAAAAAACAGGCAGCACGGTGGTAGCCGCCTACAGCCAGGCGGAAGCCACTGTTCCGCCCACCATATTAAGACACAGCAAACCGCCACCTTTTCCGGGGCGGTACCAACAACATCAAAAGCCTGGCGGAAACAGAGCTCAGTAGGGAAAGGACTCACCATTGGAGACCCAGGGAAGAACCACGCTGCCATGGAGCCCGAGCTGCATGTCTTCCCCATGATATTTTATGTGCGGCTCCACCACGAACATCAATTCCGGCGAAGATGACGACAGTGAGTACAGCCACCTAGCACATAAGGGAGAGGGAGAGGAAAACAACAGTGACACACACACACCCCTCCCCCAACACCATACACACAATCAGCTGCATCACAAAAACATTTTTACCCCGTAACTTGGATGAATAATGCAAGGACAAAACAATTTTGAAAAAGGCAATGTAAAGAGAGTAACACATCAAGACAAATAAGTTTTCCAAGATAATAGATATATACATATATCCACAAAAAGGGACACCACCCAGTCCACAATGTTCGTAGGCCAGAGGCCAAGGCCACACATGTCACCTTCATCAACGTAGAGAGAACTCTGCAGGGGCATCAGTTGATAAATAGGCAGGGCACCTCAGGGGGACGGGGTGCACCTCAGCCGGGGGATGGAACAAGACCACTGGTTGTAGAGGGGGCAACAATCCCTGTGCTTGATCCTGGGGAGTGCAGGGCCACAGTCTGTGGAGTGGGTGACTTGCCCACTTGCTCTTGGGGGGGGCAACATGTCCTGTGCTTGATCCTGGGGAGTGCAAGGCCACAGTCTCTGGAGCGGGTGACTTGCCCACTTGCTCTGGAGGGGGCAACAAACCCTGTGCTTGATCCTGGGAGCGCAAGGCCACAGTCTCTTGAGTGGGTGACTTGCCCACTTGTTCTGGAGGGAGCAACATGCCCTGTGCTTGTTCCTTGCAAGTGCAAGGCCACAGTCTCTTATGTGGGTGTCTTACCCACTGGTTCTGGAGAGGGCCTCGTGCCCTGTGCTCTTGATCCTGGGGAGGGCAAGGTCACAGTCTCTCAGGTGGGTGTCATAACTTCTGGATTTGCAGGGGGAAGGACGCACAGCAGCCCATGGAGCCAAGATTACACACTGTCCGCCGGCGGTGACGGCTGCTCAGTGGTGGTGCTGCTGCTGGTGGGGGGAGGCTCCTCCCATCCCCTACAACCTTGGACGGCTGCCCACTGGAGGTGGTGGTGGTGCTGCTGGTGGGGGGAGGCTCCTGCCCAACCCCTGCAACCTCGGATGGCTGCCCACTGGTGGTGGTGGTGCTGCTGCTGCTGGTGAGAGGAGGCCCCAGCCCATCCCCTGCAGCCTCGGATGGCTGCCCACTGGTGGTGGTGGTACTGCTACTGGTGGGAGGAGGCTTCAGCCCCTCCCCTGCAGCCTCAGATGGCTGCCCACTGGAGGTGGTGGTGCTGCTGGTGGAGGGGAGACTCATGCCCATCCCCTGCAAACTCAGACGGCTGCCCACTGGAGTTGGTGGTGCTGCTGGGAGGGGGGAGGCTCCTGCCCATCCTCTGCAACCTCGGACGGCTGCACAACCATGGTTGGTGATGGGGGCTCGGTCACAGTTCCTGCCCCAGGCCCCTTGCTCCTCCTGCCTGCTCGTGCAGGCTCCTTGCTCTTCCTGGCAGCTGGGGCAGACTCCTTTACCTTCTTAGCAGCTGCTGGGGTAGGCTCCTTTACCTTCTTAGCAGCTGCTGGTGCAGGCTCCCTGGTCTTTCTGGCAGCTGGTGCAGGCTCCTTTACCTTCTTAGCAGCTGCTGGGGCAGGCTCCTTTATCTTCTTAGCAGCTGCTGGTGCAGGCTCCATTCTCTTTCTGGCAGCTGGGGCAGGCTTCATTCCCTTGACGCTGCCTGGTGCAGGCTCCTTCACCTTCAGGACATGTGGCCTGGATCCTTTTCCACCACAAGTGGGTGTGGTAACGACTGGGCCTATGGACAGGGTGGCTGAGGTGCTTGGCTGGGTTCTTCCTACCTTGGCCATACATGCAGGATGGGGGAGGGAAGAGGTCAATGGTGGATAGGAACAGTTTTTAGGGACATTGGGGTGGGAAGAGGGAGGAGGAATGGGAGTGGAGGAAGAGGGAGTGGTTGTTGGAGGTGTCTGTCTGCTGGTGCATGGGCTGGTTGCTGTTGTGAGGTGGGTGGCTGTTGGGTGTCTGAGTGCTTGCGTTTGTGTACCTTAGGAGGGGGGTACAGACACAGTGGGAGGGGACACAGGGGATGTGTGTATGTCTGTTGTGGAAGTGTCTGCCAGTGAGGTGTGTGTTCTGCTTGGTGTGGTGATGATGCTGGTGGTGGATGATGATGTAGTGCATGAATAGGAGGTGGAGACATACCACAGTGTACAGACACCTAGTGGACTTGGCAGCAATGGAGGACAGGCACATTATCCTCACCTATAGACTTGACAGGGCCACAATCACAGAGCTGTGTGCCCAATTGGAGCCTGACTGATATCTGCTATCCGTTACCCCACTGGGATCCCCCCTTTTGTGCAAGTTCTATCAGACTCCATTTCCTGGCAACTGGTTCTTTTCAAGTGACAATGGGCTTGGCAGCAGGAATGTCACAGCCAATGTTCTCAATAGTGCTTAAAAAAGTGTTGTCTGCCCTGATTACACACATCTGCAGCTACATTGTATTTCCCCAAGTGGAAGATTTGGCCACAGTGAAGGCCATGTTCTATGCAATGGGACATATCCCCAACATATTTGGGGGGATTGATGGAACACATATTGCATTTGCCCCCTCCCCTTCAGAATGAACAGGTGTTCAGAAATCGTAAGCGTTTCCACTCTATGAATGTACAGATGGTGTGCTTGGCGGCCAGTACATCTCCCACATCAATGCTAAGTATCCTGGGACGGTGCATGATGCCTTTGTCCTCAGAAATAGCAGCATCCCAAATGTGATGGGCCAACTACAGAGGCACAGGGTGTGGCTAATAGGTGAGCCCTGGTTCCCACCCAGTCTTTGTTGGTGTATGGGTATGAGTCCTGTGGCAGGGCCTCCTGGCCACTCGCAGCAGCGGAGGAGGAAGGCTGTTCAGATGTCTGGCTAGTGGCAGGGGCCCGCTGGTGTGTGACTGCCTCCCTCATAATATTTGCCATGTCTGCCAGCACCCATGTTATGGAAATCAGGGTGTTGTTGATGGTCTGCAAGTCCTCCCTGATCCCCTGGTACTGTCCCTCCTGCAGCCACCTGTTATCCTGCACATTGTCCAGGATCTGGCACATCCTGTCCTGGTAATGTTGATATGCTTCCAGGATCTCTGCAAGTGGCTCCTGGAGAGTCGGTACCCTGGGCCTTTTCTCCCTGTGGCGCACAGCACTCCTCCCAGTTTCCCTGTTGGCCTGTGCCTCTGTCACCTAAACCGTGTGCCCACGGCCACTGACCCCAGGTCCCTGATTGTCATGGGTATGAGGTGTGGCCTGGGGTCAGAGGTATGGGTATGCTGGGTGGGTGATGTGGTGGTGTTTCCTGATGAGGGAGGCTCTGTGGTGGGTGGTGTGTAACTGGGCCTGGGTAACCGGCTGTCCAGAGATCCCTTATGGGCCAAGTTGGTCATCTGGATCCTGAAGACCGGAGTTGCTGTCATCACTGTGGGCCTCTTCTGTTGGGGGACTGGATATTGCTGGCACCTCCTCTCTGGTGACATTGGCTGGGGTACCTGTGGGGTTGGATTTGCCCTGGCAGCTTTCACTTGTGTACGTTGGTGTATGGTGGGATGATTAGTTCTCTATAGCGTGCATGCTTCAGTTATGAGTGTCAATTCAGGGTTGAGAGTGGTTTACATGCATTGGTGGAGCATGCAGGGCTTGGAATTGGGATGAGTGAGATGTGATGGTGGGGTGTGTGGGTAGTGGTGGAGTGAAGGGAGTGAGGGTGGGGGTATGTGATGGCTTGCAGGTAGGGGGGGTACTAGTAGTATAGAGTTGACTTATCAGAGTCCAGTCCTCCTCCTGCTCCGGCCAGGCCCTCAGGATGTAGGATTGCCAAGACTTGCTCCTCTCATGCTGTTAGTTGTGGGGGAGGAGGTGGGAGTCCACCGCCAGTCCTCTGTACAGCGAGTTGGTGTCTTGCTGCAATGGAACGTACCTTCCCTAGTTCTTGGGTGCTGTCCCACGGCATTGACCCTGTCCAAGATTCTCCGCCATAGATCCATCTTCCTAGCTATCAATATCTGCTACACCTGTGCTCCAAATAGCTGTGGCTCTACCCTGATGATTTAATCCACCATGACCCTTAGCTCCTCCTCTGTGAAGCGGGGGTGTCTTTGTGGTGCTATAGGTGTTGTGTGAGGTTTGTAGGTGAGGGTGTGTTGTGTAATGTGTTAGGGTGTTTGATGTGGGGTGCGTGAGTGGTGTATAGGTGTGAGTGGTGTGTGGCTCTGGTTGTGTCTGTGGTCTTGCTGTCTCTCTTGTGGCAATGGTTTGTAATGGTAAAGGGTTGTGGGTAATGTAGGTGTGTGTTCTATAGTGGTGTGAGTGGGTGGGTGTGGTGTGTGTATTGGTGTAAGGTGTGTGTTGTTTAAATTGTCCTATGTGGTGTTGTTTTGTTTGTGTGTCGATTTTGAGCGCAGCTGTATGTATTGCCAATGGTTTACCGCTGTTGAATGTCCGCCGTGGTGATTCGTGGGTCGTAATGTGGTGGGCGTTGTTCTGTTGCCGTAACGGTGTGGGTTTTGATACCCCCAGTTTATCACTGACCTTTGGGCTGGTGGATTTGTGTATGTGGCTGAATAGTGACAGATTTGTGTATGTGTGTCATAATATGGTGAATGGATATTCGCTGCGGCGGTAGTAGGTTGGCAGCAGTCAACGTAGCGGTAAGTGGGATTTACCGCCAATGTCATAATAAGGGCGTTAGTTATTTTGCCTGGATCGAATAACCATGGGGAAAGGTGGGGGAAATCGAACCCAGAAATTGAGGCGACTACAATCTAAGTATATCTTCACTCTCCAAACTAAGATACCTGTAGGATTAAACTACGATGAGGTACTGTGGGTAGATAAAGGGGATTGATCATGTTCTGAGGTTCACAAGAATAGCCATAGTAACAGTGACCCATTCAGAGCTTTATTAATTATTATTTTTTTCACTATTTTATCTTTTTTCTTATTTTCTTTTTCTCTTTTCTCCACCTTCCGCTCTTCCTTGTCATCTATGGGTAGTAATTAGAATTCAAGGAGATTTGGTTCTCATTATATTGTGTTACAATGTGAATTTAAGTGGCAGCCTAAGATAGGGTTAATAGGTGATTAATGATTCAAGCAAATGTCACAAGTGGAACATGTGTTTGGAGGGCAAGGGTGAGGGAGAAAAATTCTCAACATGAAGACGGGGACAACAATTTGAATATTGACAAAATTGTCATGACATCTAAAATTGTACTGTATTGTTTAATTCTATGCAGGAATTGTTCAAGGATATAATTAATTTGAAGGAATGTCATTTGATGACATTGATTAGCGAAATACAAATTGTCTAGGCTGTACATGGCCTGTTTTGTCATTAATATATGGAAATCATCGCAATGGTAGTAAATCCAAGATGGCCACCATCTTTTTGGAAGTTTTTATTGAAACTTGTTTCATATAGAAATTCTCTTTTTATTGCAACAATTTGTTTTCATCACAAGTTGTTTTAAAGAGTGGTGCTTAAGTGTACATCATTAACACTGAGAAAGTCTAAGTGCTGAAAAAGGTATCTGTTACTGTTGGAATAAACACAATTCAAGAGTGCCCCGTGAGTGCCTGTCATTCTTTCTGTTCAGAGAGGCTTTTTGTGATAGTTGTGAGGGGAATGCATCCAGTCCACTCTAATCAGGGTAAGTCAGATACACACTAAAAGATAACTTGTGCTCAACCTCTGGAAGCTTGGCACAGAGCAGTTAGTCTTATCTAAAGAGGTGATGTGTAAAGCATTTGTGCAAAACACACAGGGGGTGATTCTGACATTGACGGGCGGCGGAGGCCGCCCGCCAATGTTCCCCCGTCAAAATACCGCTCCGCGGTCACAAGACCGCTGAGGGTATTTTGAGATTTGCCCTGGGCTGGCGGGCGGCCGCCAAAAGGCCGCCCGCCAGCCCAGGGCAAATCTACCTTCCCACGAGGAGCCGGCGTAGTGGGAAGGTGCGACGGATGCTGTTGCACCCGTCGCGTATTTCAGTGTCTGCAAAGCAGACACTGAAATACCTTGCGGGGCCCTCTTACGGGGGCCCCTGCAGTGCCCATGCCATTGGCCCAGGGGCCCCGCGGCACCCCCTACCGCCATCCTGTTCCTGGCGGGAGACCCGCCAGGAACAGGATGGCGGTAGGGGGTGTCAGAATCCCCATGGCGGCGGAGCGCTCTCCGCCGCCATGGAGGATTCCCCCGAGCAGCGGAAAGTCGGCGGGGGACCGCCGACTTTCCGCTTCTGACCGCGGCTGAACCGCCGCGGTCAGAATGCTCGTGGGAGCACCGCCAGCCTGTTGGCGGTGCTCCCGTGGTCGGTGGCCCTGGCGGCCACCGGCCGCCAGGGTCAGAATGACCCCCACAGACAGCAACACAATGAAAACACCACAAAAGACTCCAAACTAGGTTAGAAATGATTTTATAAATAATTGAAGACCAGAACAACAATAATCCAATGAGTACAAGTCGAGAAATTAATTTAAGAAGAATAAAAAGAGTTCTAGCGCTTGGAAGTGAATAACACTTTAGGGGTTACTTGAGGTCACCCCCGACAGGGGAAAAAGCCAACAGTTCAAGCTGACCTCAATGGTGCACGAACCAAGTAAAGGAGTCACGCAGGCTCTGTGAACATAGTACGTTGATCCTGGATGCAACAGTGAGATGCAGAGCACAGGCAAGCGATGCATCCGTGGATGCATTGATGACGGTGCCACATTTGAGGTGATGCATTGATTTTTCACAAGCAGTGATGGTGAATCATTTTCCGAAAATCAGTTTTGAAGCCGAGATGCATTGATTCTGAAGCCATGTTTCTCTATACTATCCAAGGTATGCATCAATCGTCCTTTAGCGATGGTGGCAATGCAGTGGTTTCAGTGCTATGTCAATGCTGATGCACGGGATGCTTCTTCCAGCAGGCAGGGGACGCGTCAGTCGATGCAGCAATTCCAGAGGTGCTGCTCAGGCCCAAAGTGTGATATGCTGATTTCACTCGAGCAACAGGGTATATGCCTAGGTGGCTGCTTCCAGCAGACAGGAAATGCAGTGAACCAGGCACTGGAACAGGGGTAGAGACTTTGATATCCCTGAGTCTCTAGCAACAGGAGGCAAGCCAACACGCCCTTGGAGATAGCCTTGGAGTGCAAGGCAGAGTCCAGCTCTCCCTTTGCAATGTCAGAGTGCGGCAGGCAGCAGGACAACACATCAGAAAAGCAGTAATTCCAGGTCAGCAGTAAAGCAGAGTAATAGTCCTAGCAGCACCACCACAGTTCTTCTGACCAAGTCCAGTTGTAGGTCCAGAAGTGCCTGATTTGAGACCCAGTACCAGTACCCAAATGTGCCTTTGAAGCGGTGGTGATTTCAATGAAGGGTCTTTGAAGTGCACAAGTATGCTTCTTCCTCAGCCCTGGCTCCAGACTATCAATAGAGGGTAATCAGCCTTTTATGTGGGGACAAGAACTGCCTATTCAGGTGTGTCAGCCCCTCCCACCCTTCCTGTCAAGGAAGAGCCATCAGAATGCAGATGAATGCTGATGAACACTCAGAAACACATAACCTTCCTATGTTTGTGGCTGTCTAGAGGGACTGCACAAAGTGTAGCTGTCACCCACCCCAGACATGTATTGGAGACAGGCTGCAGGCACACAGAGCTGTAAGAGCAGAGAAATGCCCACTGCCTAGAAGTGGCATTTCTAAAATAGTAATGTTAAATCTGGCTTTAGCAGTAAATATGATTTATCATTACCGTTCCAAAGATATGAAACATGATTCACCTACTCCTTTCTAATCAGGAATTACAGATTAAAAGTGTATTAAGGAATTCCCAATGTTAACCTATGAAAGGATTATGCCCCACAGCAGTGAAAAATAAATGTATGCATTTTTCACTAGCAAGACAAAGTACATGTTCTAACTTTTACTTCTTCAGCACCCTGTCCTATGGGCTACCTATGGCCCACCTTAGGAGTGACGCATGTGTTATAAAAGGAAAATTTAAGACATGGCAAGGAGTTTCAAATCCTATGTCGATGTTGCAGTAAAACAGCACACAGGCTCTTCAGTGGCAGGCCTCAAACATGTTTACTTTAAAGGGCTACTTAGCTTCTTAAATAGGTGGCACAATCACTACTGCAAGCCCACTTGTAGCATTTAATTTACAGGCCCTGGGTATGTGGTATACCACTTTACAAGGGACTTAAAAGTAAATTAAATATGCTAATTGTCTATACAACAATGTTACTGTGTTTAGGGGAAAAGCACATGCACTTTAGCCCTGTCAGCAGTGGTAAGGTGCTCAGAGGTTTAAGGCCAACACAAAGAATCAGCAAAAATATGAGGCAAGCAGAAGAAAAGTTTGGAGGAAGACCATTCTAAGGGCAACAGGTGTAACTCCGCTCAGGACCAGTCAACTTCATAAGAAGAATACTACAAAATAAATGTAGAAAACAGAGGTCTGTGTGAGCCCCTTGAGAGTTCATACACTAGGTTTATTAGGCCAAAGAGCTATCTCGCTAATGCATTGTGGTTAAAAAGGGATTCTAAGCACTGTCAAGTTGACTACGTGTAGAGACATTCTGCTGGGAAAATAACGAGTGAAGTGGCTGTTAATGATTATATAGTAGACTCTCTCTCACATTTTCTGTAAAACCAGTACTGCGTAAAAACACTTCCGTTCTCGGTAAAACCTCTATCACTCTTTCATGAAACAATTGCTAATAGAAAGACTGAGTTGGTGTAATTTGCTTTTTTCATGCTGTGTCTATCCCAGGAGTGGCTTGCGGCGCATGGCGGGGGCAGAGACACGTGTAGCAGAGAGTGCTGGGGGAGATGCGGGGGAGAAAAATTAATTTAAGAAAACACCTGAATCGCCTTCGCCGCCCCTACCAAGCGCTGCTCCTCTCGCCTTCTTTGCAGCTGCAGGCACAGGCTCCCAGCCTGCTCTGCAGCCAATCTGAACGCTGCTGTCATGCTGCTAACAGAACGACAGCAGCGTTTGGATTGGTCGGAGTGCTGAGCCAGGGCACTCCACGGCAGAGTGGGAGTTTCTGCCTGCTGTCCCCAACCCAACAATGCAGTGCCTGCATTTCTGGGTTGGAGAGAGCCTAGGGCCTCATTCTGACCCTGGCGGTCTATGACCGCCAGGGTGGAGGCGGGGGGTAGCACCACCAACAGGCTGGTGGTGCTACATGGGCAATTCTGACCGCGGCGGTAAAGCCGCGGTCAGAAAAGGGCAACCGGCGGTTTCCCGCCGGTTTACCCCTGCCCAAAGGAATCCTCCATGGCGGCGCTGTGGATTCCGACCCCCTTCCCGCCAGCCTTGTTCTGGCAGTTTTGACCGCCAGAACCTGGCTGGCGGGAACGGGTGTTGTTGGGCCCCTGGGGGCCCCTGCAGTGCCCATGCCAATGACATGGGCACTGCAGGGGCCCCCTAACAGGGCCCCACCAAGATTTTCAGTGTCTGCCACGCATACACTGAAAATCGCGACGGGTGCAACTGCACCCGTCGCACCCCTTCCACTCCGCCGGCTCCATTCGGAGCCGGCATCCTCATGGAAGGGGGTTTCCCGCTGGGCTGGCGGACGGCCTTCTGGCGGTCGCCCGCCAGCCCAGCGGGAAACTCAGAATTACCGCGGCGGTCTTTTGACCGCGCAGCGGTATTCTACCGGCGGGACTTTGGCCGGCGGCAGAGGCCGCCCGCCAAAGTCAGAATGAGGGCCCTAGTGTGCCTGCATGTTTGGCCATCCTGAGACGGCTGGCCAAACATACATGTGCATTGAAGAAGAGTGCTATGCACTCTCCCTCAATGCTTGTCACAGCCTGTGGCCCCCCTCCTTTTACAATAAAAGATAATAAACATAGTTTATTATCTTTTTATTGTAAATGTTTGACAGCTGCTGCTGCTGAGGAGGGATGCGATGCGCCTTCGCCTTAGCGGAGGAGCAGCGCCTAGCTTATCCCGTACCTTAGCCAGCGCTGCATTGTGAATAAAACATAAATTGCATGACAAATATTGTGAAGACTTGTGTTAAGGCTCTTAGAGTCACCAAAATAGGCAGCCCCACTAAAATTATAACTGCCGGAGTCCAAAGTTTTCCTCAGAAGCCCACAGCTGATGCTTTAAAATGTTGAAGTGAGGAATAGGTAGGGACCTTGTAATGGCACCACCGCAGTGAGTGTTGCTCCAATGGTGCAGATTGGCTGGCTCACACACTGTTCCTGACAAGACAGGAAATGGCAGTGGCTCCCATTCAGACAAGCACAAATGTTGGCAACGCTGTAGCAGCAGAACTTAAAAATCCCAGAACCCCTCCCCCCATTTATTGATTATAGGTCTGGGAAAAGGGGGAAAACAAACACAATAAGAGTACAATATCCCACATGCCCTGTATGCCTTCTATAGTCCCTCTAATTGCTCAATGGCCTGACCAAAAACAATATTCAAATGATGTAACTTTTTCAAATATATTTTTTATTTATTTTCATCATGTTAAATATGTGCTACTATGCTTTTCGATTTGCACATCCAAAGCATTATTTACAATTATTTTACAATTTGTCATTTTTCTAAAACCCATTTGTGGAAAGAAAACAAAGAAAAATGATTTCATACGTTTCACATACATTTCACATAAAAACACTTTACTGTGTATGTATCATTTGTATCTGTAATTATAACTTTTTTTCCACCCTCATATCACACTCCACTCTCTCATTCATACAGAAAGCACACACATAGAAAAGATCTCCTATTACTGCCGTTATGGTGTTGTGGTCTAGGATATGTGAGCTGAGGAGGGCTGAGCAAGGCCATACCTATGAGGCCACTCAAAGCCACTTTGTGTAGCTTTACATGGCCTTGTAGATATGGCCCCCTTTCATGGATTACTCTGCGTGAAAGGGGTGTTCCATGAGTGTTGCTGCAGGTGTTCCCATGCAACACCCATGGAATGTGACGCATTTCCAGATTTACAAGGTTTCAAAAACCTGGGAATGTGTCATTTTCCTAAGGGTGGCGCAGAGGGGAGAAATACCATTACTTCTCCCTGTTTTTTCCTCTTTCTATTTGTGCTGCATTCTTCTGCACACATAGAAGGAAGAAAAAGCCTCTCATGATTGTTCCTGTGGAAGAAGGTGTCCCTTTCTGATCAGAAACAGCACAAAAACAATCATCCCTGCAATGCAGGCTTCCTTGCACCATGGTGCAAGGGTTCCTGCGTTGGCCCATGGCAGAAATTTGTGTGCCAGCGCGAAGGAGAAGGACAGAAATGCACCGTATCTTGTAGCTACAGAGCATTCCAGCCCTTTTGTTTTAAAGCAGGGCTTCACAACAAAAAGACTTTCAACACTGACCTTCTCCAAAAAGTTTGTAAATTAGCCCCTCAGTCTCTAAGAGTCTGCTCTAGTCAAAGGGCAAAGGGAATTTGAATCTCTAACTGGCTAAAACACCTGCATCCCATCAAAACTCAGATAGTTGACGTCACTGTCATGTCAGTAACTTTCCATGGTTTATACATGAACGTGAATGGTATCTTCTCATTAGACTTTCATGTCTCAGTCCAAGCATCAGGATGACCTTGGATCATTCTCGCCTTCAGGGATCTGGAGGGGAGATATTCTTCACATCTCCTCATTAACACTCCCCATACTTCCCACACCTCTTTATCTACAGCTAGCATTAAGCTTTTTATTAACTGAAGACTCTGTTGATGCACCTGCAATAAAGAAATACACAGCAAGAACAAAACTTCCATAGATCTCAATGCATATTCAACTAGATGGTTATACATGCATTTGACATAAATAGTATAAATGGGGAATTACTATGGATTGTCAATTACCTAGTATATCATAATATACATTGAATAATACTTCATACATGTGATTTGCATATGATCATTCTACATTTCTACTTACAGATATACTTCAGTTCACAACTTTCAACGCTCTTCGTTTGTGTGAACACAGTTAACCACATATTACATATGTCATTGAATACATTTCATCAGCCCTTAAGGAATGCATATTGGTTCAGCCAGATTACGCTCTCTCCATCCCCCCTATGATGACATATTAAATCATCACAAACTCTCTTCCTTCTCAAATGAGACTCTCTAGAACCTGGTTGTTTTCACCAGCTTTTGTCTGGACTTCTTTAGACGTTTCATATCATCATAATATTTACACTGACTATCCTCTAGCTCAAGAGCTGCCTCTTCCTCAACTTTCCATTCTTCATTCTCTGGAAAAATCAGAATCCCACTTGCAGGACTATTGGACATAGAGCAATAACCAACAAAGGCTTTAAAACAAAACCCACAACTCTACTTCTTAATTTTCTAAAACATTTGCCTATAGCAGCAACTCTCTCACCAATGGCTTCCCAGGTACCAGTTGCTTCCAAAATCTGCAAATCTTTCATCAACCCAGAAATATTCCGGATATAGTTCTCCAAATCCTTACTCTTGTACAGGATGTAAGTATAGCACTGCTGAACTTCCAAAATCTGACAGACTCAGCCCTCCTTTGTGAGTGAGATATCTAAAGCAAGACGATTCTGCAAAACCACGGATCTTATAGCTACCATTTCAGAGACTCCAGCTACACTAGTAGCCAACATATACATTATGATAGACACCATTTAAAATTACTCCCATAGATGGAATCAATGCACCAAATATATCCCCTACTACCTCTACAGCCCTAACACCTTACTTAGGTCTAGAACCTTTTCTTCAAATAGGGTCATCAAGAGGTTCTATTTGATAGATCTTGGGGAAAAATACACCTAAATAACATGTACCACACCATCCCTTGGGCAACTTAAAATAAGCACATTCTCCACAGATAAAATAGAATCCTTCCCATCCAAGCACAACGTATCATTCCCTTGCACCTCAAAGGTATGATCACTTTTACTCTTTCCTACAAATATATTGTCCACTTCAGACCTCTCCATCCAAATACACAATCTTGCCTTATGCTTCCAATATAATGTCAAGGCAGCCAAATTTTTAACTATCTCAATCAATCAACATTTGTATAGCGTGGCACTTTTACCTTAGGGGGATACTGGGAGCTGGGGTGTGAGGTCTCCATTGAAGAGGCAGGTCTTGAGTTTCTTTCTTAAGCCTGCAAGGGAGGGTGCAGTTCAGAGGTGAAGGGGCAGGTTGTTCCAGATCTTGGCAGCGATGTAGGAAACGGAAGGGCCTCCATTGCAACGGATTCGGGTGTGTGTGCCAGGGCTAGTGAGGAGGAGCTCAGGTGTCTGGTGGTTTGCTGGAATTTCAGTTGGTGGTTGAGGCCTTGTACACATGCGTAAGGATCTTAAACTGGCATGTTCTGGATGGAATGCCAGTGGAGTTTTCAGAGGTGGGGGTGGGGAGGACCCATCTGGTGAGGTCCAAGACGAGTCTGGCTGCCACGTTCTGTATGGTCAGGAGCCTTTTGAGGAGCTGGGTGGAAATGTCAAAATAGAGTGCATTGCCATAATAGAGGCTGCTGGTGATGAGTGCCTGGGTGATGGTTTTCCTGGTTTTGACTGGGATCCATCTGGAGATTCTACAGTGCATACAGAGGGTGTGGAAGCAGGAGGAGATGACTTATTGGTTTGTGGCCTCATTGTCAGTTTGCTGTTGAGGGTGATACTGAGATTGGATGCGTGGTCTGTTGGCCTGGGGGTGGGTCTGAGTTTGGCTGGTCAGTAGCTGTGATCCCATAAGGATGTGCTTCTCCTGGAGATCAGTACTTCCATTTTGTCTGAGTTGAGTTTGAGGCAGTTTGATTTCATCCAGTCTGCTACATTGGACGTAGCATTATGAACGTTAGTTCTAATGGCAGAGGGGTTTTCAGTGAGTGAGAGGATGAGCTGTGTGTCGTCTGTGTAGGATATGAGTTTGAGACAGTGGGATGTGACAATGTTGGCTAGGGAGGTCATATAGGTGTTGAACAATGTGGGCTGATGGAGCATCCTTTGGGTGTGCCGCAAATGATGTTCTTGGGATCGGCGGTGAAGGGAGGCAGCCGGATACTCCAAGTGTGTCCTGCCAGGAAGGAGGTGATCCATCTTAGGGTGTTCTCTTCTCTGTCGATGTTGTGCAGCCTGTTGATGAGGGTGTGGTGGGAAATGGTGTCAAAAGCAGCTGAGTAGTTAAGGAGGATTGGGGCAGCGGTCTCCCTGCGATCGAGAAGTGTTCTGATGTCATCTCTGGCTGCAATGAGTGTGGTCTCCGTGCTGTGGTTGGCACGGAAACCTTATTGGGAGTTGTCAAGCAGGTTGTTTTGTTTGAAGTATTCAGTGACTTGTTGATTGATGGCCTTCTCAAGTACTTTGGCGAGGTAGGGGAGCAGAGAAATTGGTTGATAGTTTTTGAGTTTATTGGGATCGGCAGATAGTTTCTTTAGGAGGGGTCTGATTTATGTGTGTATTCATTTGTCCACAACTTAATTGCCACATTCAATTATTCAGAGGGAAATGTTCTGGAAGGCCTATTCTAGGTCTGATGAGGCCTTGGTTTGGGAGGTGCTGAGGTGCTGTCTGATGTCCAATCTCCTTGTCACAGGGCCACCGTAAGAGAGACTTGCAGCCAGTTGTTATAATATATATATTCTTTATTAGAGTTTCTGTTCACTAGCAGTTTACGGTTTTGTTCTTTCTTTTTTTTGTCATATGTGCCTGTGGCAGGTCGAACAGTATAAAGACCACTGAGGCATTGTTTTTTTAGTGGTAAGTGTTTTATTTTAAGTTGTATGGTGAAATAAAGTGTTTTAACAAAAAGGACGATTGGCTTTTCCTGTCGTTCTGTTCTTCTTCTTTATCTTTTCCCAGATTGGTGATTCTATGTTGATCTTGTTGTCTTTACAGGTGAAAATACGGCCTTGCTTGCTCGTATGAATCCAGGATGATACCGGAAACAGAAGGAAAAGCGCTAAGGTAAGTATTGGGTTTATATCCGGGGTTTTTCTCTCTCTCTACTATCTCTGGACTGGGGAATAGGTAAACACAAAAAGGAGGGGGTTGGTGCCAGTGAGGAGTTTGGGGAGTGACGTGATCACATCTATTTTTTAGTGAAAAATAAGTGTCACTGATGTGCTAGTCGTGGTGCCCCTTTTATACCTCCCTTCCCACCCCTCCTCTATAACCCCTCCCCAGTCCCTTTTTTACTTATGCCCCCTTTCTGTGTCCACAAGGACCGTACCTTGTTTAGCCACGACCCTCCAGGGTCGTGGCTGGCTTTGTAGTGGTCCTCCTGTTGGTCTCCTTTCTCCAGGCTCTGGCACTTCTCTCTCCTCTCGTCCTCCTTCTGCTCCTCACTCTCCTCTCTCCTCCCGTCCTCCTTCTGCTTCTCGCGTTCCTTTCTCCTCCTGTCCTTCTGTTCCTCCTCGCGTTCCTCTCTCCTTCCGATCTCCTTCTCCGTGTCCGTCTCCTCCCGTCCTTGCAGCGCGTCTTCTCCTTTTCTGCCCCCGTCCCGGGAAACCGTCTTGGTTTCCCCGGTAACGCCGTCCCGCCTGCCTCGCTCTCGCCACGTCTCCCCGGCAACGGGAAGACACGGAAATGACGTATCGGCACCGTCCGATACGTCATCCGTGGCTCCCCTCGCCGGGAACGCCCGGTCACACACCTCTCCCCATGAACGGTCCTGCTCGAGGACCGTAGCAGAGTCTGGGAACCAAGATAAATAATCAGCTGGGGTCTGTTGGGGTCCCGGTATGTGACGGACCTGAAAGGAAAATGGTTGTAGTTCAAGGAACCATCTTAAAATCCGTGAATTGGTATCCTTATGAGCAGACAACCAAGTGAGGGGAGCATGATCCGTAAAAAGTATAAAAGGGCGGCCCAAAAGGTAATACTGTAAGGTATCCACCGCCTATTTAATGGCCAAACATTCCCTTTCAATGGTTGGATAGTGTTTTTCCCGGGGAAACAGTTTTCTACTGACATATACTACCGGGTGATCCCTACCTTCCCCGTCGGGTTGGGCCAGTACTCCCCCCAAACCGACATCCGAGGCATCAGTGTATAGATGAAAAGGCTTCGAAAAATCCGGGCACCGGAGTATTGGATCTTTGGTCAGATATGACTTCAGTTGCTCAAAGCTAGCTTTCTGTTGATCCGAAAAAGGTGCTAACCTATTAGGATGGGATTTAGACAGAAGATCCGTGAGAGGGGCGGCAAGGGTGGAATAGTCAGGTATGAACCTTCTATAGTAGCCTACCAACCCTAGGAACGAGCGTAAATCTTTCTTTGTTGTAGGATTAGGTGCATTTAGAATGGCATCTACCTTTTTTGTTTGAGGTTGTAGGCTCCCTTGACTAATTTTGTAGCCTAAGTATGATATGTCGGGTGTTCCTATAACAAACTTTTTGGGGTTGGCAGTTAACCCAGCGGTGGTGAGAGTGTGGAAAATCTGTTGTAAATGTTTTAGATGATCGTTCCAGGATTCACTAAAGATCACTACATCATCTAGATAAGCTGCTGCAAAAGACTGAAATGGGTTTAAGAGTCTATCCATTAACCGTTGAATGTAGCTGGTGCTCCATGGAGACCGAATGGTAGCACGGTGAACTGATAAAGACCGGACTGAGTAGCAAAAGCTGTTTTCTCTTTATCCTCTGGGGCTAAGGGAATCTGCCAATACCCTTTTGTCAAATCTAGGGTAGACATATATTTTGCTTTTCCTAGTTTTTCTAGGACGTCATCTACTCTGGGTATGGGATATGTGTCAAACATTGAGTTTTCGTTAAGCTTCCTGAAGTCAATACAGAATCTAATAGTACCATCAGGTTTTGGCACCAGAACAACCGGGGAGCACCAGGGACTAGTTGATGGTTCTATCACTCCTTGTTCTAACATTTTCTGTATTTCAGTCTCCATAATCTGTTTCCTCGCCTCTGGAATACGATACGGCCGTAACCTAACAATTTTCCCTGGTGTAGTTCTTATTTTATGGGTTATCAAGGTGGTTTTACCTGGCATTACTGAAAAGAACTTCCGGAAGTGTTCTAGTAAGCTATATACCTATTCCTTCTCTGATCTCGTTAAGGTTTCATTTACTTCGGGTAGCCCCTCCTCATTGCTGTGTTCGGTTGGACAGAACTCGATATTTAAGTTGGTACTAGGACATAAGAATCCAGCCATTACTCTGGAAGTGTCTGAGTTGTCTGGTTCTTCCCATTTTTTAGGAGATTTATATGATAAATCTGGGTTTTCTGAGGAGTGTTCGATATTTCAACCAGGTAGGTGACAGGAGAAACAGCTCGTAGTATCTTATAGGGGCCCTGCCATTTGGCGATTAGTTTTTGTTCAGATGTTGGACGCATTATTAAAACCTGATCTCCTGGTTGTAAAACCATTAACTTACTCCCTCGGTCATAATATTGTTTTTGAGTTTGTTGAGCTCGTTCCATATTTACTCTGACTGTGTCCCATAGACCTTGTAGCTGAGACCGTAAATTGTGGGCATATTCTAGAAGGGGTCTTCCTCCTTCTTCTGCCTCTTCCTCCCATGTTTCAATGGCCATATCTAAAAGGGATCGCGGCTGTCTTCCGAACACGAGCTCAAAAGGGCTGTGGCGTTATACCGTTCCACCAGTCCATCCGTCTGGGGATGGTATACCGAAGTTCGAATTTGGGAAATACCTAGGGTCTTACACACCTGCTTCATGAGAGTAGACATAAAGGGAGTCCCCTGGTAGGTGAGTAGTTCATGCGGAAACCCAACTCGAGAGAAAATGTTGATCATTGCTTGGGCAACCGTTTTGGTTGTCATACTTTTTAATGGAACGGCCTCGGGGTATCGGGTGGCATAGTCAACCATGACTAGGATATATGTGTGACCTTTCGTTGATGGTACTACAGGCCCAATCAGGTCCATTCCTATCCTACTGAATGGAATGTCTATGATGGTTAGGGGCATTAGAGGGGCTTTCTTAGGTCTACCTGGTTCAGTAAGTTGGCACCTGGGACATTGGGAACAATATTTGCGTATGTGGGCGAAAACTCCCGGCCAGTAAAACCGTAGAAGGAGATATTCTTGTGTTTTTTCCCTCCCATAATGACCCCCACCTGGTTGACAATGAGCCATAGTTATGACCTGAGTTCTATAATGTTCGGGTACCAATAATTGTTGTTTATGTTCCCCCGCACCAGTAGTGGTTATCCTGTATAAGAGGTTTTTCTTGACTAGGAAGTAGGGACCCACCTCCTCGGTTTCTTCCTCTCTTGCTGACTTCCAGGCTTGGGTGAGAGAAGGATCTTCTCTTTGTTGTTGGGGAAAACTGACAGGGACCTCATGTGTTTCGGCAATAAGACCGGTGCTCTGTCCTGGTATCTCTTTTCCCAGGTAATTCGATTTTTCTATTCGTTTCTCTCTGCGTGACAATTTCCTACGGGTTGTGGGGCATTCTATAACGCTGTCCGAAAAAGGTGCTTCTTTCCACCAATCCTGGGTCAGTTTGGGTTGTCTAACGTAATCCAGGATTTCTTGAAAATGTTCATAATCAGTTCCAATGATACACTCCTCAATCAGGTCTGTCATTATACCCATCGGTAGGATATCCATGTAGTTTCCCCATTTCACCGTTATTTCATGTAAAGGGTATTGTTCTTTATCTCCGTGAATACAACAAATATTCACCCATCGCTCTGTTCCTTTATCTACCATGTTAACTATGTCGTTCCTCACCACAGATTGGCTACACCCTGAATCAATAAGGGCCCATACTGCTCGTCCATTGACATTCAGGGTCTGTTTAAACTTCTGGTTACCTCTTCCGGTACACAGTACCCGTCGCCTAGTAACTCCAATCTCCATTGGCTCACTACTATCCTGCTTTCTCGGGCATACTCGGGCAATGTGGCCCCATTCCCCACAGTTCTAACATTGGGGTCCGGCTATCGGTGGATGGTCAATCAGTCTGCGAGGAACTGGTTCCTCGGAAACGGCTCTTGGAGTGGTTTTAGGGTTGGAAGGCCCTGGTTTTAGACTGGGTCGGGGTGATACACTTCTTATGTCTGTCGAGCGATGATAAGCACATGCTAAGTCAATCGCCATGTCAGTATTCACCTTTGGATGTTGACGGATCCAGTGTTTTGTGGCGGTAGGCAGGGCCTCTAGATATTGCTCGAGAACAATCGTTTGGATCACTTCCTCCCTACTATTTCCGGAAGGGCCCAACCATTTCAACGCCAAATCCTTTACCCGATAATAAAAGGTTCGGGGATCCTCATTCGGACCCCATTTGATTTTCCGAAATTTGACCCTATAGTATTCAGTGTCATGTCCCACACGTTCTAAGATACTAGTCTTTATCTCTTGGTATGGCGTGGTTCCACCCGGGTTTGCTGCTTGATATGCTGCTTGTAATATTCCTGGAAGTAATGGGGCGACATACTGACCCCATCTATCCTCAGGCCATTGGGCGGATGACGCCACTCTCTCAAAATTAGTAAAAAAGGCTTCGGGGTCTTCTCCATCTTGATATTTCTGTAACACAGAACTGGGGACATTGAGGTGAACCTTACTACTAGCAATAGTCTCGGTCAATTTCTTCATGGCCGTCTCATGGACCAGTTGATTATTTGCAAGGATTGTTGCCTGACTTTTCAAAGCCGACTGTAAGGCTTCCCTGTCCTCTTTGGCTTCTCGCTGGTGTGCCTCCCACACCAGCTGCAGATGTCGCTGGCCTTCGGCCAATTGTTTTATCATATCTTCCAACAAGGGTTTGTCACTCATTGTTATACTGTTCGATTACTGCGAGGAGGTCCAACGGGACTATATCCCACTTCTGACACCACTGTGGCAGGTCGAACAGTATAAAGACCACTGAGGCGTTGTTTTTTTAGTGGTAAGTGGTTTATTTTAAGTTGTATGGTGAAATAAAGTGTTTTAACAAAAAGGACGATTGGCTTTTCCCGTCGTTCTGTTCTTCTTCTTTATCTTTTCCCAGATTGGTGATTCTATGTTGATCTTGTTGTCTTTACAGGTGAAAATACGGCCTTGCTTGCTCGTATGAATCCAGGATGATACCGGAAACAGAAGGAAAAGCGCTAAGGTAAGTATTGGGTTTATATCCGGGGTTTTTCTCTCTCTCTACTATCTCTGGACTGGGGAATAGGTAAACACAAAAAGGAGGGGGTTGGTGCCAGTGAGGAGTTTGGGGAGTGACGTGATCACATCTATTTTTTAGTGAAAAATAAGTGTCACTGATGTGCTAGTCGTGGTGCCCCTTTTATACCTCCCTTCCCACCCCTCCTCTATAACCCCTCCCCAGTCCCTTTTTTACTTATGCCCCCTTTCTGTGTCCACAAGGACCGTACCTTGTTTAGCCACGACCCTCCAGGGTCGTGGCTGGCTTTGTAGTGGTCCTCCTGTTGGTCTCCTTTCTCCAGGCTCTGGCGCTTCTCTCTCCTCTCGTCCTCCTTCTGCTCCTCACTCTCCTCTCTCCTCCCGTCCTCCTTCTGCTTCTCACGTTCCTTTCTCCTCCTGTCCTTCTGTTCCTCCTCGCGTTCCTCTCTCCTTCCGATCTCCTTCTCCGTGTCCGTCTCCTCCCGTCCTTGCAGCGCGTCTTCTCCTTTTCTGCCCCCGTCCCGGGAAACCGTCTTGGTTTCCCCGGTAACGCCGTCTCACCTGCCTCGCTCTCGCCACGTCTCCCCAGCAACGGGAAGACGCGGAAATGACGTATCGGCACCGTCCGATACGTCATCCGTGGCTCCCCTCGCCGGGAACGCCCGGTCACAGTGCCCTTTCCGATCCTTGTTCTTCTTTGAGGGTTCATGGGGTCTTCATTTTCTTTCTTCTTTTCCTTCCAGATGGTGTCTCAGGAGGCGCATGGGGAAAAGAAGAAGAAAAGACTGTTGGTGGACAGATAATTATAACCCCTATTTTCCCTGGTCTGTCTTGCTCTCCTTTGTTTCTGTTTTCCTCTAACTGTTTTTTTCTTCTCTTTTAGTTCTTGTACTGAGTTTCTTGTTTACTAGCTTTCCTTTTCTTCTTTCCTTCTACTGTCTATTCTTCTGCCTTTCCTGTCTCTTTTCCTGGTTCTGTGGTATCTTCTCCTACCCTTTCTGTCCTTTCCTCTTTTCTGTCTTTTAATCGAGGAGTTGGTTATCCTTCCCCTCCTATTTCTCTAATATTTCAGACAAACGCTATATTTAGAAGAAAATAAAAATACGAAAACTTGAGTCTGACATCAATCTTCACTTTCTTTTGTTCTGGTACTTTCTTTCTGTACTTTCCTTCCACAGCCGTTATTATACTTCACAGCGATACTGGTATGGAACCAAATATCAAAAAAACACAAATAAAGAAAAAAGAAAGGGAAAAAGAAACAAAGAAAATACCCAGCCTTGTCTGGTACTCCATCCTCCTGCCTCCCGCCTGTTCCACTGTTTCTGTTCCCTGTCCTAAATTGGGGCTGTACCTGGCAGGGCCACGCTCTCCCCAGTGCGTGGCTGGTCTTTGGGCCTTGCTGCCTCTTGTTCCTCCACCTGGATGCTGGGACGAGGGTCGGGCCACCATTTTCGGGTTCCTCCTCCTGGTCCTGGCATAGTTTATTTTGTTGCCGCTTCGTACGGCGCTCTGCCTCCTGCTGCTGTGTCCGCTGCACTTCTCCGCTGTTCGGCCTTGCGTTGTGCTGCTCCCACTGGTGATGACACTGCCGACAGGCTCCTCCCTTCAAAACCTCCCGATATGAGTTTAAAAACCCCTCCTTCTTTCGGAGACGCTTCCTGAATGCTTTGCTGTCGACTACGTCTGGGTCATGGACTCCGGACTGGACGATGCCCCCAGGGTACTGTTGACCCGGAACATCGATAGTTGGCCCGGCACATTCACCTCCCCTAGACAGTGGCTGTTGGAGCCACATGCCGGAAGGATACCTGGATAGATAATCCGCATTAGTTAGAAGGGAGCCTGGCGAATGGTGAACCTGGAAGGAGAAAGATTGAAGTGACAAAAACCACTGGAGTACACGGGCATTGGTATCCTTATGGTGTGCCAACCAGGTTAAGGGAGCGTGATCAGTAAGCATGGTGAGGGGGCGGCCTGATAAGTAATACCGTAAGGATTCAACAGCCCATTTGATCGCAAGACATTCCTTCTCAAGGGTCGGATATTGTTTCTCGCGGGGTAAAAGTTTTCAACTCAGATATACTATGGGGTGATAGAATCCATTCTCATCCTTCTGTGACAACACTACCCCTAACCCTTGATCAGAGGGGGGAATGGTTTCTGAAAATCTGAACAACACAGTGCAGGTTCTGTGGTCAAGAGGTTCTCCAGCTGTTGAAAGCTGTACTGTTCAACGTCGGAGAGAGAGTTGATGTGATTGGGCTTATTTTTCCCCAATAAATCAGTGAGGGGGTGGTTATTTCCGAGAAATGAGGAATAAATCATCTGTAATAACCTACCATCCCCAGAAAACCCTGATGTGGGGTATTTGTGTGATGGCCTGTACTTTTTCAATTTGTGGCCTCACCATTCCATGACCTATGATATACCCTAGGTTCTTAATAATATCATGTCCTGTCTTACACTTTTTGGGATTTGCCATGAGCCGGCTGCTCTAAGGGCGTGTAATACCTGTTTTATATGCAAGATATAATCCTCCCAGGTAGTGCTATAGATAACTATGTCATCCAAGTAAGCAGCTGCATACTCCTGAAAGGGATGCAGCACCATATCGATGAGTCGTTAAAAAGTAGCTGGTGCTCCATGCAGACCAAAAGGGAGGACAGTAAGCTGGTAGAGTCCTGAGGGGATGGCAAGGGCTGTTTTCTCTTTGTCTTCCTCCTTAAGGGGAATTTGCAAATAATTCTTAGTTAAATCTAGGGTGGTCATATATTTGGTTTCTCCTAACCGTTCCAGTAGATCATCAATCCTAGGCATTGGAGAGGTATCAAAGTGAGAAAGAGCATTCACTTGTCTGAAGTCAATACAAAACCTGGTAGACCCATCGGGTTTCAGGACTAGGACTATGGGGGAGCACCAAGGACTGGAAGAAGGTTCAATAACGCCAGCCTGGAACATTTCCCTGACTTCCTGTTCTACCAGTTTCCGTCTGGCCTCCGATATTCTGTATGATTGTTGTCGGGCCACTCTATCCCCTATTGTACGAATATGATGGCGTATCATGTGGGTTCATCTGGGGATTTTGGAAAAGACATCTAAGTTAGCCCTCACTATCTGGCATATTTGGGTCGTTGTTCCGAAGATAGAACCTCACCAAGTTGGGGCATAGTTATATCTTTCTGTTCGTTTACCTTTGTGGGATACATCAGAATCTCACCTTCAATCCCAGTGGTTTTATACCTATTCCTGAGGGAGTCATCATTATCATACCATGTTTTTAGGAGGTTGATGTAGTATATTTGCTCCCTACCGGACCCACTGGGTATTTAAATTTTATACGCTATGGGCATAACTTGTTCAAGGACAGTATATGGTCCTTGCCAACGAGCAAGCGATTTGTTTGCTGTTGTGGATAACAGTACTAACACTTTCTGACCTACTGTTAGGGTGTGGGGTTTACTGTGTGTATCATAATGGGTTTTTTGTTTCTCTTGGGCTTCTTTCAAACACTTATGGGCTTCTTCCCATATGGTGTGTAGGTTTTCTTTTAGGTCTTTAGTGTAGGTGAGAACATCCTTAATTTCTTCCTCCGTCTCCTCCCATTGTTCTGCCAACATGTCTAATAAAGTATGGGCTGTCTACCAAAAAGAAGATCAGAGGGGCTATGTCCTGTGGATGACTGTATATGGGTTTGGAGGGCGTATAGAACTAGGGGCAACTTTCTCTCCCAGTTTTTTCCTGAGTCACTAATGACCTTTCGCAGTAAGTTTTTGATAGTTTTATTGTAACTCTCCACAAGACCATCTGTTTTAGGGTGATACACTGATGTCCTGATTTGTTTTACCCCTGGTATTTGACACACCTCGGACATCAGCCTGGACATGAATGGAGTCCCCTGTTCTGTAAGAATCTCTTTGGGAAAGCCTACTCGAGAAAAGAACTCTATCATGGCCTGTGCTATGTTCTAGGTGCTCATGCTGGCTAGTGGAATGGTCTCAGGATACCGGGTAGCGTAATCCACTATGACTGTTAGGTATTGGTGTCCCTTTACGGAAGGAATTAATGGACCCACTAAATCCATTTCTACTCTTATGAAGGGGACTTCTGTTATAGGAAGTGGTTGAAGTGGAATGGTGGGATCGAGGGAGGGGTTTATCAACTGGCCTTTTGGACAGACCTGGCAATGCTTTCTAATATCGCTGTACACCCCTGGCCAAAAGAACCGTTTGGTTATAGCCTCCTCAGTTTTCTCTCTACCTAGGTGACCCTCACCATTGTCATCGTGAGCTAAGTGGAGTACTTGTTCCTGATAGTTTTGTGTGAAGGTGTGATGGGATTAGCGGTCTCTTTTTGATACAGTCGCTTTTGCTTGCGTTTTTGTGCTTTCGTGAGTTTCCTTCTTGGGCAACTTCCCTCTATGTTGGAGGATACAAAGGAAGCCTCTTCCCACCAAGACACAGGAAGATTATCCTGATTTGCAGTGTTTAACAGTTGAGGGAAGGCTTCATAGTCTGTCCCTATAATCAGATCTTCCCCTAAAGCTGGAATCAAACCTACAGAAAGGCATTCCTCTTGCCCTCTCCAATGTATCTCTATGTTGGCGACAGGGTAGGTTCTCCTGTCTCCATGTACACAAGTAATTAATACCTGGGTATTCGGGTCCCACTGATCTGGTTTTACATATGCCTGATTCACCATACTTTGACTGCACCCGGAATCAATAAGAATGCTCCTCTTCTCCTTGTTTACCAACATGCAGGTGGTATACTTTGCCATGCTGTGTCCTAGCCATAAGACTCGTCCTTTGGTCATTCCTATCTCCTTTGGTTCGCCCTGCTCTCTCTTGAGTGGACAGTGTCTTGCTATACGTCCCCATTCGGCACAATGAAAGCATTATGGGCCTGTCATGAACTCTTTGGGGGAGGGATGATGAGGGTTACTTGATCTTTCCATACTAGGATCTGGTACTGGTTTGGCAAGGAGGGGTTTAGGAGTAGAGACCCGTTAGGGTACAGGACTGTTTTTAGGATAAGACCCCCTAAACTCAGGAGCTTGGTGGAAGGCACAAGCGAGATCTATAGAAGTACGGTTATTGAGATCAGGATGTTGTCTGATACAATTTCTTGTAGTGGGTGGGAGGGCGTCTAGGTATTGCTCCAGAACCACAGCTTCAAAAATATTGTCTTTGGAGGTTTCTGCTGGATTTAACCATTTTCCTGCCGCATGGTATACTCTATAATAAAGGGTGCAAATATTTTCCTGTGGTGTCCACTTTGTCTGACGAAACTGAACTCGATAGCTTTCTTGGTCCAGACCTACTCGTACAAGAATGGCTTTCTTGATTTCACTGTATGGGGTTACTCCTCCTGGATTTACAGCCTGATATGCCACCTGCAGATTGCCGGTTAATCAAGGAGCAATGTACTGTCCCCATTTGTCTGTTGGCCAATTGGCAGAACTTGTGACCCTCTCAAAATTCGTAAAGAAAGAATCCGGGTCTTCGTTGTCCTGATATTTTGGTGGACACTGCTTGGAACATTGGGGTGTACCCTAGTACTGGCTACGGTTTCTGTGAACTTCCCAATAGTGGTTTCATGCACCAGTTGGTTATTCGCAATAATCGTAGCCTGACTCTTTAATGCATTCTGTAACTCTTCTCGTTCTTCCTTAGTCTCCTTCAATTGCTCCTTTCAAACCAGCTGGAGCTGTCTCTGTCCTTCCGGTAATTGGGCAGTCATATTGACGAGGGATGGTTTTTCTTCCATTACGCAACCCTGTATGCTCTGGGATTGTCAGGTATAATAATCCCACTTCTGATACCACTGTACAGGGCCACCGTAAGGGGGACTCACAGCCAGTTGTTATAATATATATATTCTTTATTAGAGTTTTCTGTTTACTAGTAGTTTACTGTTTTGTTCTTTCTTTCTTTTGTTGTATGTGTCCTTTCCGATCCTTGTTCTTCTTTGAGGGTTCATGGGGTCTTCATTTTCTTCCCTCTTTTCCTTCCAGATGGTGTCTCAGGATGCGTATGGGGAAAAGAAGAAGAAAAGACTGTTGGTGGACAGGTAAGTATTATCCCTATTGTCCCTGGTCTGTCTTGCTCTCCTTTGTTTTCTGTTTTTCTCTTATTGTTTTTTTCTTCTCTTTTAGTTCTTGTACTCCATTTCTTATTTACTAGCTTTCCTTTTCTTCTTTCCTTCTACTGTCTATTCTTCTGCCTTTACTGTCTCTTTTCCTGGTTCTGTGGTATCTTCTCCTGCCCTTTCTGTCCTTTCCTCTTTTCTGTTTTTTAATCGAGCGGTTGGTTTTCCTTCCCCTCCTATTTCCCTAATATTTCAGACAAACGCTACATTTAGAAGAAAATAAAAATAAAAAAATGAAAACTCGAGTCTGACATCAATCTTCACTTTCTTTTGTTATGGTACTTTCTTTCTGTACTTTCCTTCCACAGCCGTTATTACACTTCATAATGATCCTGGCATGGAACCAAATATCAAAAAAACACAAAAAAAGAAAAAAGATAGGGAAAAAGAAGCAAAGAAAATACCCAGCGTTGACTGGTACTCCGTCCTCCCGCCTCCTGCCTGTTCCACTGTTTCTGTTGCCTGTCCTAAATTGGGGCCGTACCTGGCAGGGCCACACTCTCCCCAGAGCATGGATGGTCTGTTGACCTTGCTGCCTCCTCTTCCTCCACCTGGATGCTGGGACGAGGGTCGGGCCACAGTCTTCGGGTTCTTCCTCCTGGCGTCTTTCCCTTTGTTGTCGCTTCGTACGTCACTCCGCTTTCCGCTGCTGTGTCTGCTGCACTTCTCCACTGTTCAGCCTCACGTTGTGCTGCTTCCGCTGGTGCTGTAGCTGCAGATGGGCTCCTCCCTTCAAAACTTCCCGATATGGATTTAAAAACCCCTCCTTCTCCTGGAGACGCTTCCTGAATGGTTTGCTGTTGGACTACGTCCAGGTCATGGACTCTGGACTTGATGGTGCCCCCAGAGTACTGCTGGGCCGAAACATCGATAGTCGGCCCATCATACTCCTCTTTAGTCCACTTATGTCTGCTCCTAAAATGTTTGTATATTTTTGAACTAGCTTTTAATTCTCTTTTCCTGTCTTGAACTAAATTTGGAAATTTCTTCTCAACCTCTGTCAACATATATGTCAAATTGTGTCAGTGTGCAGGAAATGTGTCTAATGTTGTAACAGTTTTAAAGAATCTTGCAATTATTTTCAACTCCAGATGGGCAGGATAACAAATGAAGTGTTCAATTATAGGAATTTCTGAAAGAACTAAATCAAAGTTTGAAGAATAATATTGATAATGTCCTGTCCCATTAACTACACTCAACCAAAGACTACAGGTAATCCCATAAGTCACAGGAATATGATGGTATGTAATACTCCCTACAGCTGATGCAGGCAATTGTATGCATACATAGCAATCCCCCACATCCATAGTATCAATGTACTCGTAGAGTAACCCAAAATATTCATTTGCAGAATAATCATCCATTGAATCATCTACATGTAAAGACTTTTCATCTAACTTGTCGGTGTTTCTAATTCTAGGGCCTAATGTGTGCAGAGGAACACTAGAAGATAATGGGGGTCATTCTGACCTTGGCGGTCTTTTCGCAAGACCGCCGAGTTACCGCCGCGGTGAAGACCGCCGACCGCGGCGGTATGCCGCTGTGCACATTCCGACCGCTGGGAGCGTTCCGCCGGAAAACCGCCAGCAGCCACACTGGCGGTCGGCGGGAAGGTGGAGACTGGTCAACCTCCACCGCCACGCCAGCAGAACACCGCCCACAGAATTACGACCCACATTTCTGTGTGGCGGTCTTCTGTTGGCGGTCACCTCCCCATGGCTCCTGTCGCCTCCCGGAGGACCAACGCACAAGGTAAGTTGATCGTCCGTGAGGGGAGGGGGTGGGGGGTGTTGTGTGATGTGTGCGTGCATGGGGGTGTGCGTGTGAGTGTGTAGAGGGGGTGTGTGAGTGCGTGCATGCGGGCGGGGAGTGCTGCTGTGCCTATGGGCAATGTGTGTAGTTCGGCGGGTGCGCATGTCGGCATGTATGTGTGCGGGTATGTGTCCCCGTTGTGTATGTGTGTGTGTAGGGGGTGTGTATATGTGCATGTTGGGGGTGTGTGCATGTCGGGGTGCGTGTATGTGCATGTCGGGGTGGGGGTGGGGAGGGGGTTCGTAGCACCTCTGGGGGGGTGGCAGGGGGGTGGAGGGTGTGGGGGGAGGACTCGGGGGGGCAGTGGGGGGTGGGGGAGACCCCTATCAGTGCCAGGGAAGGAATTCCCTGGCCCCGATAGTGCCTACCGCCATGGTTCGCATGGCGGTTCCCGACCGCCAGAAACCGCGGCGGTAAGCAGGGTCATGATACCGTTGGTGGTCTTGGGTCGACCGCCGGACCGGAGTGCGCAGACTCCAGCCCGTCGGTCATGACCGCCGTGGCTGTGGGGAAGTGGCGGTCGATCGCGGCGGTGACTGCCGCGGTCAGAATGCAATTTTTTTGACCGCCGGTCTGTTCGCGGTCCGACCGCCGCCTCTCCGCCGACCGCCAAGGTCAGAATGAGGGCCAATGTCTCCTCTACTGCTGAAAATACTCCTTTGCTTCCATGACTTCTCTGCAACCACATCTACTTATGGTGAAATGCAGCAACAATAGAGTTCTTCTCTGTAAATTTCACCCTTGCAAAACTGCAAAGTTCAAGCAATGAATAACAGATATTTAAATCTTCTTGAGACTTTTTTAGCGCTCCTCCATGTTCTTCTAAAAGGTAACCCTCTTTTCTTCTTCTACTCGGGTTTAGGTATTCTTCTTAATCCCCTATCAAAGTCAACGTGAATGTCGCTAATAACTATACAATCGAAGGCAACAAGAATTTGAGATATAATTTAAACAAGATGCTCTGTTAAGGTTTAATTAAATTTGTACTGTCACTCCAATACTCCTAAAATTCCTTATCTCTCTCATTCGAAGCAAAGTATGTCCATTCAGGTGAAGGGTACCACTGACAGAATATTCTCTTTCTTTTAGACCTCCTTAGAGTTGCACCCTCATCCTCACTTTCCCTTACATTGGAGTCCTCAACATCTTTAGGAATTGTCTGTGGCACACGCCCTGTTGGCAAAATCATTTTCTCTCTTTCTTGCCTTCTGGGCAATTGGTCTCCAGCTTCCACTCACTTTCTATAAGAACTAGTTCCTTGTTAAGGTCTGACTTTGAACTCCACTTGTGTACCACCACAGGACAATGTCCAGTTGCTCCTGCTTCAGCTTCACCTATGGCTTGCTCCAGATCCCCCTTAGACCGAATGAGTGCTGCTTCAGGCACAGTTTGGTTCCCAACAGCTTGACTTACCTGCTCCTGTTGCCTCTCCCTCATCCCCAGTACTTCTGGAACAGGTGATTTCATATCAAGGGGACATTCAACTCTGTGAGTATGGGAAGCGTGAATCCAATTGAGGAAGCCTCCACACTTCACACCAGTCATTGTGACCAGGATGACCTAGTACAGTGCACCCCACCCCACCAGGGTTCTAGACATGTTTTACTTATGTGTTTCTTCACCAAGACACATAACCAGGACTGAAATCATGGCACTGTTCCTGGTGCAGACAGGCCATAACTTCTCCAACCTGATGAGACACAGCACGTACCACTTCAGCTACTCCCTTACAATAATCGGGACCATATCATCTGTAACATCACAAGCGCGTTTGCAGGAAACACTGGCAATCTCATCACCCGCCCTATGAAAATTTTGTGGGGAGAGAATCCAGAAATTGCTAGCAATCTCATTACCCTCCCCACTTTGTGGGAGAGAATCCAGTATTTCGATCAGTCTGTCGACTCATCAACACAAGATGAAAAGTATCAGGCCATTTCAAAGATGTTGAAACACACACTTTTGCCAATCTAGATTTCAGTGTTCCATTCGCCTACTCAACAAGACCCGAAGCCTGTGGTCTATAGCTGCATTGTAATATCTGTTCCACTTGCAGTGCTGCACATAACAGTTTCAGAACTTTATTATTGAAATGAGTCCCATGATCTGATTCCAGAGAGGTGGGAAAGCCAAATCTGGGTGTGTGTTACCTCAACAACAATTTTGCCACAGTGAGACTATTATTCATTCTGGATGGGTATGCTATGACCTAACGTGAGAAGATGCACACAATGACCAAGACAAATACCTAAACCCATTGCACACATGCATCGTAATGAAATCAAACAGCATCCTGTTAGAATGCCCTCCTGATCACCTTATGTGACTCAATGTAACCACAGTTCTCTTCCCAACATTGTTTTGTTGACACGAAGCATATATGACACAGTGCGTCTGCCATCAGTCTGAATTTAGGATTAAACCATGTCTGCCTGACCAATCTCTCCCTAGCATTCTTACCGACATGAGCCAGACCACGGAAATGCCTTGCCGTGGGACGTAACAAACTATTTGGTAACACTGGTCTTCCATCCATTGAAACCAATTTGTCATCATCTCTCTTAACACAACCTGCTCTGACCCAATTCTGCTATTCTGCCTATGACACTTCCTCTTGAAGACTCGTCACCTCCTCCCAAGTACCAGCTGTAGTCAACAAAAGGTTGTAGTTAGTCTCAACCATTCCTTCATTATTATATTCCCCATTAAAAATATAGGCCCTCATTAAAGACATTGGCGGTAAGTGACGCCTACCACCATGGCAAGGACCGCCAAAAGACTGTCGCCTCGGCTACCAGCCACCTGCCATATTATGACCACAGCTGTATTTCCTCCAGAAGAATAGCGGAAATCCGGCTGTGGTCATGCCAGTGGATGGTGGTAAGGTGGCGCTACCACCACCAGCAGTGCCACGCCAGTAGACCGCCGCCAGCCGTATTATGACTCATAATACGGCCTGGCTGTGTTCTGCTGGTGGGTGCTGCTAGCGGTAGCAGCGCCCCCTCCAATCTCCTGCTGGAGGACCCGCTGGATCCATGTAAGTCGGGTCTCCGACAAGGGAGGGGGGTGTTGTGTGTGTGTGAATGTTTGTGTGTGCGTGGATGCGGATGTGTTTTGTATGTTGAATGCGTGTGTGCATGTATGGAGGTGTGAGTGCATGTATGTTGTGTTATGTGAATGCATGTCTGCGTGAATGTATGAAAGTATGTGCGGATGTGTATGTGAATGGATGTATGCATGCGTGGATGCATGTGGGAATGGGTGTGTGTATGCGTGTGTGTGAACGGGGACATGAATGTAGGGGTGGAGGGTGGCTATGGAGAGGTGGGCGGGTGGGAGACTAACTAGAGGGGGAGGGAGGAGACCCCTATCAGTGACAGGGAAGGAATTCCCTTTCACTGATAGTGCCTACCGCCATGGTTTTCGTGGCGTTAAGAAAGCTACGGAAACCATGGCGGTAGGCGGGGTCATAATCCTGCAGGCTGAATAGTGACAGATGCTGGGCTGGAGATGGGTATCTCCAGCCCGGCGGCTGTTACCACTGTGGTGGTCAGAGTGGTACATTGGCGGCTTGGCTTCAGCCGAACCCGCCAATGTCATAATATGGCTGTAAGTACTGCCAGCCTGTTGGCAGTACTTACCGCCATATTATCGCCAACCGCCGGGGTCGTAATGACCCCCATAGATATTAAGGGCACAGTACTTACCAACTTCTTCTACATAGTTATTGCACAAGGTCACATAATAATTTCTAGAACAATGTGCAAGGCACTTGACTACTGCAAGTTGTTCAGGGAACTGTAATGTATTGAGGAGGTTTCTCACTTGGTCGCCATTCCAGATTTGATATCTAGAGGACGTCATAAATCCCCTTTGGGGCCATAGTTGATCGAAGTAATGAATGACAGCAAAACCATATTGACTATTGGTAGAAATTGGCACCTTCAATTGATCATAGACACAGCATGACCTAGTAAGACCAAATAGTTTAGCCATTTTTGCGGAAAATGCAGAAAATACTCCTTGAAGCCAGGAAGCCTTACATCATTTCTGAAAGGGTACAGAAAGCATTAACCGCTCTCAGGCTTCCTCCACTGTCTCGTAAACATGAACCATCAGTATAAAGGGCAAAACCAGATTCTGGTAATGGTTCATCTCGTATGTGCGGTCTCGGCTTGGTGCATAGTTCAGTAACATTGAGTTAATCATTGTCCACTTCCTTTTCATCATCACTTTCATGACCAGGTACAGGTAGTAAGGTAGAAGGATTTAGAACACCACAGCATTTGACTGTCACATTTTCAGCATCCAATATGGATTGTTCATATTTGGTAAGACAGCTGGTTGTCGGGTGCTGGGTTCCTTGTCAACAAAAACTCTACAGAGTGTGGAACATACACAGTTAACGGGTGACCCAGAAGTATAGTTTCTCATTTCTCAATATTTGTGCTAACTACTGCTACCACTTTAAAGCAACCAGGCAGCGCAAAAGCTACAGGACCTAACATAGCATTTCATGGCATTTTCATGGGTGTGCTTGAGCACGAGAGACCACAGCCGACCCTCTCACTGCAGTAAAGTGTAAATGACTTGTTAAAATCAGGCATTCCTGGGGCACAACAGAGACTTTCTCTCAGCTCAAGGAAAGCAAAGAGACAGTTGGTGTCCATTGGTAGCGGATCAGACACATCCTTGTGTGTCAACCTCTGTAAAGGCTTGGCCACTAGGGAAAAGTTGGGAATCCACTGACAACAGTAGCCTACCATTCCCAGAAACATCCTAACTTCTCTCTGTGTGGTTGGCGGACTCATTTTCAATATGGCTGAAATTCTCTCTTGCAACACTTTCCTCACTCCTTTCAGAATGTGCAGTCCAAGGTATTGAACCTCTTTCCAACAATATTGCAACTTTACTGGGGATACTTTATGTTTATTCTCAGCCAGGTGGTTCAACAGCATCTGGTGTCCTGTCAGCAAGCTTCCTGAGCAATCAACACTACCATTAGGTTGTCAATACACTGTATCAGACCTGAATTACAAGGCATGACCAGGAACTCTAGATTGTATGAATCTGGTCAAAAATGGAAGGGCTCTCAGAATACCCTTATGGGACTCTGCACCATGCCAAAACATGATTTCCAAACTGAAATGAGAGGAGGGTTGGCTAACTTCATGCAATGGAATCGACAAAAAGGCTTGGCACAAACCGATGGCAGTGAACCACTCGGCCTCACATGCAATATGAAACAATATCACAGCTGGATTTGGCAACAAGGAACAACAATGTTGTTTACTTTTCGAAGGCCTTGTACAATCTTGCATTTCCCACTTGGTTTATGGGAGAGTTACAAGGACTGCCCATTTTCTCTTTCAATATTCCATGTTAAATCATGGATTTGATTACAAGAGTGATCCCAGCAATTGTTTCAGAAGTCAAATTGTACTGTGGTGTTTTTGGGAATCCAGAATTTGGTTTGATGGAAATTCGGACAGGCTCAACACCTTTAATCAGTCCATTATCATTTCCTGAAAAATCCCACACTTCAGATTTAAGTGTCTCTTTCAAATCTGATGGTAGATTATCAATTGTCAGCAGATTTAGCAATGTGCAATGTGACCCATTATAGGTCAATTTAAAAGCAGCATCCTCACCATGTGTCTGCATCTCTATGCCTGCGGGTGGTACAAAAGATGGTACAGTTAAATTTGCAAAGCAGGTCCCTTCCTATGAGGTTTACTGGGCTGGAACCACATATCACAAACATATGCTTATCATCAAAGGATCCTATTTTCACTGACATTTGTGCAGTTTCCTGACTTGTCATTTGATTGGAGTAGGTTTAGGACTACTACTCTTCTTAATGTAGAATGGGTGACACCAGTGTCAACCACAAATGACACAGGGTGACCATCCACCTCATTATCTATGAATGCTCTGATCTACCTCCAAGGCTGCGCTAAGCACACAGTCTTCCTCCCCTTCCAGGCACTGTCAGGCTGACTGATTGGAACCATAGCTCTCATGGGTTTCAAACAAAGGAAATTGTTGGAAAGGATTATTATCATGAACCACATTGATATTGTTGAACCCAGATTCAGGTTTTGTCTAAGCCCTACAGCATTCTGCTGAGGCATCGGAGGTTAGGGGACTTGTATCAATTGATCTTGGGACTGATGACGCAGAAAAAGAAGGTCCGACATATATTCATATAAATTGTGTAATCAATATGTGTAATGTAGTGTGATTTTAGTAAAAGAAATAATGTACGAGGGAAATTGTGCCCTCAGGTTAGTTCGCCATCATTGTAAACGAGCTTTATTAATCACAAAGTATTAAAATTGTAGTAATCCGTCATAATCGCAAATGTATGCCATGATTTCTTGTTTGAAAACTGTTTTGCTTAGCTTAAATTTAGTACAGGCTTTGGCCTAGTTGCCTGGCTTCAAATTCTAACTGCGTGATTCTTTTTTTCCTTGAACTAATGAAACATATATTCTTGCTTGAAGTTGTATTTTTCCAGTAGAAACTGGCTGGTACACTTATCTCCAAGGTTTCGTGCTAAGCCGGTTACATCCCCTTTGATACAAGGTCAGTCTCTGCAGGTGCGGACAATGAAGGTACAGATACCAAAAATAATTGGCAAACCATGATACAACTTGTGTTCCAAGGTTCCAAGGCTAATGTATGCACAAATAAGTTCTAGTGAAAGACAATTTTCATTGGACAATTTGAAGCCAACCTATGAACCCTCCAATGGAGGACCCTGCAGAATTCGGAATGTTTCTTACTTAAACCCACCGGACAAAGAGAAGTCAGCCATTTTCCTTGATGCCAGTTTGAAGCCTGATGCCAGACTCCATTTTGGGACGACACCCTGACGCCCTTTTCTCTATCCGAGAGAAAGAGACTTTAAGAATTCTCAACCTAGAGACTTTAACTTTGATTTGCCCCCATCTTGCCCATGCAGTAACTTTGCCCTATTCTCCTTGCCGTTGCAAGGAAGCTTGCCCTTAACTTTGCCCCTTTGAACTTGCCCCATGCTGATCGAACCGGTACCTGAAGGACGAAGACTTTTCTTGAATGCTGATTGTATTTGGTAAATATGAAAGGATAAATGTATTATGCATTGTGTTTTTCCTTTTAGGTACCAACTGATATTTTGATAGGGTCCTAGCTAGAACTTTTCCAAATTTGTGTTGACTAAATTCGTTTTGCATGAAGTCCCACATGCCAATGCTAATTAGAGGTTAGTCGAGGTATTCATTCAATGTATCATGAAGAATTGAAATCTTGTTATGCTGACCGAATGTATGCAATTAGTCAAATACAGTTAGTCACATTGGTGATTTGCATTGCTATAACAGAGTGTATCATCATCCAGATTTTGCGTAGATTGCGTTTCTTCCGCCGTTATGGACAGCTAGTAATGTTCATATACATATATCAATTGGTTTTGAGACATATATATATCGTGCTAGCTTTGTTAATATAGGGAAACAAAAATTCACTAACTTTTAATAAACTGGTGTGGTTATTCATGACTGAAAGGTCATGGTGCGCCGAAATACCAACTGTTATTGATTTCTGATGTGCTATATTGACCTATTAATTGAGTATTGATTACCGATTACAATAATGATTGATTATTGATCTGAGTGACTCGACTATTGAGGATGAGGAGAGCCCGACTCGGTTAAAAGATTCACCGACCTCCAACGTGTCCAGATACAGGTAATTTTATAAGGGCTGGACGCGTTATCAGTAGATGGTAGCAGAGGATGGTTTCGCCCTTTGGGACCCCATCCGAACAATAGACAGAGTCAGGTTAGAATTTTCTTTGATAAAACAAGTTGGAGAGATGATGATGCCCTAAGTCCCCAATGACTTTCCCGGGATCTCGGAGCTTGCGAATGAGGAACATGAAGGTATGAGAATGGTCTCAGCATTTCTAGTGACGGTATGAGTGAAGTTAGGGTTTCGCGCTTGCACAGCTTATCGCCGCAGATTAATTGAGAAGTCTGTGAGGATTTAAGGAGTTAAAAGATATTAGAGGAGTGTTCCTCCAAAGGTGTGAGAGTAGGGAAGTCGTCGAACTTCATGTGTGTGTAGCGCTTTGAGCAGAAAAATTGTCCACGTGGTTGTTGATGTTGAGACGGGCCCTGCGAGGTCAAGAGACTCCGGAGTATGTTGAAAAGTGTATGTGACACTTGTTTGATGTTGTGATCTGGTCGGTTTAATAGGTTGATCGGGCGGGGTCAACAAGTCGGTATGAATGTTGCAGAGTGAAAGAAAACTTCGACTTTGAGATTTGACGAATTCTAAAGTGCACTAGAATAGTTCATTGATCAGTCGAGAGTAAAGTTTGCAGGTCAAAATTTGCTTGCGAAAGTGGGAAACCGAGAAAGATGGAATAACTGCCGAGGCTAGTGAAAAATCCCTAAGGTTTCTGAAGCGATTGTATTACCTTTCCTGTAGTAAACCAACAGATCTGTTTTATTCTTTTGGTTAGGTGCTCGCGTTATATTGCAGAAATTAGTTTATGAGTGAAGCCGAATGAAAAGAGGACAAGTCGCAGGACTTTGTCAGCCGCAGTGTGTGAGTGTGACGTCACTAGGAGCCGCGCTGGGATAGGTCGGTTGGTGAGAAGGGTCGCGCACGGATTGGACGCAGTCCGTGAAGCGCAATTGGAAGGGGAAAGGCAAGCGAAGAGTATTCCGGGAATTAAAGTCACTTATTGATTACATATTTTAGAAAAACAAAAGACGGAAAGATGAAATTTTTCAAAGCATTTAAGAGTGCCATGAGGGGAGACGTTTATATTAAAGCAAATGTAGGAGAAGAAACACCGCCTGAGGGTACACCAGCTTACATCGTCATTGAAGAAAAGGGTGTAGCGCCATGTCTATGGTTAAAACAATGGTGCAAATGAACAGAGAAACATGGAAGTGTAGCGTTCCCTATCCACGGGTCGTTTAATTTAAGGGTTTTAGAAAATCTGAGATTTGCGCTATACGACATGAAAGTACCTCCAAGGCCAGCACAGTTTGAGGCATTAGCAATTTGGGAGCTAATAGCTAGAAACCAGCAACAAAAGAAATTTGAGACAAGAATAAGAAAAGTAGAAAAGACACTAGCGGATGCTAGATGGGACAGCACACAAAAGGATTGGAGATCAGACGTATTGCAGGGAATTAAATTGTTTCCAGCGATTGCCGAGGAAGCGGAGACGGAAGGAAGGAAAGCCACCTGTAAGACAAACAGGAGTCAGTCCAGAGAGGGAGAGAGCAATAGAAACTCGAAAAGGGGAGACGAGTCAGATGATGAGGAGTTCATTATACAATTGCTGAATGATCGCCCACCGCCATATGTGGAAAGCGAAAAAGACTCAAGCATTAGTACTGCCCCTCCAGAACCAATACTGGGTAATGTAACGCCAAATTTGAGAAGATCTCAGAGGCCGAGCAGTTCTGACATGCCTTTCTCACCACGAATACCACGGGTTCAGAGAATGTACCCAGACGTGCCAACATTGAAACCTGCTGATAACTATCAGCCACAGGTTCAAAGGCACTGTTGCAATGAGCATAATGTGGGAATGACTTCCGATCCAATGGCGCAAGGAGGACAAAACTATCAGAGACCGACATTGATTCAAGCCGAATCAACACAGTTCTCGATGCCCCAAAAGCAGACACAAGAAGTGCGAGTAGTAGAAAGCCAGTTAGGTATGCCAGCAATGATGAACCATAATGTGGGGATTAACATGCCACAGAATTCGGGGAACAGACAGAATCCAGACGCGATATCCCTACCTATCACTGTAGGTCCACCAGTACCACTGTACATACAGGCAAATTCAAGCACCAGCGACCAAGGGTTAATGATACAGAATGGGACAGGGAGAAGATGCATAGAAACCACTCCAGAGACAACTCCGATAGCGGCACTGCCAAATGGATCTGGGTCCTTGTCGGAATTTAGTCCAATTCCAATTTGTGCTCCGTCAACCGTGGTAAGGTCACATCCACCACTATTAGTACCGTTAACCTCACAGACTGAAACATTACAGAAACCGTCAGTGGCAGTTGATGTAACTGCTACACTGATGGGACTGAACGCGCAACAGCTAACACAATGGTTCAACAGCCTGAACTCCCCACAGAGTGTATCTAGCGGGAAGGGAGAAGAATACCTGAATAAAATAAGGTTGGGTATGGAGGCAGATGAACTGGTTTAGGGAACAATGGGTTTGAACAGATTAGAATCATACACGGAGGAAGAACTAAGATACATGTGCCCTAGGATTACAAGAGAAGTGAGCAGCATACATAAGAAATTACAAGAAATTGCAGACAGACACGAGATTGATATAGGTAAGACTAAACACCTGAGTAGAAGTTACAGGTTAGATTTCGACACAAAAGACTTCGAACACATGAGATCCGCAGGGATGAAAACACACCTTAAAGAGATACTGCAGAGTGCACAGGTCTGGAGATGCTTAGACAAGTGGGAAAGCAGGTGGGTCAAGAAAAAGGACAAAAAGAAAGAAAATACTTCAGAACGAAGTGAGAAAAAACAACAGAATGACGATCTGATAACCATGTTACCAATGAGAGAGACAGCAGGGGGAAAACTTGTACATGTACCATGGCACAGGTGTGATATTCAATCCTTTACGGACGACTTTCCCAAATTGAGAGAAAAAACGATCGAGTGGTATCAACAAACAGATAGATTTGTGAAACTCGCGAAGTGTCTCTGGGAAGACCTGAATACCTTATTTGAGATTGTGGTTCCGGCTGATTTGTGGGAAGATTGTAAAAGGGCTGTAGGTTGGCCGACGAGTGAACCAGAGAGAGATAGGGACACAGGTGCGCCATCACCTACGGTAATGAGTTTGTACCACAAGGTGATCGAGCACTTGAAAACCAAGGTTGCGTCGAAAAATGTGGATTGGCAAAGGATTGACAGGACCGCTCAAGAGATTAAAGAATCTATACATGCGTATTATGAGAGGTTGTTGAAAGCGTTTAAAAATTACAGTGGCACGGAAACGATTGAGCCAAAAGACATGCTCCATTTTGTGTTCAGGTTTGTGGAAGGGCTGAGACCCGAAATCAGCCAGATGATTAAATCGCATTTGATTTGTTGGCAGTCAAAGTCGATCGATGAAGTGTTGAATTATGCAAAATACTGCAGCGATGAGATTGAGACAAAGCAGAAAAGATTGAAGGAAAAGGTGATGGTGATGCAGCTCAGAGCAGCTCAGACAGGTTTACAAGGTTTGCAAGGTTTTCAACAACAGATGCCGCAGCAGCAGCAACAGGGAAATGCTATGTTTCAGCCGCAGATGAGAGGCAGAGGCCGAGGAGGTTTTGTGAATAATGGTCCTGATTTGAATACCGTTATGATTCCAAATGGTATACAGGCAATGAAGAAGGTGATGCCATGTCACACGTGCGGAATTGTCGGGCATTGGAAACGGGAGTGCCCAATGATGGTGCAGGAAGGTGTAGGTCAGCAAAACAATGATGTCAATGCATTTCAAACTATGAGAGGACCGAAACTGAGAGGTCCGAACCCAAATTTTCAAAACAATATGAACCAGATGCAGGGTCTACAACCCATGCAACCGCAGCAGGTGCAAATGCCCCGTGTGCAAATGACACAATTGCAGCCAATGCAACAGCAGTTTCCCATGGTACCTAATCAGCAAATGCAAATACCCTTAGCACCAATGAATCAGCAGCAAGCAATGCTTCCTCAACAGGTCACGGGTCAGGGAATGAGTCAAAATGACACAGTACACCAATTCCCACTACACAGCGAGAACGGAATAAACGATGTATGGGAGAGTGGAAGTTCAGATGAGGAGGGAAATTGTGTGCTTGCAGCATCTTTGGAAGTTGATCAAAAGGGTCCGTATGTGGAGGGAAGAGTTATGGGTCATCGCGTTTCATTCTTGGTTGACACAGGAGCTACACGTTCAACTGTTAGGAGCATTGAAGTGCCAAATCTGCCACTTTCAGGGAGAACAGTTCAAGTAGTGGGAGTAGCAAACAGGTACCTGACAAACCCAATCACAGATCCAGTACAAGTCAGAATTGGTAACTATCAAGGGTCACATAATTTTGTGGTATGTGACTCAAGCCCGATATCACTGTTAGGGAGAGACCTATTGTGCAAATTGTGATGTTCGATCATGTGTTCGAACAATGGAATTAGAATTCAGACGAGCAGTGATGGGGAAGAAGAGGACAGTGTAGAAGGGGATGAGATGGAGACTGTCGATGAAGAGTATCCTCTGATTACCCTTTTTCCGATGATCACTGAAGCAGATATTCCAGCTGAGTTACAGGAAACGGTCGGAAAAGAAGTGTGGGATATGACAGGAAAAGAGGTGGGACTGGTGAAAGGAGTGGAACCAGTGAAAGTGACTGTAAAATCCAATGTAACCTTTCCTCAGACCCCACAGTACCATATGGCACAAGACACCCTCATGAAAGTCGCCCAACTCATTGATGAGTTTGTAAAGCAGGGAGTACTGAAAGAAGTGTTAAGCAGTCCATGTAATTCACCAATTATGGGACTAATAAAGCCAAGTGGAAAGGTCCGAATTGTGCAGGACTTGAGGAAAATAAATGACATAATAATTAAATGCTGCCCTGTAGTACCAAATCCAGCTGTGATAATGTTTCAAGTCCCTTGCGATGCCGAGTGGTTCTCAGTCATCGACTTGTCACAAGCATTCTTTTCGGTGCCTCTTCATGAGGACAGCCAATTTCTCTTTTGTTTCAAATTCTTAGATAGAGTTTACAGTTGGTGTCGAATTCCTCAAGGGTTTTCGGAGTCACCGTCAATTTTCAATCAGATTCTAAAGAAAGATTTGGAAGCGTTGGAATTACCATTCGAGTCAACCCTAGTACAGTACATTGATGACTTACTGATTGCATCCAAGACAGAAAGTGACTGCACAGCTGACACCATTGCCCTATTGAACCATTTGGGAAGAAATGGACACAAGGTGTCTCCTTCAAAATTACAATTCTGCCAGAAGAAAGAGAAATATTTGGGTCACCAAATAGAGAAAGGGTCATGGAGAATAATGAAGGAAAGAATAACAAGTGTACTTCAAATGAGTCCCCCAAAGACGAGGAGGGAAGTGAGGAAGTTTTTGGGAATGGTGAGCTACTGTCGCCAATGGATTCCCAACTTCTCAACTCTAGCAAAACCTTTGCTGAAATTAACCCAGAAAGATGCGTTGGATGAGATTGAGCTGAAAGGAGATGAGATGGATGCTTTTATTGAATTAAAGGAATGCATGTGCAGAGCTCCAGCTTTAGGTATGCCTGACTACACAAAACCTTTCACATTGTTTTGTCATGAACGTGATGCATGTTCCTTGTCTGTCTTGACCCAAGCCCATGGTGGCGTAAACAGACCAGTAGCATATTTTTCAGCTACTTTGGATCCGGTCGCAGCAGCACTGCCAGGGTGCTTGCGTGCCGAAGCCGCAGTTGGTATCAGCCTCACTCAGAGTGAAGGAATAGTGATGGGACACCCTTTAACAGTCATGGTCCCTCACTCAGTCGAGATACTTTTGACACGTTCCCGAACACAGCACATGACTGGTGCTAGACTCACAAGGTACGAAACAATAATTCTGGGATCACCTAATGTGCAGCTGAAAAGGTGCACTACGTTGAATCCAGCAACCTTGTTTCCCAGTGAAAATGCTGAAATTGAGAACGCTGAAGACATCGAGCACGACTGTCTTCAGGTGACTGAATTTTGCACCAAACCAAGGCCTGATATCAAAGATACCAGATTAGAAGAAAATGATCAAATCATTTTTGTTGATGGTTCATGTTTAAGAGATGCACTGGGTGTATTGAAAGCAGGGTACGCTGTATGTACTGTAACAGGTGTTCTGGAAGCCTCTTGGCTTCAAGGGGTTTACTCAGCACAGGTAGCAGAATTGGTAGCCCTTACTAGAGCTTGCCAACTTTCTGCATTGATGAAAGTTACTATTTACACTGTCAGCCAATACGGGTTTAGAATAGTGCATGATTTTGGACAATTGTGGTCACAGAGAGGCTTCATGACCTCTTCCGGATCACCAGTGAAAAATGGTGAAAGAATAAAAGAATTGTTACATGCCATTCAGTTACCAGGGGAAGTAGCAGTGGTGAAATGCAGTGCACACTCGAAGGGACAAGACTATGTTTCCCTAGGAAATGGATATGCGGATCAAGTCGCAAGGTTTTGCGCATTGAACTGTATATTGCTCAGGGATGAATGGAATTTGATAAGTGAACCAGAACTTGAACTAAGCGAAATATTTGCTCTAAAGGTTATAGATACAATGGACGAATTGAAATCCCTACAGAATGGTGTCAGTGAGGATGAAAAACTCTCGTGGACTAAATCACAATGTGTAAAGAGACTAGATGAATTATGGGTTTCAAGTGAAGGGAAATTCGTTCTTCCAAATAGCCTTTTGACACAGATAGCCAGATTTTACCATGGACAAGCTCATCTTGGGAGGGATGCCATGATTAGGTTATTTAAAACTGATTGGTTTAACCCCAAATTCCGTCAAGTTGCTGAAGCAGTTTGCCACCGTTGCGTCATTTGCCAACAGATGAACGCAGGGAAGGGAACCGTAGTAAACTTGAGCGACATTGGAAGAGCAGGGGGTCCATTCAGCAGGATGCAAATGGATTTCATTGAGATGCCTGTGCATGGAGGCTTGAAGTATGTGTTGGTGGTTGTGTGCATTTTTAGTCACTGGATTGAAGCATACCCTACACTCAGAAATGACAGTCTCACAGTTGCAAAATTACTCTTGAGAGAGTTAATACCACGTTTCGGATTCCCGATCTCTTTAGAATCAGATAGGGGAAGTCACTTCAATAATGAAGTAATAAAATTGCTTTGTGCAGCACTGAACATTGAGCAAAAGCTGCATTGTAGCTACCGCCCTGAAGCATCAGGTTTAGTGGAGCAAATGAATGGCACATTGAAATCAAGAATGGCGAAAATATGCGCATCAACAAACTTGAAATGGCCCGACGCATTGCCTTTGGTACTAATGTCAGAAAGACTGGACTGTCCCCACACGAGATTCTCATGGGCAGAGCTATGAGACTTCCAGCAGTTCCTGCACATGCACTTTTGAATATTACAGATGATATGGTGTTAGACTACTGCAAAGGTCTAGCTGATGTCGTTCGCTCTTTCTCTCACCAGGTGGAGGCAACCACCTTGCCACCGATCCAAGGTCCAGGACACACCCTGAAAGCAGGTGACTGGGTCGTGATAAAGAAGCACGTGAGGAAGTCGTGTTTGCAACCCCGTTGGAAAGGACCTTTCCAAGTGATTCTGACGACTACCACTGCTGTGAAGTGTGCGGGAGTTCCCAATTGGATTCACGCCAGTCACACAAAGAGGGTATTGTGTCCCACAGACGAGGAAGTTGAAGCGCTGAAATTACCAGTACCTGATAACAAAGTGCCAAGCGCTGAGACAGAGCGAAAAAGGACTAGAAGCGAACAGGCAGAAATAGAGGAGGGAGAAATATTCTCTGAGGACGAAGCAACTGATTCACTTGGGGAAGGCCAAGGAGAAGCCTCAGACAGCGACGAAGCAGCTGAAGGTAACAAAGAGCCTGAAGCAGCTGAAAGTGACAAAGAGCCTGAAGAAAGTAACGGTGACAAAGGGCTCGAAAGAGGTGAAGAAGCAGGAAAGTCTGATCAGAGGAGGGCTTTCCCAGAAGCAGACGATACAGGAAGGGAACAGGAAAACCTGATTGATTTCCCAGAGGGAGAAGACGAAACCAGACAGAGTGAAACTGTTCAAACTCCTTCGGAAGAGGTTGCAGGTCCGTCAAGTGGACCCAGTGCAAAACGTAGACAAAGCATATCACCAGTAAAACTAAGAACTAGAGAAACGTTGAATGACAGTGAAGGACCAAGAGTGAAAGAGAAAAGAAAGGAAGTGTCTGTCGTAGTACCAACACCAAGTGAAGAAAAGGACTTGGCCAAAGAGGAAAGTACCAGCGAGAAAGAATCAAAGAGAGATGCAAAATTGAAAAGAAAAAGGATACCGAGCAGAAGGTATTCCGGTCCGGATTGGGCATACATAGCCAATAACGACTGGTCAGACGAATTTGTATCCCTCAGTCTTGAGAACGAAGAAGCAGAGCTACACTTTGGAAACAAAAGTTCTATGGACTCTGTTGATTGAAAACATTGATAACCTGATTGACTTTTCAACCGGCTAAGACATTGCTAACTTGATTGACTTTGAAACCGATTTTGAGACAACTCTGCTAACCGATAAGAGACTGAGCTGCTAAAGCAAACTGTGTGAACATTGAACTCGTTCAGCTTTGTAAATATCTGCAAAACCGCTTTGATAGAGTGCCTTCAACTTTCTGATTCTATACAGATCATGACTAGTTTCACTACACAGGGGCGTAAAATGAAGTATTGTAAATACATGTGTATAGGCTTAATAACCGCATGCGTACTAATAATTGTAGCAATAATTCTTGGAATGCATGGTAAAAGTGAGAGTGAGACGAATGATGCTTCCACTTCTAAACCTATTATCGTTACTGAACTAACAGCTCTCAAGAGACTAGAGCAAGACGAGAGACACTTGCATGATAAGAGGGAACTTTCATCTAACGTTTTCTATCGCTTACTGAGTGAGTATGTTGAGACCATGGATGCGAAAGATTGTTATGTGTGTACACAAATACCTACCTCAGTAGTGGAAGGGGTAACGTATCACAGCATGCCTCTTACGTATGGAATAACATGTAGTATAGTAGCTTCCAGATTTTATGCTCAAAAAGACATTCATTATTTCTATACTAATTACGATGTTACATTTGCATATGTCCCCATAATAGGGCATTTAAGTAAGATAGCTTGAGATTATTATGCCAAATTAATGAGGGAATTCTTCGAACCAATGTCACCTTTCCACACAGCTCACGCACATAGAGAAAACCTTACATGCTTGCTTTCACCAGTAGAAATAGAATTTTTAGATCGCACTGATGATAGGAAGAATGAAATGAAGGAGAAATTAGAGAGGGAATTACACGAAAGGACGTCTGTGGATAATTATGCTTTTGCTGCAATAAAAACACAAGGGAAAATAGCTTTAGATACATTACATGTAGGCAGATTTTGTATACATAGATTTCCATCATATTATGACACAGTTTTTGTGGGAACGAGTGAATGTAAACATACATATGCATTTCAATCTAAGTGGACGTTCATGCTGAATGGACAAGATCCAGTTATTCCTGGAGTATATTATATTTGTGGACTCAACGCCTATTATCGTCTTCCCAAAGGATGGTATGGGAGGTGTTATTTGGGAATAGTGTTCCCAAAAGTTTACCAACTAGATGACTTAAAGAAATTTCCAAAGCTGTCTGAATCACATCGTGTTCAGAAAAGGGAGACAGCTTCTGGTGTGGTAGGAGACATATTTGGAGCATTGATTCCTTCAGTAGGAGTCATATTGAATTCAATCAAAATATGAAAGTTGTCTACTATTGTGGATAACATGCTGACAAAGTTTTCAGGAGCTATAATCCTGATGGATGCTGAACTTGCTGCAGAAAGAGCTATGACTCTTCAAAATCGGCTTGCCTTAGACATTCTTTTAGCAAAGGATGGCGGCGTTTGTAAAATGCTTGGTACACGTCACTGCTGTACCTATATACCAGATAATAGTGGAAAGATTAGAACAATGCTTACGAATTTAAACAAAGAAAGCGTAGATTTGAAGGAACTGAAAGAGCCCGGAGTTTGGGAGAAGGTAGGAAAGGGATTTGCTTCCGTGGGAAATTGGCTCAGCAACGTTTGGAACGGATTGTTACTAAAAATAGTAAAGGGAATATTGATAATATTAATTTGTTTATTAGGCTCTTGGGGAACATGGAAAGCTTTCAAAATGATAAAAGCAAGGAACAAAAGGAAGAGAAAGGAGAAAATAGAAAACAAAATGGTGGAAATTTATAGAGAAAAATCAAAAGGGACTAAAAGAAAAAGGGAATTGACTGAAGTGCCAAATTACTATACAGAATTTTAATGGAATAAAATTTGTGGGTGGATTTGATGTGATGACATAATTAGTCATCAGAGGAGGGATTGATGACGCAGAAAAAGAAGGTCCGACATATATTCATATAAATTGTGTAATCAATACGTGTAATGTAGTGTGATTTTAGTAAAAGAAATAATGTACGAGGGAAATTGTGCCCTCAGGTTAGTTTGCCATCATTGTAAACGAGCTTTATTAATCACGAAGTATTAAAATTGTAGTAATCCGTCATAATCGCAAATGTATGCCATGATTTCTTGTTTGAAAACTGTTTTGCTTAGCTTAAATTTAATACAGGCTTTGGCCTAGTTGCCTGGCTTCAAATTCTAACTGCGTGATTCTTTTTTTCCTTGAACTAATGAAACATATATTCTTGCTTGAAATTGTATTTTTCCAGTAGAAACTGGCTGGTACACTTATCTCCAAGGTTTCGTGCTAAGCCGGTTACATCCCCTTTGATACAAGGTCAGTCTCTGCAGGTGCGGACAATGAAGGTACAGATACCAAAAATAAGTGGCAAACCATGATACAACTTGTGTTCCAAGGTTCCAAGGCTAATGTATGCACAAATAAGTTCTAGTGAAAGACAATTTTCATTGGACAATTTGAAGCCAACCTATGAACCCTCCAATGGATGACCCTGCAGAATTCGGAATGTTTCTTACTTAAACCCACCGAACAAAGAGAAGTCAGCCATTTTCCTCGATGCCAGTTTGAAGCCTGATGCCAGACTCCATTTTGGGACGACACCCTGACGCCCTTTTCTCTATTCGAGAGAAAGAGACTTTAAGAATTCTCACCCTAGAGACTTTAACTTTGATTTGCCCCCGTCTTGCCCATGCAGTAACTTTGCCCTATTCTCCTTGCCGTTGCAAGGAAGCTTGCCCTTAACTTTGCCCCTTTGAACTTGCCCCATGCTGATCGAACCGGTACCTGAAGGACGAAGACTTTTCTTGAATGCTGATTGTATTTGGTAAATATGAAAGGATAAATGTATTATGCATTGTGTTTTTCCTTTTAGGTACCAACTGCTATTTTGATAGGGTCCTAGCTAGAACTTTTCCAAATTTGTGTTGACTAAATTCGTTTTGCATGAAGTCCCACATGCCAATGCTAATTAGAGGTTAGTCGAGGTATTCATTCAATGTATCATGAAGAATTAAAATCTTGTTATGCTGACCGAATGTATGCAATTAGTCAAATACAGTTAGTCACATTGGTGATTTGCATTGCTATAACAGAGTGTATCATCATCCAGATTTTGCATAGATTGCGTTTCTTCCGCCGTTATGGACAGCTAGTAATGTTCATATACATATATCAATTGGTTTTGAGACATATATATATTGTGCTAGCTTTGTTAATATAGGGAAATAAATTCAGTAACTTTTAATAAACTGGTGTGGTTATTCTTGACTGAAAGGTCATGGTGCGCCGAAATACCAACTGTTATTGATTTCTGATGTGCTATATTGACCTATTAATTGAGTATTGATTACCAATTACAATAGTCATTGATTATTGATCTGAGTGACTCGACTATTGAGGATGAGGAGAGCCCGACTCGGTTAAAAGATTCACCGACCTCCAACGTGTCCAGATACAGGTAATTTTATAAGGGCTGGACGCGTTATCAGGACACATTAAAAGTTTGACTCCTAGATTTCTGCACATTCTGCCTTTCTGAAGAGTTATTAATCCGAGAAGGCACAATTCCTGAATTTTGTAACTGATTAGCTGGATTTATCTACATTCCTGCTTCCAATGCCCCAGCTTATTAAAGATCTGACATGGCGTTGACCTTTTCAAACTATTGACATCCATTCCATATTAGGATCCATAGGGGCTCCATCACTTCTTCCCTGCATTGTGTTAGGTCCTTGCTGATAAACACTTTGCATAGTACCAACATTCCCTATAAACAGCTGAATCTGATTAATTCTTTGTGCTGCCTTCATCTGAGCAAACATCATCTTCTCCTTTAACTTTTTCTGTGTCATCTCAATCTCGTTACTGCAATATTTTAGCATACCTCCAAACTTCATTAATTGGCTTATTTTGACAACAAATCAAATGCTGCTGAAACTTCATGCTGATCTCAGATCTCAGTACAGTCACAAACCCCAACAAAAATGTCCCATATCTTTGGCTTTAAACGTCTCCATTCCACTGGTTCTGGAGGGGGCTCCATGCCCATTTCTCTGTGCTGGGGAGTTCAATGACACAGTCTTTCAGGTGGGTGACATGCCCACTGGTTCTGTAGGGGGCTCCTTGCCCATTTCTCTGTACTGGGGAGAACAAGACCACAGGCTCTCAGGTGGGTGACTTGCTCACTGGTTCTGGAGGGGGTTCCATGCTCATTTCTCTGTGCTGAGAAGTGCAAGTCCACAGTCTGTACAGGGGGGTGACTTTCCCGCTGGTACTGGCTGGGGTGCGATGCCCATTTCTCTGTGCTGGAGAGTGCAAGGCCACAGTCTCTCAGGTGGGTGACTTGCCCACTGGTTCTGGAGGGGGCTCCTTGTACAGCAGTCCCAGGAGGGTAGTCTACATGCCCTCTGCTGGAGGTGAGGGCTGCACTGTGTCGGCAGGAGAGGGTGCCCCTGGTCATCCTCTGCTGGAGGTGAGAGATGCACTGTCTAAGCAGGTGAAGGTGCAGCCTCTGTAGGAGGAGTGGGCTGCAGTGCCTCAGATGGAGGTGGGGGCTCCGTGACCACTAGTGGAGGTGTAACCCTGCCAGCCTCTGCTGGAGGTGAGGGCTGCACTGTGTCAGCAGGTGAAAGTGCAGCCTCTGCAGGAGGAGTGGGCTGCGCTGCCTCAGCTGGAGGTGAGGACTCCGTGACCACTAGTGGTGGTGGTGGTGTCATCCTGCCAGCCTCTGCTGGACTTGAGGGCTTCTTCCCTTTCATGGCAGAAGTCAAGGGCTTCTTCCCATTCATGGCAAGAGGTGCAGCCTCCTCCCCCTTCCTGGCAGGAGTCGAGGGCTTCTTCCCCTTCATGGCAGGAATCAAGGGCTTCTTTCCCTTCATGACAGGAGGTGCGGCCTCCTTCCCCTTCATGGCAGGAGGTGTTGCCTCCTTCCCCTTCATGGCAGGAGTCAAGGGCTTCTTCTCCGTCATGGCAGTGGCTGTGGGATCCTTACCCTTCCTGGCTGGTGGAGTGGGATCCATCACTGTCTTGCCTCTACGACAAGGTGGTACCTCCACTGTCCACGTGGACTGTTTGGCTAAGGTGCTGGGATGGGTTGTTAGGACCCTGCTCTTACGGGTAGGATGGGGGCGGAGGGAAGAGGTCAAGTTGGGCAAGGAAAAGCTTTTTAGGGATAGTGGGGCGGGAGGAGGCATGGGAGTGGATATTGAGGAAGTGGTTGTTGGAGGAGTACATCTGCGGGACTTGGGTACAGGTGCATGGGGAGTGTGCTGATGTGAGGTGGATGGCTATTGGGTGTCTGAGTGTTTGTGTTTGTGACCTTTAGGAGGGGGGGACAGACAGGGTTGGAGAGGAAACAGGGGACGCATGCATGGATGTTGTGGAGGTGTCTGCTAGTGAGGTGTGTGTGCTGCTTGGTGTGGTGAAGATGGTGGTGGATGTTGAAGCAGTGCATGCAGGTGTGAGTGTGGGGGTGACTGTGAGGGAGGTGGAGGAGGAGGAGGGGGAGACAGAAGAGGCAGTGGATGTGGTTGTATCTGAAACTGTCTGGCGTTTGCATGAGTGCTTGTGTGCCACTCTTGTGTGTTGTCTTGTGTGCATGCTCATCTGTATGTGTGCATGGGGTGGGTTGGGGTTCAGGAGACTGGGACTGGGAAGTGGTAGTTGGAGGGGGACGGTAGGGACAGGGACAATGGCTGCCATCAGAGAGGAGGTCAGAGCCTGAATCGATCTCTCTTGGGCCGCCAGTCCACTGTGGATGCCCTACAGGAATGTCTTGCATTGCTGCATCTGGGATGCCAGCCCCTGGATGGCATTCACAATGGTTGACTGCCCTACAGGGATGGATCTCAGGAGGTCAATAGCCTCCTCACTCAGGGCAGCAGGGCTCACTGGGGCAGGGCCTGATGTGCCTGGGGTGAAGGAGATGCCCACCCTCCTTGGTAAGCGGGCACGGGCAACTCGCTGAGGGACTACTGGGAGGGCTGTGCTGGTACGGGGTCTGGCGGCTGTACCTGCAGCTGGGGGGGTCACAGAGGTGTTCGCCACCACCAGGGAGCTTCCATTGGAGGAGGTATCTGAGTCTGTGTTGTCACCTCCTGTCTCCGCCGTGGTGCTCTCCTCGCCCTCCATCCCACTGGTTCCCTCGGTGTTGGCGGACTCTGCCTCCTGGGTCCTGTGGGATGCAACTCCCTCTGTCGCCGATGCCCCTGCTCCTCCACCAGATGATGCTAATGCACACATGGGCAGGATGACAGAAGATAAAGGGGGGAGAGAGAGAAAAGGAACACTGGGTCAATTACTGCACCAACACCACAGTTGGCATACATAGCACCTTCACACACAGGGAGCAGGATTGAGCACTATGCATTGCACTGCCATTGATTTGGATAGATGCCACAATAAGATGAGGGCCAAACATCGCCAACTGCACACCTCCTGGAACACACTAAGCCCTCTCTGACATGAAATGCAACCTCGCTAGGTTAACTTGTTTTCCCTTTCAACCATTACCCTGGAGTTGGATCACGCTGCAATGTCTGGCCTGGCATTAAGGGGCAACCACTAACTGACACACACCACCCAGATCCTATGCCACCCACAAATTATTGTTGTAACGGCCACTGTACTCACCCCCTTGTGGCTGCTGTGATGCCCTCAAGTGCCCATCTAGCTCTGGGTAGGCCACCGCCAGTATGTGGGCCATCAAAGGAGTCAGGTTCCGATTGGCACCCCTTCCTCGTTGAGAGGCCATCCCCAGCTGGGCCTCCGTGGCCTTCCGTGCCCAGCGTCTCAGGTCCTCCCACAGTTTCCAACAGTGGGTGCTCTGCCTGCCATAGATCCCCAGGGTCAGCACGTCCTTGGCGATGGCACGCCATAATCCCTTCTTTTGATGGGCGCTGACCTGCAGAAGCGATACAGACACCATTAGACATACAATCCAGTCTGTCACACATATGGCCAACCAATCCCGTTTCCATCACCATTGGCACACACATCGCCCGGCACACACCATATACACCAAAACATGACATCAACCCCCCCCGAATACACGATGCTTGCACACACATCTCCATGCATCCTTCCCACATGCATCATGCCCAAGGTGTACTCACCTGTTGGTCTGGAGGCCCATATAGCAGTCACCTCACCCACCAATTGCTCCAACTCCTATGAAGTGAAGGCAGGGGCCCTTTCCCCAGTCACACGGGCCATGGTAGGTTCCAGACACAGGTCACAGCAGCACACTCAGTGTAGGTGTTCTCCTGTTGAAGGTCAGGAAACAAGTGAGGAATCAGATAGAAAATGGCAGTCACGTCTGCGGCGGTATACACTGTCACTGCCGGTACAGATCCCCATTGGCCACTGTAATCGATAGTGTCCCATATTATCCAATGAGGAATTGCACGGTGGTGCAAGACCGCCTTCCGCCACAATGCCCAAAGTTGGTGGAATTACCTCGCTTCCACCTGTCCCTACATACAGGCGTTCGCCATGTCATCGTGGACAACCATCACATTAACCTTTACTGTGTCATTGCCTAGATTTGCACATACCTTGCCATTCCAACTGCCCCATCACATAAATGCAACATGTACACTGAGGTTGTGGTTCCATTGTTCAAATTCTGACAGCCTGCTCACTTTTGTGTCCCTTAGATACCTGTCACTCGAATGAAAGGGAGGAGAAGACAAATCCCTGTGTACAGACCCCTTGTGGACTTGGCTACACTGGAGGACAGGCACATTATACTGACTTATAGACTGGACAGGGCCACAATCACAGAGCTGTGCACCCAATTGGAGTCTGACCTGATATCAGCTATCCGTCATCCCATTGGGATCCCCCCTCTTGTGCAAGTGTTATCAGTGCTCCATTTCCTGGCAACTGGTTCTTTCCAAGGGACAGTGGGCTTGGCAGCTGGAATGCCACAGCCAATGTTTTCTATCATGCTGGCAAGGGTCTTGTCTGCCTTGGTGAAACACATGTGCAGCTACATTGCATTCCCTCAGGTGGAAGATTTGGCTACTGTGAAGGCAGGATTCTATGAAATGGGGCATATGCCCAATATAATTGGGGCAATTGACGGTACTCATATTGTGTCCTCCCGCCAGAATAAACAGGTGTTCAGGAATCAGAAGAGTTTCCACTCACTAAATGTGCAAATGGTGTGCCTGGCGGGCCAGTACATCTCCCACATCACTGCCAAGTATCCTAG